>NW_026587216.1:51606073-51730398 GCF_907164565.1 Psammomys obesus | reverse complement strand
CTGCTGCGTGCTGCTGCGTGCTGCTGCGTGCTGCTGGGTGCTGCTGGTTGATGCTGCGTGCTGCTGCGTGCTGCTGCGGGATGCTGGGTGATGCTGGGTGATGCTGGGTGCTGCTGCGTGCTGCTGGGTGATGCTGGGTGCTGGGTGATGCTGCGGGATGCTGGGTGCTGCTGCGGGATGCTGGGTGATGCTGGGTGATGCTGGGTGCTGCTGGGTGATGCTGAGTGATGCTGCGTGCTGCTGGGTGCTGCTGGGTGATGCTGGGTGCTGCTGGGTGATGCTGCGTGATGCTGGGTGATGCTGGGTGATGCTGCGTGATGCGTGCTGCTGGGTGATGCTGGGTGATGCTGGGTGCTGCTGCATGATGCTGCGTGATGCTGGGTGATGCTGCGTGATGCTGGGTGATGCTGAGTGATGCTGCGTGATGCGTGCTGCTGCGTGCTGCTGCAGGATGCTGGGGTGTTGGTGATCTCGGGAATCAGGCGACAACTGTCATTACTCTCTCCCTACTTTTATCTTCTGTAATGTGCAGCTATAAAGGCAATGGGGATACAAATGATCACTACTTAAGTCTAGGAAAAGCAGATGCCAAAATTCCCTTGTCAAAGGCTAACCTTGCTCTGGTTAGCCTGGGAAAGCAGTCACTGCGGAAGATCTGCCCTGCCTTACGTGGCTTCCGCTGAACTGAGGAGGAGCAGATCGCAGCGCTGAGCACCTCGTTTGTGTTAACATGTGCAAGCCGCGCTTACACACGAGGGGCGCGGGCTTACCTGCGGGGACCCTCTGAGTGAGAGCGGGGCGGCTGCAAGTGGACGAGGGGCCGAAGTATTTCGTGTCTGCCACACCCTTTCGAGAGGCCAACAGCCGCGCTCCAGTGAACACTGAAGCTTTGCTCTCTTTCACTGTTGTGAGTTAACTCGTGAAAATCTTGAGAACCAAAGCTTCATTCATCATTATCAGCTGAGCGCAGTCACCGTGAAGTGGGTCTTTAAAAATTCAGAGCTCTAAATTGAAGCGTTTAAAAGGTGAACACGGCCAAGAACAAGCGGTAAACCGCGTGCCTTTCCGGAGTTGGGGTGCGAATGTGCCCATTTCCGAGGAGGAAAACCAAGTCTGAGCCTGTTGGGGTCTTCGGGCAGCAAGGCAGACGTTTACCCGCCCTGGCGCTGTTCCCCGACTTGCCGGCAGGTGGCGCTGTGCGGGGACCGTGCGGTGCAGCGTGGACTCTCAGGACCCAGCGACCTCCGAATCTTCTCTCCTTACCTGTTGCTAGACGGGGCTAATCTCCCCTTTGGGCGAGGCTTCTGTGCCGGCAAACGTATCTTAAGAGTCAGGGTCTAGAGGGACTACTGTTATTCATTATAACTGGCGCTTATGTTCTAAAATAGTCTGGCTTGAGTATAAACTAACATTGAAATTAAAACAGTTTTGCCCGTAGATAATTTTTTAAAAGTATTTTACTTAGGAAGGGTAAGTCCAGAAGAATTTAAAAGCACTGTATTGATAAAATACGTCATGTCTTTTAAAAAAATTCTTTATTAATTACACTTTATTCACTATGTATCCCCCCCCCCCCCCGTGGTTCCCTCCCTCCTCCTGTCCCAATCCCTCCCTTCCTCCATCCTCTTCATGCATGCCCCTCCCCAAGTCCACTGATAGGGGAGGACTTCTTTTCCTCCCTTCTGATCCTAGTCAATTAGGTCTCATCAGGAGTGGCTGCATTGTCTTCTTCTGTGGCCTGGCAAGGCTGCTCCCCCCTCAGGGGAAGGTAATTAAAGAGCAGGCCAAACAGTTCATGTCAGAGACAGTCCCTGTTCTCATTACTATGGAACCCACTTGGACACTGAACTGCCATGGGCTACATCTGTGCAGGGGTCTTATGTTATCTCCATGCATAGTCCTTGGTTGGAGTATCAGTCTCAGGAAAGACCCCTGTGCTCAGATTTTTTGGTTCTGTTGCTCTCCTTGTGGAGCTCCTGTCCTCTCCAGATCTTACTGTTTCCCACTTCTTTCATAAGATTCCCTGTACTCTGCCCAAAAATACATCATGTCTTAACATGGTGAAGTATATAGACTTAGGCCTACAGTTTTTCTTTTAGGAAAATTTAATATTTTCCTTCCATGACTAGATTTTTGTCTGTCCCCTTCCCCAAGTATAGTAATAGTCCTTCTTAAAGTGATCAGCTTTCTTATGCTTTTTCCACCCTGATTATAATAGAATTTGGTGTTTTCCTTATTGTTATTTGAATAATCCTTCATAAAACCCATGAAAACAATTGACAAGCTCACTTATTCCGATCTGGTTTCCTTATGTTGCCATGATAAAATTTTTGCATATAACATCTAATAATATTGTTACACATGGCATTTCCCTCTGGAAGTTTCCTCTACAAACCACAGATCTTGTCAAGCTCACAGTCCAGACTCACCACCCTGTTAACCAGGGCCTCACCTGACTTCAAGGTTACTCTTGGATTAATCTCTACATAGGACGTTTCCTAGTTCAACACAAGTGACATGTATCCGACACCGAATCATTACAAATGTTTGCATTTTATTGCCATTGCAAATTGAAGTCCTCCCTAATGTGTAAATGAAGTTTTGATTATGAAACACTTATAAGAAACACGTCAGTGTTCTTGCTTTGGAGTTTTAAATGGTGGTATTTAAAAAAAAGTCACCAGGACTCAGAAGCCAAGGATGCTCATTTCAGAATTGCTGACTGCTGAGGGAGGATTTAAACCCAGACCTTTTAGAAATCAAAATTTAGGCCTTTTACTTTCATCATAAATTAGACTGTGCTCTTCTGATGGAACAAATATGTGCATGTACGTATGTATACACATACATACATACATATATGTCTATATGTACACACACACACACACACACACACACATATATATAACTTTTTAGTATTCATCATCACCATCACCACCACCATCATCATTATTGGTGTTTTGAGAAAGGGTTTCTCTGTGTAGTCCTGGAACTTGCTCTGTAGACCAGCCTGGCCTTGAGCTTGGGGCCACCTGCCTCTCCTCCCGAGTGCTGGGATTGAAGGTGTGCGCCACCACTGCCCAGCTTGGGATTCACTGTTCTCCAGTGTTGTAATGAAGACTGTGGGGCTGAGGGGATGCTCGGCCTTTGCTAATAGAAACCGCTGTTAATTTCTCCCAATTGCTTCTATCTGCATTGGAAGTCAGACAAAGGAAACTGAGAGCATGAACTGCTGAGGGAGGAAACAGCACGGAAATTGATCAGGCAAATAAATGCACTATTTTTGGCAGTGTTATTGCCAACAAGGGTTCTACCGTTTCATCCATTCTCAAACCCTAAACAAACCTTTTAAATCACAAGTGAGTAGGAACTGAGCGGGATTTCAGAGTACTTCATGTAATAGCAGACAACAATATTTTGTGATTCTAAAAAAAAAAAAAAATTGGCTGGACAGAAATACATGGTAACTGGCCTTACAATTTTGGAAAATGTGTAAGTTCATTTTAAAGAGAATCCATGGGAATATTATGAAGGTATGAATGAATTCATAGTGACAGAATGCTTGTTGTTATAAAAATGACCACGAACACTTAGTAAAACAAGAGTTAGGGTAGAAACCAATTCATCATAGTGGGACGAAAGCAGAAATAGTGGGCGCATGGACCATGCGCCCCGTCCAGAGAGTGTTCAGGGACCACGAACAGAAGGGAGTGACCTCTCTAGGCTGCTCTGATTTCTGTAATTGCCCAGCAGAGCACTTTGGGGTGTTGCTTTTGGGACACCAGATAGACAGCTCAGTGGTTGAGACCAAGCAGGTTCCACATTATTGCCTGACTCACCTCATTACGGACGCACACCCCCATGCACGCCACAGAGCTGGAAGCTGGAACTCGACTGAAATGATTTTCTAAGTTCATCTCAGAATCACTGATGCAATGCTTCATATTCATACCCCCAAATAGGCAAGGTCTTGGTGTTTCCACAGGTAACCAATCCTACACGCCATTAAAATTATGCAATTTATTTTTGTGAAATATAAAAAATGACCAGGATGATGGAGATACCCTAGAGTGCAGATTTCCTTTTTATTAGTACTGCTTTTTTTCTTTCATCTCATACAGCACCCAATTTAGGGCAAAGACAAAACGAAAGTGTATCTTGAATATGCATCACAGGTTCCAAAAATGAAAAGAAATTGGATTTGGATAGCACTTACTAAATAGACAGATATGATACATGGTAAGAAGGCACACTGTCTGCCCTGTGATAGATTAAACTACTTTGTAGGAAAATTACTGTGAGCTAGTCACCACCACCACCGTGGCTAAATCTTTAATAAAATTCTCTTCCATATTCAGGAGTGAGGTATGAGGTACACAATAAGCAAAGTGAAGTGGAGTGCCATTTATCAAACACCAGCCAGGTCTGTATCCTCTGTATCCGTTCTTTGTACTCGTCTTTATTCCTTTATTGTTACAAGAAGGGATATTTACCCAGAGCAGTGGGCACGGAGACGTGATAAACCTTCTTTTTCTTCTCGTCTCCCTGTCTTACTCCTGTTGTCAGTTGTGGTGTAATTTGTTTCAGTTTAGGTGGTCTTCTCACTGTTTAGCATCCTTTTCTGTCTTCCTCTCCCCGCCTTCCTTTAAAATAAGCATTCATGCTACGGGAATGACACCACAATGTGGGGTTCAGTGGGAACGCGAGCTTACGCCGTGGGGACTGGCCAGGATGCATTTGGTAGGGACTTGCAATGCCTCTTGAGGAGACAGCAGTGTAGAATGTTGTAGCTAACCCCTGGGTGGCAGCGTACAGCCAGTCCTGATGCCAACAAAAGCGTTTTCAGTGTTGAGCATATGTGCTCTGCATGTGATTTATGTGTGTGCACGTGAACTCATGTACACATACATACAGTCTGTACAGTATGCATGTAACAAATGTGTGCCTGTGTTATGCGCACAGCATACATCAATGACATACAGAACAGATGTATCCATATACATAGTATATGTTAATATTCTATATACGATCTATGTAGTTTTGTAGCTGCTTCCAAACTAAAGGAATCTAAGGAAACTTTCTCTTTGAATGCCACCAACTCTCTAATTTACCCCAGGTTTCTCAAGTGAAGCTATAATATTAGCAAAAGTAGACAGCGCCTTAAACCCTTACACAGAGAGGTTCTTGCTACTCCAGCAAAGCCCAAGCTGTCACTGCAGCCATGCAAACATTTGGACAAACGCAGTAGAGGGGTCTGGAGCAGAGGGCATGGAGCTGGGCTGTTCTGTGCTCTTCACTGTGCACGGCACCAGGTTAGGTAGTGACCGTGGGCTGACTTACTTTTGCTACCGTTCAACCCTTTTATTGCTGAATGACAGTTTCATGACAAAGCGCTTACAGTTACAGTCCTCTGTATGTCAATAAAAGAGAGCAATCACGGAGAACCATAAGGCAATGCCAATGATAACTATATTTATAAATCCAGATGAAATTGAAATGACCAGTCTTTTTTTTTTTTTTCTTTCTTTTTTTGAAATGACCAGTTTTAAGAGGGCTGACCATTGGTTTCTCCCTGTGCATTCTTTAGGCAGAGAAGCTCTAGTTATTTGCTCTGGGTCATGCTCTCCCGTCCCTCTGTTTCCCCGTGCCACTGTTTCTTCTCTTCAGCGGTCATGGTAGCATTACCAAACATAAACACACTGTTCAGATTCAGTGTTATAATTTTGTTACGTCAACTGATCTTTGAACATGATAATCAACTCAAATATACATGCCTAAATATTTTGGTTTACTCTTAGCTAGCACTAGAGCAATTCTGTCCTTTGAGAACCTATATTTTATGGAATTAATTTTTGTGAAGAAAGAGGTGGAAAGGGTGGATAATCTATATTAAAATTTATAATTCAAGAGGAAGTGGCTGTTTTGCTGGCTGGTGCCAGTAGTTTGAGTATACTTTACCATTTCATGAATTTTCTTTATTTACAGTGTTCCACCCACAAGTTAAAACAAAATTTTATGGTTATGTGTGATTTTGTAAATCACACACACAGAGCTTTTAAGAACTATTTTGTAGTATTAGTATATTGGGTATTACATAGTAACAAGATTGACAGCATGCAGTTGTATCTGTTTTCAGAAAACTAAAATTATACAACATGAGCTAAAGAAGTATCTTTTCTTGACAAGATATTTCCAAAGCCTTGCAAAATCAGCTATACAATGCTTAACTCTGTATTTTGTCTTTCCTTATTCTTTCTCTTCTTCAGCAAAGTATCATGAAATGAAAAAAAATCAAATGTTTTATGTTCTGTCTTGTTTTCAAAAGGAGTTAAAGTAACTTTGAACACACATGAAATAAATTTACAGCTAAGCAGGGGAAATACTGCTCAAGCAACCCAGAGGCTGAGGGAATGGTGGACCCTGAAGCAAAACTCGTGGCCTAGATGCCCTCCTGTGAAGCCGCTGTGATGGTGCAGTGTGAGCTGCAGGTCTGGTCTTCTCTGCTCTAGTCGTCAAAATGAGGAGGAAAACAACTCCGAGATACAGCATGACAACAGCCAGGTTTCTCAGGGATTGGTAACTAGTTTTGGTACTTAGGCTCATGGGAAGCTCATAGTGTCAGACAGGTACCTGTACAGAAAAGGAACTTTATTCCTCATGTGGTATCTGATGGACACACCTATCACTGTAGTAAGAAAATTATCTAGATCATGTAGCATCTTGTTAAATAAAATATCAGAAAAGCCAATCATTGGCTATTCACATGCTCAGCATTGTGTCCCATGGGTCTAGTGTCACCACAGGTGTTGGAGCCCCTGGCCCCATGGAACTTTTGAAATCAGCATCGATGAGTGAGTAGCATGAGTGGTGGAATGTCTTGCAAGGGGTTATCAGGAGAGTCTGGTAATATCTGTAGACCAACCCAGTCCATGGGCAGAGGTCACAAAGGGTAATGAAGTCTTGAGTACCCAACAACCTTTGGACGGATGGTGATATTTCCAGAAACACAGTTTTTAATTTCTATTGTTTTGTGATGAATTCGTGGTTGTGTTTCTTGTGCCGCCTGGAAAGGGACCTGTTTTTTCTATGTAGCAATTGAGAGCAAAGCCACATGCCACAGGTCAACTGAGTTAAGGTTAGAAAGACAAAAATGAAGAGAGTTTGTATATATTTATCTACATGAAGGATTTTGCTTGCTTAATTCTTCAGTTATGAATCTCTTATCTTCTGCAATGCATATTTTCTTGAAGCATTATTTATGAATTATAACTCTCATGCCAAACTATTGCCTTTAGATTTTTCATACATTCTATCAATAGTGACAGTTAAAACATCTTTCAGCAAAGAAGTTGTTTGGAAAGCATAGGAAAATGTATACATACTATTGGAAAATAGTATTTTATGATATCAAGAATTTATTAAAAACTGTAATTGCTCCTGTTGGAGCAATTTGTCTAAGTTTTATTAATAATATTGAGCATGATTTCACTTTAAAATATGGAGACACAACATTTCAAGCAAGTTATCTTTTTTGGATCTATATAACTGTCATAAAGGCCCTGATTCTGCCATTAAATTATTTTCCTCATATGTAAATCATGTCTTCAAATGGTTCATTTTTTTCTCCGTTTTGCAGCTACTTTTGGAAACGGTGGAGGAATGGATATTGGAGGGGTCATCTCCAGGATGGGTAGGCTCCAGAGAGTCTGTGGGGGTGATGCTAGCTGAGACTCCTAGCAGCAGGGGATCCATAGACCCTGAAGTGGCCACATCTGTAGCCAAGCAGGCTTCCAGTGAAGGGAGGGGATGCCAACCCACCTCAAAGCCTTCAACCCTGCCGACCAATGACTGGCTCAACGTGAGTCCATGCCACGACAGAGTGCCAACCCTGACACTATTGATAATACTGTCCTATACTTGTAGGAGGCTAGCATAACAGGCATCTTAGTGGCTTCATCTAGCACCTGGTTAGACAGCGATTCCTCTTGATATGACATTAAAGCTTTAATTTCACATGACAAAAGTAATAATTTGATTTTAACAAAATTGTTTCTTTTTCAAGAATCAATCTATAGGATAGGAAAAATATTTATAAATATACTTAATGAAGGACTTATATGCAGAATATAAAGATCATTTATAACTGTAGTAGGTAAAGAACTATAGATCCTGGCAATAACATGATCAATCTCCAAAGCAATAAGCTGGAAGAAAGTATCACACAATAGGTGAGTCCATTCATATACTATTCTAGGAAAGACAACATTTTAATAATAGAAAGTACCTCAGTAAGGACTACAGCCTAGTGTGGAAGAAATTAATTGGTGATGGACCGTCATTAGAACTTTGGGTGTTAGAAATATTCTGATTAATTATTTTGGTGATGTTTTCATGTGTGTACCAGTTTTCAAGTCCCGTAAAATTGTTCATGTAATATTGAAGAGTTTTATTGTATATAGATCACATTAAAATGAGAAACATTAGAAAACACTAAAATATCTTTTAAGAAACGTTACCCAAATAATTAAAGATATTATTAGTTGATATACTATTCTTTGGATTCATTCGTTTATTCTTATAAAACTTTTATATTGACAACATAGTTTTGCCAAACTTTACACTGGGGACAAAGATTTACACATACCCATACACACACCCCCTCACACTTTACATATGTGTTTATATATATCACACACACATTTGGCGTGTGTAGATGTGGTAAATGCATGAGTATGTGTATGTGAATGGGCATGAGAGGTCAGAGCAGAAATGCAGGTGGCTTCCTCTACTGCTCTTCCCCTTAATGCCTTGACACAGCGTCTCTCACTGAATCAGAGGCTTACTGTTTTGTTTACTCTGGTTGACCAGAAACCTCTCTGATTTGTCCGTCTCTACCTCCCAAAGCTGGAGTTACAGGCTCAAGTTTTCATGAGTGCTGGGCATGTAAATTTGGGTCTTCATGCTTTCAGAGCAAACACTGTTACCCACTTATTTATCTCCATAGCCTATGGGATCTGTTTTGAAAATTCTTTTATTTAAAGAATATGAGACTATGAGGAATCACTTATATGGGATGTAAGAAGTGTGAGTAAAATAAGAACTAAATCTATGAAGCAGTCAGTGAAAGACTTCAAAATAACCTATGACAACAAAAGATTAACATTTCTTTAAAAATTACAGGCAAAGTGAAATTAGAGACAAAAGCATTTTAGAGTACCTAAACTTAAGGTGATAAAAATGATGTGGTCAGCATATCTGGTTACTCCGTGAGTGGAAAGGCAATGTGAGCGGAAAGGGATGCTCTCAGAGGACAGGGCCAAGGTTATTTTATTGGACTGAGAATGGGAGGGGAGCACCAACCAGGAACTTATTTAGGCTGTTGGCTTGTCGCTTTGTAGTCAGGCAGAAGCCCAGTATAGCCTCTGTCCGGGGGCGGGCATTAGAGCAGTGATAGCTTTTCTATGACCAGGTCACTTAGCAGAACTGAAATTGCCTGGGTGGCCATTTTCTAGTCATGCAGATAGGGAAACAGCAGCAGCCTCAGCTGCCACGCTCTGCTCGCCTTGTGGAGTCAAGAGTGACTAGCCTTGTGTGGAAAAAAAAATCCATAAAGCATTTACAACCCTTCATGAAAGAAAAGGTTTCTGAAAGGGGCATACGTTGGTTACGTGAAGAGATGACCCTGTGGGCAGGGGGAAGCGTTAGTGTAGAGGATTAAGCAGGAGGGACACATGTAGGGGACACAAGCCAGTGTTTTTGATTATGTTATGGTTCACGTCGTGGACGTTACCTGGAGAAGAGTGACGGTCTCGGTCCCCACCGGCGAAGGTCTGCACGCATGGCAGTGGTGTGGAGCTGCTGACCTTCTCTCGCTGAGGCGGTCTTCTGTGTGTAGGCGACACTGCTTTTACTTCCTAAGGGAGCGGTGCTGCTTCTCGTTTGCGTAGGTTGAGTAGGTGACATTTTGGCTTAAACTTCTGGCTCACAAAAGATGACCAGTTACTTTTTCCCTTTAAATTTCTGCATAGGCAAATTTGTTAATATCTGATCGAATACCTAGCCCCTTTTCTTCCCTTTGAGTGGTTTTCACATTCAAGGTTATTTAGGCTGAATTTAGTTGTCATGGATGTCCTAGATTATTAAATATGACACAATCCATTTGCTTCATTTTTAGTTAATTTTTGCTTAGTATTTTAACTGACTTACATTTCATTTGTGTACCCTGGAATTTAAAGAATATCACTTCCAATGAAATACATGAGTCACCAGGCATTTAATATTTTGTGAAAGGACATCTTTCAATCGATCAATATTAAGGTTTTGGTAACTGAGGATCTGGTCTCGAAGTACACACAGGGCGCTGTAAGCATTGTAGAGGAGTGGCAGTCTTGGTCTGCCTGTATACCCCTTCAAATTTTTATTGTTGTGCTCTACATGATTTCTACCGCCAAAGCTACTTTTAGGTTAAAGTCTTTAAAGACTGAAGGAACCCAATCCAATTTGACACCATTTAAAGTCTAAATAATTTTTAATCCAAGAAGTTACTTTCTGCTCTGTTTTCTTTTCCAGTCAACATGAAGCAGGACTCCTGATCTCTTCCTAAGATAGGTATCTCTTTTATGCATTTTCTTAGAAACCTTAAAAATGTCCTTTTACTGCTTCACTTGATTTAGTAGTCTGGTAATTTGGAAATGAGATTGTCTGTTAACGGCGCCCCTACAATAGCTCTGGCAGCATGGCGGTGTTTGGGAACTGAGTAACAATTGCTGGTCGCCCCTACAAAGAGTTGTAGTGCTATAGCTGGGTCTTGATGTAGAGCTAGTCCCAATTTTCTGCTGTCACTTGTGTTTTTGATCTTAGTCATTCTGACAGTTGTAAGATGCAGTCACAGTTGTTTTGATTTGCAGTTCTCTGATGACTAAGAACCTTGCATATACCAAAAAAAATGCTTTACCATACAACAAGGACAGTTGCTCAACCATGTTCATAGCAGTTTTATTCATAATAGTCAGAATCTGGAAACAACCTTGATGTCCCTCAACTGAAGAATGGATAAAGAGACTGTGGTACATTTACACAATGTAATACTACTCAGCTATTACAAGGAAATCATGAAATTTCCAGGCAAATGGATGGAACTAGAAAAGATCATCCTGAGTGAGGTAACACAGACCCAGAAAGACATTCATGGTATAAATGCACGTATAAGTGGATATTAGCCATATAATATGGGATGACCATACTACAAATCAAAGACCCAAAAAAGATGTAACAAAGAGGATCTAAGGGAGGACGCCTACATCTTACCTCTAAGGGGAGACTGAATAGACAGTGGAGTGGTTGAAGAGAATGAACAAGGTTGGAGAGGGAGAGCAGAGAGAAATGAGGGTGGACATCAGACCTGTGGAGAGCAGAGGCACAAGGACAGAGGCCTGCAGAGAGAAGAGAAACCACGGGCAGGGGCATCTCTGTGACAAGCTGGAGACATGCACAGGGAAGGCTCTTGGGAGGATATGGGGGAAACTCTAGCTGAGACTCCTAGTAAGAAGGGTCATGGAGACCGAATATGACATCTTCTAACTAAACAAGACTCCTAGTGGAGGGAGGGGAACACCAACCCACCCACAAAAACTTTGACCTAAAATTTACCCTGCCTGCAAGATGTGCAGGGGTAAAGATAGAGCAATGTCTGTCAGAGAGAGCTAACCCCTGACACTATTAAGGATACTTTGCTATGCTTGCAGACAGGAGCCTAGTGTAGTTACCCTCTGAGAGGCTCCATCCAGCAGCAGCTCAAAATGGATGTTAAGACTTGCAGCTAAATATTGGAAGAAGTATAGAGAGTCTTGTGAAAAAGTGGGGGAAGGATAAAGGACCTGGAGTTGCCAAGAGCTCCACAAAAGGACCAACTGAGTCAACTAACTAGGGCCCAGAGGGGCTTGTGGAGACTGAAGCACCAATTAAGGACCATACATGGACTGGACCTAGGCTCCCTACACAGATGTAGCCAATGGCTACATGTGGGTTCCCTAAAAAAAAGGGGAACAGGGGCTGTCCCTGACATGGATTCTGTTTCCTGTTATTATACCCCCTCCCTCAGGCACTGCTTCCTTGCCAGGCCACAGGGGAAGAGGATATGCTCAGTCCTGATGCAACTTAATGAGCTGGGATGGGTTCGGGGGACTCCCCTTTTCTGGGGGAGGAAGAAGGAGGGAGGGGGGATGGGAGGAGGGGAAGAAGGGGGCTAAGATTGGGATGTAAAGTGAATAAAAATAATTTAAAAAAAGAGCTGTGGTACTGCTGTGCCTGGGAGAAAAGCAAAGGGCAGTTTCTTCCTGGGGAAGATTTTGTGCCCAGGCACTTTCCCCCAACTGTCACACTATGCGGAAATTACTTGGCAACCTAAAGGTCAGCAACTTCTGAAAAATAATGGACGAACCAGCTGGAGGTCACCCAGTGAGTCAGCTGCAGAGCTGGCAGGGTCATCTCCATACCCATCTTGGTATACGACCGGATCTATTGGTTATTGATCCATTGGCCTTTATAAGGGATGGAGGAGAAACATTAAAACTGCTGTCACTTAATTAAATCAGGTTTATATCCAGTTCCCTTATTTTAGGAATATGGTCCAAGGACAGGGTCATGTGACATGAATTTGGAGTGATTGTTGTAAAACTCCAAGTAAACAAGGCACGAGTCTTGTGACCTCAGTTCTTTAAAAACCCAGAATTGTTCTTGAAATTTGGTTTGTGCCCCTGCCATGTCTAGTGGATAGGAGGGAGTTTACTTCAGATTATTTATTACAGCTGGCTACTGTTATTTGTTTATATGCAAATCCATGTTTCTGCCATGTGCATCATGCCTGTCACATGCCTTTTTACCCCTGAGATTGTGGAGTTAGCCCAAGTGACTCCTCTTAACACTCAGAGTATAAGCTGTCTGATGCTCTGAATAAAGTGATGAGAGAATTTAATCCTCTTCGTTTATCGGCTATGTTCTTCCAGGCTCTGCAGCCGTGAGAGTGGTGAGCTTGCTTTCCTTCTTCCAGTTGTATTTTAAGAGTAAATATGTAGATTGATTGTACCTTACCTACACAAATCTGCAAGGAGTGCTTCAGAATTATGCTTCTTACTCTTCAAATCACCCTCTTATATCAAAGGATAATCTTCCCATATCTCATCATTAATAACGTAAAATTAGAAATTTGGAAGTGTCAAGCTCTCTTTTGAGTCTCCGAAGAGAACTATTTTCTTAACTGAGTGTTCTGAGTCGGTATGTGAGTTGCAACATTTATGTAGCAGCTAGTCTTGCTACATGTGATAGAACTGAGGAAGAACATTTAATTGATATGTGCACTCATATGGAGGGAGGGAAAGGACTCCAGTTGACAGGCCTGCTCTGCAGAATTTATACTTGAGAATTTTTTAAACAGTGGACTTTTGGAGACAATTTTACATGCGTACAGTGTATTTTGATCAGGTTTCCCTCCATTGCACGGTTGTCTCCCCTCTCCTTTCGAACCCTTTTTTGTTCCAGCCAGACCCCTCCTACTTTCATTTCCCTATGCTCTCTCCTTCTCTTCCCTCTTTGTTTTCTTCTTCTTTATGATAAACTGTGCTTAATTAGAGTTTCTAGCACTTGAGGACGAATAAAAGACTCTTCACTAGAGTTTGATTAACTTACCAATGGCCATGCCACTGCAGAAAAGTGCCCCCTCTCAACCATTACATCTTAAAGGAGGGTGAGACCCCAAGCTCCTCCTGCGTGGCTGATGAGATGCTGATGGAGTGGTTTTTTGCAGGTCTTGCTTATCTATAGCTGCTGTGCGTTCATGCTTGGAATGGCCATGTCAGTTCCCCAAAGCAAAGTTTCTTAATTCCTCTCCCGTCCTTCTGCTCTTCCTTTCTTCCACCTACTCTTCACTGTTTCCTGGCCATGGAGGGTTTCTAGAGATGCCCCACTCAGGACTGAGCACTCAACAGTTCACTTCTCAGCGTTTTGAGTAGTTATGGGTCTCTGCCTTAGAAATCACTCACTGCAAAAAGAAATTTCTTTGACTGAAGATGAAAGAAACACATAGTCTGTGGTTATAAGTGTGAATTGGGGGCCACAGGCTCTAGGGGGAAATCGACTACAGTTGTGTTAAATAGATGTGTTAGCAGCCAAGCTGTGATCCACACACATTGAAAAGAGAGAAAAATTGGCCTCTGTACCACTGAGTTTAAATACTTTGTTTTGCCCAGATGTCAAATTAATCAAAATGGGAAGATGTTATTGAAAACTAACAGGCCTGAAAATGCAGCTCAGTTAGTAGAGTGCTTGCCTAGGAAGAATGGGGCCCTGGGGTTTGCTCTCCAGCTCCACAGACAAAATGAAACAAAGCAAAACAGAACAACAAAACACAAAAGCAGGCGTGGTAGAGCATGCCTGTAATCCCAGTACGTTGGAAGTGGGCAGGGAGATCAGAATTCAAGGTTCGTGTTTGCAATTTTATGTAAGAAGTGGGAAATAGTAAGAGCTGGAGAGGACAGGAACTCCACAAGGAGAGCAACAGAACAAGATAATTTGAACACAGGGAACTTCCCAGAGACTCATACTCCAATCAAGGACTATCCGTGGAGATAACCTAGAACCCTGACAATGCAGCCACTTCTGATGAGAACTGATAGACTAAGATCAGAAAGAAGGAGAGGAGGACCTCCCCTATCAATGGACTTGGGGAGGGGCATGCATGCAGAAAGGGGGAGAGGGTGTGACTGGGAGGGGAGGAGGAAGGGACTTATGGGGGGATACAAAATGAATAAAGTGTAATTAATAAAAGTTAAAAAAAACCCTTAACAGCAAAGTGCTGATTGATCTTAGTGAGTTTAATTGTTCCTCAAAACTCTTGAAACCTTATGAATCACAGATGAATGCTGAAATCAGTTTGTTTGTTTGTTTTTTCAAAAATACATGGTCTAAAATTCTTGTAAAAAAAAAAAAAGATGAATTTAAGGTCAGCCCAGGCTTCTTGAGACTGTTTCAAAAGTGCCAAACAAAATAATTTTTTAAAATGTACAGTTGAGAGAGATGAGTGAGAGAGATGAGCGATAACATTGACATAATGTAGCCTTTCCAACACCAGTGGTTTGTAGTATGCTTGTTTTTTATTTTTTTAAAGATTTATTTATTTAATGTATATGAGTGTTCTGTCTGCATTTACACCTGCATAAGAGGGAATCAGTTCACATTATAGATGGTTGTGAGCCACCATGTGGCTGCTGGGAATTGAACTCATGACCTTTTAAAGAGCAGACAGTGCTCATAACCACTGAGCCATCTCTCCAGCCCTGTTTTTTTTATTGTTACAATCATGGATTCTGCATAGTTTGAAACAATAACGCTATAAACTTCTACACCTCAAGCTCGTACTGCACAATTTCACATAAAGGGAACTCCTACAGCTGATTAACATCTTCAGCAAGATGGCTGGATACAAAATTAACTCAAAAAAATCAGCAGCCCTCCTGTATACAAAAGACAAAAGGGCTGAGAAAGAAATTAGGGAAACAACGCCCTTCACAATAGCCACAAAGGACATAAAGTACCTTGGTGTGAACCTAACCAAGCAAGTCAAAGACTTGTATGAAAAAAAAATTTCCAGTCTCTGAAGAAAGAATTAGAAGAAGATATCAGAAGATGGAAAGATCTCCCATGCTCAAGACAGTATATTTTTAAATTCAAGGAATTTACATTGAATTTAATCAATATTCAAATATAGACATTCTTAGAGTGGTTTTTGCATGTCTTTGCTCATAAATTATTTCAACATTTTATAGTCAGTTGTTGCAGTGGATGGCACAAGCTCACAGTTTTACAAACACACTTGATAAACTTAGTGCAGCAGTATTAGACATCAATAGTCTGTGCCTTATTCTACACTGCACCAAAATATACAGTAGGGTGACTTACATAAATCATTTAGTCTCAGTCATGATTGATGACCTCGTAACTCACGAGTGATGGGGCAAAGCAGAACCCCAAACGAGTTATGAAATGTCATCAGTAACAAGTGGAAACAAATGATTTAACCAGTGTCACAGCACATTTTATGTTCGGTTTATGCAACAGCAGTTAATGATAAAAACACCCCAAATGGGTGCAGCTTGTATTTTATCTGTCACGTACAAACCTACTCTCCCTGAACTGTTTCACACTAGGTTAGTGCTTACTGACCATGAACAAAATGACCTAGGTTGAAGTAGGAATGTGAGTTGATGGAGAAGATGTAGATGGTCTTTACATGTTTGAATCCTTTCGGAATCTCCAATTTGACACTCACTCCACCTTAAAAACAAAAAACAAAAAAACTTTCTTTTTATTTCCTGTGTAGAAAGAACGCAACAGACAATGTCTGCAGGAATGTAATTCCTATTGCTTTTTCAGTTGACATCATTTTTAGGTGCCTGTACGCTAAGGTCATTTATAGGAAGACTGGCAAGTATTGCCATTTGCTGCAGGTTCTTCTCTCCAAGAAGTTACGTATGATGCCTCTCTTCAGCATATTTAGAAATTTTATTTCAGAAGTTTTTATTGAATTGATCACCTTAGATGACTGTTTACTTTAATTTCGTGGAACACATCTTCAGTTGGTCATTGTCAAAGTTCATTCTGGTAATTCCTGTCAGCTGTAATAGTTACTGTGTATTCCTACTTCCATGCTTCTTGGGGCTGAGTCTCTGTTACCTTCAGATTTTTTCCCGCTGATATCCAGGACTCTATTTCCATAGAAATGTGTCTACCATCTTTCTTTCCCACTTTCAGAAGACAGAAAAGGCCCTGTAAGCACCTTGGTGCTTCTTTGGCCATTAATTTGTAAGTGCTTTGTGAAGGGAGTGTGTGAGGGGCCTGAGAAAAATAGGAGGGTGTTGTGTCTGATAAATTCATGCCAACATTTCTGTTTCTCTTTTCCTTAATTTTTTCTGTAAACTACCAACAAATTTTTAACATTCATACCAACTTATTTTATAGCAGCAATAACTGAGTTTAGGTTTTAAGTTAGTGACTGTGTACATTCTGACATTTGACAGCGGCCTAGAAGAAAATGCTGCACAGAATGAGGTGAATCAGCTTCTCTTCACAAGATAACAGCCTAAAATAAGGCAGTCAAGAGTTTCTTTTTCTTTTTCTCCTTTGATGGCAGGGAACCGGAGACTAGACAGCCCAGGGACCCAGGACAGAACCAAAAATGTCTTGAATAAAAGTCAGTGAAATTATTCCTAATGATATTCTGCGGTGCTCATAGTTTGGTGCCTAGCCTAATTGTCATCAGAGAGGCGTCATCTAGCAGAAGGTGAGGAAGGATTGTAGGACCCAGAGGGAATGAGGACACTGGGAGACCATGGCTCTCAGAATCAGCTAAGCAGGGGTCACGGTGGCTCACAGAGAGTGAAGCAGCTACCGGGGAACCTGTGTGGTAGGAGCTAGGTCATCTGCACACTGCCCGGTGTTCCTGCGGAACTCCTAGCAGTCGGAGTGGGAGGGAGTCTCTGACTGTTTGCATGCTCCTGGGATCCTTTTTCTCCCACTGGGTTGCTTCATCCAGCTTGATATGAGGGTTTGTGCCTAGTGTTATAGCTTCTTATGCCACCTTCGTGGTCCTGTGGGAGCTGGGTTCTGTCAATGTCTGTGGCCCACGTTACCACCGAAGGCTGTATGGAAGTTAGCGGTACATGCTGCCCCTGAGAGCGTGTGGTTGAGTGCTGTCCTGCCTCCTGAGGCCTGGTGACATCCAGGCCCGTGCTGCGCGGGGGAGCCACGTCTCTCAGTAAGTGTGTTGACGTCCCAGGCCTGGGTAACCACCAAGGCAACGAGGATGTGCACCCTCCAGCTGCACAAGACTTTTAGTCTGGGTTTTGGAGATTCAAAGTTAACTCCTCAGGGCTGACTGAGTTATCTTATCAAGCACTCATTAAAAACTATTTTTAACTGTCTTCCCTTTAGGGCATTTTCCTTTCAAAGTGCTGAAAAAATAAAATGTTGAAATGGCTTGATATTTAAATATTTGCTGGTGTGTAACATATAAAAACATTGTTGAAGAAGACTTATAAATGTTGTTCGTAGAATGGTTTGCTCTAAAATTGCAGTGTATCAACACTCTTGATTTTTCATTCTTTTTTTATTGCCCAATAACTCCTTTTTCATATTCATTGTAGTGGAGAAGAGGTGACATCTGGTGATTAATTAGTTCAGAAAGTGTTAGTTCCCCAAGGATTGCCTGTTAGATACCTTCTAGGTCATTAAAAAAAAAAAAAGGAAATCTATTGCTTATGTTTACAGGTGGTGGCACACTGAATTTAGATTGGTTGTAAGGCACACAACGAATTTGCTACATCTGTATGTCTCATTTCTCTTCCTTTCTTGTAATAGTTCCCAGCAACAATTCTAGTTTGCATTTCAAATGGCTTTATGAGCAGTTGTTTCTGATTCTTTGTTCTGTTAAACATTCTTTAGGTGTTCTTTTGATTCTTGCAATAGCCTGACCACTTTATTTCAACAATGTCTTAGCTATCCTCTTCTGAACCTTGAAAAATTTTGTTAATTGGGTAATTTTGAAAGTAGATGGCATAAGTCTTGCTTGACTATGGATACTATCAGATCAAATATGTCAATGAAGTCTCTAAAGCATCCCGGCAATATTGATATTGACTTATATAAGAAAGTTTAATGTCCTTTAAGATGTTATGTTGCAAAAACATCTTTGAAAATTAATACATGATCTTGGTACTGAAAAATAGCTTGCCCAGCATCAAGTGAAACTAAGAAATTATTGACAGAGACCTTGATAGCAAGATGAAGAACACTCAGGGATGTATTCAGAGTCCTGCTAAAGATAAATTATGTAATGTATTTGGCCTTTTCTAAGTTTTAGAATCATTAAAACCCAGGGAAATTTTTTTTTTTTTTTTTTTTTTTTTTGTGCCTCAGTATAAAAGGAGCAAGACTCGGGTCTAGTTGTGAAGACAAACCTACACAGGTCTTGAGAAGTTCAGCAGCTGAGATGATACATCTCCTTAGGTCCTGCCTATGACTCACACTCTGCAGGATAATCCAGGGAACTGGGAGCAGAAATAGACAAGATTGTTGCAGCGCGAACCAGGGAAAGACAGACATTCTCATGAGCCCTTTGTGAGCTGCTATGGTGTATCCCAAACAACTACAAATGCCAGTGTACTAGTACTGAAATACTGTGACTATAGTTTTTATGAAAGGCAAAATCAGACCTTCCTCAGTTTGTTACTAAGAGAGATCTCACAGAAAAGATGTCCCCTTTAATTCTTCACTGCATCTATTATGTATTTATTGAGGGTCTTTAATTATAATCTTCAAAGTGTCAACTAAATAGATTAAAGACTGCCAATATTAATTTTTAGTGAATCACCGGTTTCAGATCTGTGAGGAGTTACTTCCCATCTCTTGGAAAACAAAGGCAGTGCTTCTACATTATAATTTGGCTTTTACCATTTTAATTCTGGTTCATTATATAAACACAGTGTCAGCTAATTTCTCAATGTCGTTCTTATACAGAAAATAATGAAACCATCCTTTTGGTTTATTTCAAATCTAGATATGTGATCTTAATGGTGAATGTGTAGAGGTCCAGGTTTTAGGATTTTGCAAAATTTATTACCCCCCCACCACCAAAAATGCAAAGTTCCTCATATCCATAACCATCACCACAGGCTATTTGACAAACCATCAATCTGCATCAGTTATGTGCTATGAAGTTAAAGTACTTATTTACTGACTTGTATATTAATCCTCTCTTCGCCCCTAGCACAAAGCTGTCTCAAGCTCTACAGATGTAATGAATTAGCTACCATATGAACCTACTATGAGGTAGGACATTTTAACTGACCTCCTCTTTGTTTCTTACCTCTGCCTTCGGGTAGAAGTGAGACGTTTCTTCTAGAACACTGGCCGAACCTCTTCAGTCTTTGTTTGATATTCAGTCCTAATGTCTAATCTATTGCTCCTTCTTTAACCCCTCCCCAATCTCAAAAATAGGATTTCAATTAACTATGAATCTACCAGAGCATAAAGTCCAGAGCATAAAATGTCCTCAGAATAGCTGAAAGATAACAAATTAACAGAAGATGGCACCTAGGCAAAGGCATAATGATCATGTTGGGTGCACAACTTTTATGGCCACATTTGTGCTCTTCAAGTGACACCTTATGTCACTTTCATGACACGTAGGCACTTTGTGAGTCCAGGAGCTGCTCCAGTGCTGGCTAGTAAGGGTGTATCCCCAAATCACAGTAAAGTGGGCCAGGCATTTCAAGTCACAGTGCTTGGCGTAGTACTAGATCTAAAGACTGTTCTTTCAGAAGCAGGCTCATGAGTGTGGTAAGTGCAGTGGACTGAGACAGGAATCTTCAGATGGATACTTGCAGAAGTATACTGATTTGGAGGCATACTGATACAGTGCGGATCTAAAGCACCACACTGATTCTGGCCTGAACTGTCACACTGCTTCTATGTTTGTCTTTCTTGACCTATAACTTATTCTCTATTTATTACAGCTAGTGCGAAATTCCTATAAATACCAGTCACAGTTTTTGAATAAACCATTCTTCAGTCACATTTCTTTATAGTCAGGTTCTTTCTGTGTTAGAGTCTGCTGACCAAAAAGGAGCTACTTCAGCCCTGCAAAGAATGGTTTTCCTATGTCCCCTGTGAGTTCTCGAGGTGATCTCCTCACGAATTCTCTACCTTTCTTGAAAGAAAGAGATTTTACAGAAAAAGGCTTAGGTGGACAAGAGGTAAAGTTTTTGTTCAAATAGTAAACTGTAGGCTTTATTTTTCAATGCAAACCAGAAAGAATTATTGAACAGAAAGGCTTCATTTTCTGGACAGAAACTCTGAAAAGATAACTATACATAATCCAACAAACCTAGTGAAATATGCAGTTCAGCACCTCATCTTTCTTGCCTCTCCATGAAAGGTCAAAAGTACTTCCTGCTGTGACATGTCTGAATCCCTGACAGATTGATTATATTTCTATATAATGCGGAATTTCTGAATCCAGTGAACCGTAAATTATGTAATTTTTATTGTACTTTACCAGTTACCTTTGAAGTGCTTAGGGATGAAACTTTCTGTAGTGGAGAGTGGAGCAGGAGCACTTCCTTTCTTTGTAATCCTTCAGTGTTTTATTTATTTTCAAATTTTGCATGGATTTCTTTCGGGCTTATAAAACAATGTGAGTGTGTGCATGAGTGTCTGTGTGTGTGTGTGTGTGTGTGTGTGCGTGTGTGTGCGTGTGTAGGTGCCCATAAATACCAGAAGAGAATGTTGGATTCATTTATTTATTTATTTATTTATTTATTTTTTTGGAGCTGGAGTTACAGATGGTTGGGAGTCACCTGATGTGGGTACTAGGAAATGAATGAACCTTGGTCCTCTGGAAGACCAGCAAGTGGTCTTAATCGCTGAGATATCTCTCTAGCCCCTTGCATTTCTTAATAGAATACAAATGTTAAGAAAGACTTAATTTTGGCAATTAGGATGGAAAGTGTCTGAGAAGAAGAAAGAGGTGTTTTGTGGTATTCAAGAAACATGTTCTCTTTGCATGCAGTGTAAGTGTAACTGTAGAGGTGGCTTAATATTTCCTCTTTAAACCGTCCAGAAAGCTACCATGACTCCTTTAAAAGAAACTTGCGTAGTTATGAGAAATCTATCGTATCCCAGAGCTTTTCCTTTTCGATATAGGACCTGTTTCTGCAGCAAAATTATGAGAGTGAAGATCAGTGTTTGGTAGCCAACTCACTCCTGTGAGCTGTACTCCCAGAGAGATGGATATATATATATATATATTTTTTTCTTTATAAAAAAGATTTTTTTCTATTTATTTATTTAGTCACTTTACAGCCCGATCCCAGACCTTCCTCCTCCTAGTCCCGCCCTCCCTCTCCCCCATTCCTCCTCTATTCTCAGAGAAGGGGAAGCCCTAACGGGTATCAATACACCCTGGAACCCAAAAAATTGCAGCAGAGCTAAGTGCATCTTCTTCAACTGGGGCCTGACAAGGCAGCACAGCTAGGGGGAAGGAATCCAGTGGCAGACAACAGAGTCAGAGACAGCCCTTACTCCCATTGTTAGGGAACCCACACGCTGACCTCTCTGCATATCTGCTACATATGTGTAGGTGACCTAGGTCCAGCCCATGCCTGCTTCTTTGGTTGGTGGTTCAGTCTCTGTGAGCCCCCATGGCCAAGGTTATTTCACTCTGTAGGTCTTCTTGTGGTGTTCCTGACCTCTCCTGCTCCCTCTATCCTTCTTTCCCCTTCCACAAAACTCCCTGAGCTTGCTTATTGTTTGGCTGCTGCATCTGTATTCATCAGCTGCTGGACGGAGCCTCTCAGGAGACAGTTACAGTAGGCTCCTGTCTGCAAGCACAGCAGAGTATCATTACTAGTTTCAGGGGTTGGTTCTTTCCCATGGGGTGGTTCTCGGGAATACCTTCTTTTTCCTCCTCTGTTCTCAGGCACTGTCAGGAATTTCCCCCAGGTGTTGATTGCCAACTGATTTTAAAGCTTGATGCGGGACAGTGACTAAGCAATGTAAGATCTCCAATCAAAGTTTTGGTTCTCCAGTAAGACAGACACTCATGAATGTTCAGTGAGGTTCTGTAATTCTCCTTTGAGGAGAAGAGCTGTACTGGTGGTCCTTGAGACTTGAGGTACACTCCGGGAACTTTTGGGAAAACCTCCAGAGTCCTCCGCTCTGCCACCCACTCCTCTGTCTCTCTTTTCTATTCTATGTCCTTTGTTGTTTACTCCATTGCATGTCTGTATGTTTGTTATTTTTCATGATTACTGTAGAAACAGCTTTTCAAAATTATAACTATACTCAGGGAGGGGCATAAGAGGAGAAGAGGGAGAGGCCACAGCTGGGATACAAAGTGAATAAATTGTAATAAACAAATAGATAAATTTAAAAAACAAAAAATTTATACCTTGTGGATCTAGTCTTTTCTTCTAGTTAAAGCAATGTATTCTTTTGAAATAAATGTAAATATCCCTACCCTGGGAAAACCTTACTTGACTGAGTCAGTCCTGTAGTCTGGTCTTGTATTACTTTTCTATCCCTATAAAATTAGTCACTGGAAAGGTAACCACTTAACACAGCAGTTCAGAACTGCTGGGTCGCAGCCACCAAACGACTGACTGAGAACACAGGTATTTACATTATGGTTCATAACAGCAGCAGAATTACAGTTACGAAGTAGCAGCAAATACAACCTTATGTGGGGGGGTCAACAGAATATGAGGAACAGCATTGGAGGTTTGCGGCATTAGGAAGGTTGAGAACACTCGCCACCTCAGCAGAGCACAAGTCGATTATCTCATATGCTCTGCAGGTTAGCAGCCCGCTTACAGCTTTCTGGGAGTGTCTGCTCATGTGTGAAAAGGCTGCAGTCAAGTTGTTTTCTGGGATGGTCTCCCAATTTAAGGTTCAGAGGCCTTTTGTATAGCAACTTATTGATGGGAAAATTTATTTCATTGGGGTTGTGTGACTGAGGTTGATCTTTTTTCATGAGCTCTTAGCCTTGGACTGCTGGTGGTGCTTGGACGCTGCCTGTAGTTCGTAGGAGAACACTCTTTTACAGAAAGCATTACATGACTGTTAATTTTCTGCAAGATTACCAAGGATGCATATTTCTGGTGTTATTTTTCTTTGTTTTAAACCTGCACTGATTAGGACAGTGCCACCAAAATATACTGAAAATAATACTATTTTATTGACCTCAAGGTCAACTGTTTAGTAACCAGTCACAGGAGAGATACTTCATAAGAAAGAGATTTCATCGTATTTATACTCTGTGTCTATACTCATGGGGAAAGGATTATACAAGGCAGTTAAGTAGATGGCAGCTATTCGAGGCTTTACCCCAGATTTCCTCTCCCCATGGTTACTCACCCTTTCCCCATAGCGTTTCCACCAGATCAGGGAATGAAGCATAGGCAGTGGTAACTTTGCTTACCAGTGAATCCTTGGGCCTTAGCACAATGTTAAGACTCAATTAATTCTTAAATAAATTAGGAACATTATTGGAATTAAAAAATTACTGAAGGTTCTATAATAACTCCCTGACTTTAGATGGACATTACTGAATCTATGCATTCCCTATGTACTACAACTGAAAGATGGACAAGGAGGACTTGGTGTGATAGATGGAGACTGAAGGGATCATTAGACACTTTGGTTATGAGGAGGGAGCCCTCATACCATCCAAGCATTCAGCTAGACAGCTGAGAGATTTCCACCAGTGGAGGCTTTCTAACACTTTATCAAAATCCACTTTATCAAAAAAAAGCAGATATATTCATTCACAATGGCAAAAATGACGTAAAAGAGGAAACAGGATGCGAGTCTACTATAGGGGATCCTCTGAAAGGATTCACCCAACAGGGGTTCAAAGCAGATGCTGAGACTCAGGGCTAAATTTTTGGCAGAGTGTGGGGAGTCTTATGGAGGAAGAGGGGGTGGGATTAGAGGGACATGGAGGGGACAGGGGCCCCACAAGGGAACCAACAAAGCTAAAAGATCTGAGTCCAGGGGGTCCTTCAGGGACTGATGCACCAACGGAGAACCATGCATACATGCATAGAGAGGACCTAGACTCCCTGCTCAGATGTGGCCAATTGGCAGCTCAGTCTCCATGTGGATCTCTGAGTAAGGGGAGCAGGGGCTGCTTCTATCTTGAACTCAGTTGACTGCTTTCTGATCATTTGCCCCTGATGATGCAGCCTTGCCGTGGGGAGGAAGAGGATCCAAGCAGTCCTGATGAGACCCAACAAGCTATGGGCAGAAGGCAATAGTGGAGAACTCCCCATTTCAATGGACTAGGGGAAGGGGATGAGGGAGGGTAGGACTGGGGGAGTTGAAGAAGGGAGCTTCAATTGGGAGATATAATGAATAAATTGTGAAGAAAAAAATTAATAACAAAAATTAAAACAAGACAAAACAAAAGTAAACAAACAAGCATAAAAGCTTATTTAAATATAAAATTAGGGCTGGCAAGATGATTCAGTAAGGAAGAGGTGCTTATTGACCAAGCCTGGTGACCTGAGTTTATTTATTTTTTTATTTTTTAATTTTTTTAGTTGTGAGGAAATTTTATTATGCCTACAATCATACAGTTCTTTCAGGACCAAGACACATTTACAGATTCTCTCTCCATCCTATCAGGATATTTGTTAGTGTATGTATATGGCTACTGGGAAAGAGTTCTGGAGTCTTGATTTCTAATGTAGTAGGAACAACCTAACTGTGCCTTTAAGGACATCTAACTACAAAAAGACATTTCCAGCCTCCAGAGCAGTAATTCTCAGCCTTCCTAATGCTGCCGCACTTTCATATAGTTCCGCATATTGTTGACCCCCAGCCTTAAATTATTTTGTTGCTACTTCATAATTTTATTTTATTTATTTATTTTTATTTTATTTTTTTCTTATCAGTTACATTTTATTAACTCTGCATCCCAGCTGTATCCCGCCCCCTCATTTCCTCCCAATCCCACCCTCCCTCCCTCATCTCCACCCTGCCCCTTTCCAAGTCCACTGATGGGGGGGACCTCCTCCCCATTCATCTGATCCTGTTTTATCAGGTATCTTCAGGACTGGCTGCAAAGCTCTCCTCTGTGGCCTAACAGGACTGCTCCTCCCTTGGGGGGTGGGGAGGCCAAAGAGCCAGTCATTGAGTTCCTGTTAGAAATAGTCCTTGTTCCCCTCACTATGGGAAGCCAATTGGATACTGAGCTGCCACAGGCTACATCTGCGCAGAGGTTCTAGGTTATATCCATACATGGTCCTTGGTTGAATGTCAGTCTCTGAAAAGACCCTGTGCCCAGATATATTTGGTCCTTGTAGAGCTCCTATCCTTTCCCCATCATACTAACTCCCCTTCTTTCATATGATTCCCTGTATTCTGCCGAAGGTTTGGTTATGAGTCTTTGTATCTGCTTTGAAAACACTGCTAGTTAGAGTCTTTCAGATGCCTTCAGTAGACTCCTGTCATACGTTCAATGCACATCCCATCTGTCTTTCTAAATGAGGATTGATCATCTTACCCCATGTCTGCTCTCTCGATTATCTTTTTTAGGTGTATAGATTTCATTATGTTTATCATATCTTATAGGTCTATATAAGTGAGTATATACCGTGTTTGTCTTTCTCCTTCTGGGATACTTCACTCAGAATGATCTTTTCTAGATCCCACCATTTGCCTGCAAATTTCATGATTTCCTCCTTTTTGATTGCTGAGTAGTATTCCATTGTGTAAAAATACCACAATTTCTGTATCTATTCCTCCGTTGATGGACATCTGGGTTGTTTCCAGGTTCTGGCTATTACAAATAAAGCTGCTATAAACATGGTTGAGCAAGTATCCCTTTTGTGTACTTGAGCAAAGTTTGGGTATATACCTAGCAGTGGTATAGCTGGGTCTTGAGAAAGCACTATTGGCTCTAAGAGCAACAATCAATAAATGGGACCTCATGAAACTGAAAAGCTTCTGTAAAGCAAAGGACACTGTCATCAAAACAAAACGACTGCCTACAGATTGGGAAAGGATCTTCACCAACCCTTTATCTGACAGAGGACTAATATCCAGTATATATAAAGAACTAAAGAAGCTGAAAAGCAGCAAACCAAGTAATCTAATCAAAAAATTGCGAACAGAGTTAGACAGAGAATTCTTGACAGAGGAATATCAAATGGCAGAGAAGCACTTAAAGAAATGCTCAACCTCATTAACCATCAGGGAAATGCAAATCAAAACAACCCTGAGATTTCACCTTACACCCATGAGAATGGCCAAGATGAAAAACTCAAGTGACAACACATGCTGGGGAGGATGTGAAGAAAGGAGAACCCTCCTCCACTGCTGGTGGGAATGTAAACTGGTACAACCACTCTGGAAGTCAATCTGGAGCTTTCTCAGTTTTGTTTTCTAACCTTCACAAATGTCATGGTGTGTGTGTGCATGCAGTACATATACACATATAATGATGAAACAAGTTTGATTTAAAGAGTATCTAAAATTTTCTTACAGAAACATTCATAAATATTTGTCCAACTGTATGGGCATTGTGCCCAGATAAATGAACACATGAAGTTGACCATCACAGTGCCCATATAATTTAATCTTGAATTTATAATTAAATCACATATTTTTGTGAGACTTAGATGGTAACTATTTTGTTATTTAAAAAATTATCACCATTCATGTACATAAACATGGTATGTGAATGTGGGCTTATTGCCAAGGCATGCGTGTGTTGGACAGTATTCTGCTTTTCCTCTCATTCCACCAACTATTTTCCTTTTTCCACCTTCTATTGTCATGCTATTGTTTTTGGTGACACAGTGAGTTTCAATGGTTGCTTTCAAGAACCTTACCAGTATCTCTGCCACTGAAAAAAATGTTTTTACTCACACTCAGAAACTGTTAACTGGTATAAATCCTCAGGGAGGGATGAAGACTCTAGATTCCCTCCCTCTTCTGTGGCCAGATGTTGAGGGACTCAATTTTGTCAGGCTCTGTGCAGCTGGTCAACTGCTGTGAATTCAAGACTGCCATGCTATGCCATGCTTGGAGCGCGCTGTTTGCCAATACTCTATTCCTTCCTGTCGCTCTTAGAGCCTCTCTACCCTTCTCTTGCTATGTGCCCCGAGCCCTCGACAAAGTGACATAGGTGTCCCACTGATAGCTGAACATGTAATAGTCGTTTGCTCTTCACCTTGGTCTAGATATTAGTGTCACGATCATTTATATGCTATGGTGTACAAAGAAGACTTAAATACCCCCCCTCCACACACAAGGTAGAGTTCACTGCAGAAATTCTTGCCATCAAGGGCTCAAGATGGAACGTTCAGCTTTTGAGACAAAAACTCGTGTTGAATAATTTCAGGCCCAAAGCAATATTCCCACAGAGCTTAGTAGGTTCCTTTTGACTTTTTGGCCAGTATGGAATTTTCTGTGTTCTGCCCACTCAATAATAAGATATATTATTGTTAATAAATGAAAATAGTTTCTAAAGGTTGAGAAGGTGGTAAAATCTATAGATTGACTTCTCCACAACTTTAATATTTAATAAATTCAAGCCTATAAAAAAGTTGGAAGATGCTGTGCTAATCTTGCAGACAGGAGCCTGACAGAGTTGTCCTTTGAGAGATGGTACCCAGCACTGGCTAGAGATGGGAGGGAGATGACTGGGTTGGTTTTGATCCGATAAATGCACCACCCCCTCTCTGAGAGGATGGTCAGTACTCATCAGGATGAATTAGCTCTAGAATTACCACAGTTATTCAAGTAGGAGAGGAGCGAGCGACCAAAGGAACCACAACTGATTTAATGAGCCATTCGCACTTTCACTGTACCGGCCGTGCCTCAAAATAGATGCCCAGACTCACAGCCAAACATTGGGTGATGTGTAGGGCATCTTTTGGAAAAGTGGGAGGAAAGAGAAAAAGACCTGGAGGGGACAGTAACTCCACAAGAAGACCAACAGGGACAACTAACCAGGGCCCAGAGGGACTTGCTGAGACTGAAGCATCAACCAAAGACCATGCATAAAATGGACCTAGGCCCCTACAAAGACGTAGCAGATGGTCAGCTTAGGTCTCATGTGGGTCCTCTAGTAAGGGAAGTGGGGACTGCATGGGACATGGACTCAGTTGCTATCTTTTAGATCAATTTCCCCTGCCTTGACAGGGCACAGAGGAAGAGGACATGCTCAAACTTGATGCAACTTGATGAACTTGGCTGAATGGAAAAGGGAGCTCTCCTTTTCCGAGGAAAAGGGGATGTGGAAGAATGGAAGAAAAGAGGGTGGGACTGGGAGGGGAGGAGGGATAGGACTACAACAAGGATATAATATGAACAACAACAACAAAAAAGAAATTTTTAAAAAAATTTTGGAAGAAAAATACAAACACTCTTGAAGCAACCTTTGATGCTTCTTCCTCAGGCTCCAATTTCCCTCCTTGTCTTTCTATGTTGGCACACAAAGTTATAATGCTGATAATTGTCTTCAAACTCCTGTGCAAAGGAATCATCCTATTTCACCCTCCTGAGTAGTGGGGGCTTTGGGCTTGTACTCTGTGCCATACCTATTATTAACATTTCATCTATCTATCTATCTATCTATCTATCTATCTATCTATCTATCTATCTATCTATCTAATCTCTATCTTTATATATATCTAATCTATCATCTATTTTTACATAATTTACCAAGGATAAAAAGAGAGGTGAGAGAATTTTTAAAACACTTTGAAATTGTTTGCACATTTTCCATTCTACATCATTTATGTTTCTACCTTGACTACCTATCAGAATTAAAAATAATTATGGCACTATTGCTCAGCCAAAGAAGAAATTTTATATCCATGAAACAGAATTACCTAACACGTAATTTATATTTCAATTTCTCAATTGATTTAATAGTGACCTTTACAGACTTTTTGTAGTTACTTTAAAATATCAATCTTGTGCAGCACTTACAAATTAGACTAAGAACATAAGATTCCTGGGAGAAAGTGCATAGAGCGCATGTGTTAGGGCAATTGAAAAAATAGGTGTTTTCATTGGTCTAACAGTGTAAAAACAGAACAATCAGGAAAGAATATGTCAGAAGTTCTGCGCGATGAAAGCGTTTACTTCCTGGAGTCACGGCAAATATTGCTACTTTCCTTTAAAGGGGATCTTCGTTTATTGAAAACTAGCTTTCATATTTAAATTGTATTAATACTTGATCTTTTGGCCAAGCAGCAAGAGACTAGTTTAAAAGTATGCTCCCCTTAATTTGAAGGCAGTGATTAAAAGAGATTCAGAGCTTTGAAACTGTTGTGAGTATCCTACTTAAGAAAATAAACACTAATTGAAAGAGCTAATCAAAAGCTCATCATCCTGAAGAGCACTTGGATAGTTCACAAGTGTGCAGCTCTGGTAGACAAGGTGCTCTTGAGAGGACCACGCCGTTCCACGCAGGAGGACCTTAGCTGTGCCCTAGCCCCTCCTGTGAGGAGTGGGACTCATGCAACAGTGGAACGCATGCCAGAGTTCCTTCATTCTGCAGAGAGGAAGCTATCTTTAGTCAGTAAAAATATTAGTATCATAATATTTCCTTCAAGAAAGCCTTGCTCTCGCCGACCTGCATGTGAACTGAATTCACACAATGTCTGAACATTTGGATAAATAAGCATTTTTGATAAAGTTTGTACTCTGTAAAATACATGCTAGTCAAATTCTCTCCCTTCATTGCTGTCACGTAGTAGACTTTCCCTGCCTTTGTAGTGCTTTCATTAACATGACAATTCATTACTGAGGCCCTAACTAAAATTCAGAGATGAAAAATGCATCTGAAGATGCTTTTTCAGATAATTCTTATAATTCTGGATGATTCAGAAAATTGCTTAAGAAATCAAACTTCTTCTAGATGGAATTTTTCCCTTACAAAATCATAAATAATGCAATAGACTTCAAAGTATATACAGGTGATGAAAAAACAGTCTAAGGATCATTTTCTGATAAGAAGGTCACTGCTGACTTGAAAGTGGGAGAAGGAATTCCCTGGGCTTTGGAGAAGGTGGGCCAGACATGGCTGCTGTCAGTGCTGCTAGATTAGTTGTTACAAATGCCTGTGTTAAAAAATAGGGTTAGTTAACAAAGCTCAAGGGCTATCGATCTTTGTGGACCAACAACCTCCTGTGGTTGTTTAAACTATTATGAAAGAAATCATAAACATTGCAACTAAAACATGAAGTGAGAGACTCTCCCTGTTTTTATTGGGTGCTGAGTTTTCCCTTTGCTTCTGCCATTTCTTCTCACTACGATTTTTCTACGTTCAACACAACAAACAACATTGTTTCACTGACAAATTCTAGATTTCTGCATGTTTACACTCACATACTTACAGTATTGTTTAAAAGCCTTTGCTACCTTAATATGTAGTAGGAGAGGCAATCTTCAACGCTCATAATGATCAATTCCACAAATACCTAATCATATTCTTTTGTTTTACCAAAATCTTTATGATGGGAAACCCAAGAAATAGGATTTGACAGATTTTGTGTTTGTTAAGAAAAAACTTCCTGGTTCATAGGTAGCAAACTGGCTATGTCCTCACATGGTGGAAGGAATGAAGGGTCTCTATTTGGCCTCTTTTAGAAGAACATTAATTGGATCTTAGCCTCTAAAATAAAAGTTATTATGTCATGGCTTCCCATGTGTGTTTAGACTCCATTATCTTTGAGAACTTTTCTAAGCTCTGCCTGGAATTTTTTCAGTCATAGAATGAAGGAATTTTGTAACGACAGTGGCTCTAAGTCTAAAATATTTTTTGTAGATTGTATTGCTTAGCTGTGTAAATTGATTTAAAAACCTCAAAGCTGATCTACCAATTACCTCTGGTAGATTTGAAGCTGTCTCCAAAATAGAGGCCCTATGATATACATCATCTTCCTTGAAGTAGAGTGGGGTGCTTCCATGAGCTCACATGTAAAGTTAAAAAGACCTTAAATTAAATAAAAACATCTTAAATACTATATTCTGTACGTCTCTGAGGTTTTGGAGTCTTCTATTTTATTTTTACATTGTACATATTTGTATGTATGTATCTATGTATGTATGTAAGTATGTATGTATGTATGTATGTATCTATCTATCTATCTATCTATCTATCTATCTATCTATCTTTATCTATTAAAAATCTGAACAGGCAAACATTGCTTGTTTCTATTTATGATCTGTTTTACTTAGGAAGAATATTTCTGATATGGCTATGAGCCTGAATAACTAACCATGAACTTGTATTACTTAATTATTCTAAACAGTTTGTTGGGCACAGTAACTTACATGAGTTGAAACACACACACACACACACACACACACACACACACATACATATGTATATACACAAATGTGTGTGTATCAAAATTGACCACAAATTTTGTCAATATAACAAGATTTATACCAATAAAAACCTTAAATCTGTATCAATATAGAATAGTCTATAACAGTGTAAATAAAAATAACCTTATATGAGAATAACAGAAGTCTAAGTTGAAGAGCAGAAATAATTGTATACCTTTAATCTTATTATTCCTATATGATATTCCTATAGTTCTTTCTTCTTCTTCTCAAACTCTATCCCTTTACCTAAGAAAGAAAGAAATATAGAGAAAAGAGAAGAGAGAAATCCCTGAGTCTAAGTTTCTATATCTTGTTTTTTTTGTCTGAATAAGACAATTAATAATTTATAACCATTCCCTTTATAATGGCAAGCATTCATTACTCAAGAAACAACAAAAAAATCTGCCTACCCCAACCTATGAAAATGGGACATTTTTGTTTTTTGGATTGTTTTATGTTGGTTTGGGACATAGGATACTTTCTGGGAGCCCAGAGGAAACTGGGAAAATGGTTAATTAAGCTAGCAATAACATTTGTGGTCGATCTTTAAAAGTTGAGAAATTTCAGGCTCAATCAAAGCCTTGTTTGGTACAGTCTAAAAGTCTAGACCAATTGAAATCAGCAGCATTTATTTATTTATTTGTTACAGTTTATTTAGTTATTACAATTTATTCACTTTTTATCCTAGCTGTAGTCCCCTCCCTCGTCCCCTCCCAACCCCACCCTTTCTCCTTCTTCTCCTTCCATTCTCCTCCCCAAGCTCACTGATAGGGGAGGTCTTCCTCTCCTTCTATCTGACCCTAGGCTATCAAGTCTCATCAGGACTGGATGCATTTTCTTTCTAATTGCTGGTAAGATTGCTCCCCCTTCAGGGGGAGGTGATCAAAGAACCAGACACAGAGTTCATATCAGAGACATTCTCTGTTCCCTTTACTAGGGAACCAACTTGGACATTAAGCTGCCTTGGGCTACATCTGTACAGGGGTTCTAGGTTATCTCCATGTATGGTCCTTTGTTGGAGTATCAGTCTCAGAAAAGACCCCAGACCCAGATTATTTTGGTCCTGTTGCTCTCCTTGTGGAGTTTCTGTCCCCTTAAGGCCTTTCTTTCCCCCTTCTTTCATAAGATTCACTGCCCTCTGCCCAAAGTTTGGCTATGAGTCTCAGCATCTGCTTTGATACACTGCTGGGTAGAGTCTTTCATAGGCCCTCTGTGGTAGGCTCCTGTTCTGTTCCCTGTTTTCTTCCTCTTCCTATGTCTATCCCAGTTGTCTTTCTGAATCAGGACTGATCATCCTACCCAGGGTCCTCCTTCTTGCTTAGCTTCTTGAGGTGTACAGATTTATCAAATAGCAGAGAAATACTTAAAGAAATGCTCAACATCCTTAGTCATCAATGAGATGCAAATCAAAACAACCCTAAGATTTCACCTTACACCCATCAGAGTGGCTAAGATAAAAAACTCAAGTGACAACACATGCTGGGGAGGATGTGGAGAAAGGGGAACCCTCCTCCATTGCTGGTGGGAATGTAAACTGGTACAACAATCTGGAAATCAATCTGGTGCTTTCTCAGACATTTAGGAATAGTGCTACCTCAAGATCCAGCTATACCATTCTTAGGCATATATCCAAAATATGCTCAAGTATACAAGAACGTTTGCTCAACCATGTTTGTAGCAGCTTTATTTGAAATATCCATATTCTGGAACCCAGATGTCCCTCAATTGAGGAATGGATCCAGAAATTGTGGTACATTTACACAATGGAATACTGCTCAGTAATTATAAACAAAGAAATCATGAAATTTGTAGGCAAATGGATAGAACTAGAACAGATTATCTTGAGTGAGTTAACCTAGAAGCAGAAAGACACACATGGTATATGCTCACTTCTCAGTGGATATTAGACATGTAATAAAGGATAAGCAGCTTTCTTTTAAACTGTCCTTGAAGCAAGCTGTGAGGAACAGCTGAAGCAGTCTGAGGCAGGACAATGTAGGATGCTAGAATATCTTGTGTCAGCATCTCAGCTTCCTCCAGGATGAATCTTGTCAGGATCAATACAACTTTACTGGTGTTTTTTTGTTGCCCTGAAAACATAATTTCTCTTATTATACAGTCCTAATATTATAAATACATGAGATGTGCAGTATGCACAAATTAATTAAGGATGGTTCTCTCCTCTCTGTATGAGCAGAAAAAGGCATGTGTCTTTCTTTAAGCCATTCTAGATTGTGTACCAAATTGTAATGCTAATCTTATCCATGCCATTTAAGGAATGGCAGGATAAGTGAGGATTTTTTGGCTATGTATAGGCATTCATGTCTCAGCCAGTCTCAGAGCTGTTCCCATCCAACAGGGTCAGCAATACAAGTTTCCTGCTTGTTCTTTCGTCTGTAGCCAAGATCTTCAGGAGGCCTTTCCCGGTCAAATCTGATCTCCAACAGTTTGATGGCATACATAGCTTTTTCTTTTTTCCTGTAGATAGAAACATAAGGCCTCTCTTCCAAAATAAGGTAGTCTTTGTCTTCCAGTTAGAAGTTCTTGTAAAACATACATGCGTCCATCTGTGTGTATTCCCCATCGAAGGACCGTCTCTCTGTACACATCTACATAGCGCATACTCAGCACTCGCCTGTCTGTACCTCACGTGTCGGATTGTAGGTCGTATTTGGAACTTTTTTCTTGCTATAATGTAAACAAGCAAACAAAGCTGTTGCATGTTCATCTCCCGGCCTACCTCTGGGTCCTTACATAGACTAACAGGATATCTTCTTAGGCCAAAAATCATTTTGGCACCAATTCTCCCATGGGAGCCCCATTTCCTGAGGAGATTGTCTGGCTCCTCAGGGCAGTGTGACATCATGCTGTCCTTAGATAAACCATGATTAAAGTGTATGCATCCTCTAGATCAGTAAGGACATTGTTATCCATTAAGAAAAAACTTGCATAGTAACTTTAAGGGGAAAAAAACAGCTTATTTTGAATCCTAGCATTATCCCTTTAGCAGGGGTCACATCCTGACCTCACTGTGTAGACCAGGCAGGTCCAGAACTCAGAGAAGTGCCTGCCATCACCATCCTGCTCCAACATTTTTAACCTCAGTTTCAATTCACTGTAGCTCTATAATTTAGGGAGCAACAAATTTGAGCTGTAGTTGGCATTATGAATTTACTTGAACTCTTTAAGAATCTCCCATGTTTTAGTAATGTCTCAATCTTAAAGTCAAGGAAAGGTTAGTAGACAGGACCCTGCAGTCTAGGCTCTCTGGCTCTGACTTCTCTCTGTACTCCCTTGCCCTGAGTGGTTGCTGTATCTCAGTGAGGACTGTGTAACACACTACACTCATTCCACAGCGTAAAAATGGTTGCCTGGCAGAAAGAGGGATAGTATTACACGTAATAGAATTAGTCTCCGCCAGTAGTTTATATTGTTAAAGATAGTTTAGTACACAAGCCACCAGTTGTTGAGAAGCCAATATTGTGCAGTGCGTGGCGTTATTAATCTTACTGTTTGACTCGGGGACCTAACAAAGAATGTGTGGGTTCTAATTTCTGTTCTATCTTCTTTCATGCTTTGGCATGAGACATTTGATTCTCAATTTCATTTTTCATATCTGTAATATTAGGAAGCAAGAGTGGATAATTGTAAAACAAATATGAACGATTACATTCATGTTAAATTGTCTTCTAGTAGTGTGTGAACAAGATTAAGGCCAGTTTAAACATTTAATCAATAAAAAGGGATGGATGCTATTTTGCATTGTTTTGCACACTCTGACAAGTAAGGGGCAATCAATCACATGCCAAGAATAGTGAAAGAACATATGAGTCCATGAGGTGTATTCCTAGTTTGAAAAGTGAGATTTCTTTTTTTTGTTGTTTTTTTTTTTTACACTTTGTATCCCCCCTGTGGTTCCCTCCTTCCTCCCAAACCAATTCCTCCCTTCCTCCACCCTCTGCATGCATGCCCCTCCCCAAGTCCACTGATAGGGGAGGACTTCTTTTCCTTCCTTCTGACCCTAGTCAATTAAGTCTCATCAGGAGTGGCTTCATTGTCTTCTTCTGTGGCCTGGTAATGCTGCTTCCCCCTCAGGGGGAGGTAATTAAAGAGCAGGCCAATCAGTTCATGTCAGAGACAGTCCCTGTTCCTATTACAATGGAACCCACTTGGATACTGAACTGCCATGGGCTACATCTGTGCAGGGGTCTTATGTTATCTCCATACATAGTCCTTGGTTGGAATAGCAGTCTCAGGAAAGACCCCTGTGCTCAGAATTTTTGGTTCTGTTGCTCTCCTTGTGGAGTTCCTGTCCTCTCCAGATCTTACTGTTTCCCATTTCTTTCCTAAGATTCCCTGCACTCTGTCCAAAGGTTGCCCATAAGTCTCAGCATCTGCATTGATAGTCTGCAGGGCAGAGCCTTTCAGAGGTCCTCTGTGAGATTTCTTAACAGGAAACATTGCAACACTTTCTGAAGTTTATAAACTTGAAATTTGTTCCTATAATTTGATGAGACTCTGTCAGACTTATTCTTCTACAATTTCATAATTGGGAAGCTTTTGCTTGCAATAGAGTTTTGAGTCAGACATACATCGGCTTAATGGACAAGCCATTTTAAAGATTGGTCAGAGCTTTTGCAAAATGCAGACAATCCTTTGGATGTTTTAAAGGCTCCCTGCCACAAATTGCATTTAGAGTTTTCATTTCATCTTTAACTGTAAAGTTAAGGCATCCCTCCTTATTTTTATTTTAAATTAGCCCTGCTGTTCTCTCAGGACAAAAAAAAAAATAATAATAAAATAAATAAATAAATAAAGGCACAATGCATTTCTATTTCTTTTGGCAATTGTAATCTTTCTTACATAAATAAAAACAAAGTGGCTTATTTTAAAAAGAGTATTTAAAGAAAAATCCTCTGCAGTAACAAGGGAAATGCTTTAATCATTATCAGATTGAAAGAGGTAGTGTGGTTATAAAAGACTTATCATTGAATGGTTTCTGTGATATTCTTGCAGCTTCCTTCCATAACTGTTGCTGAAAAGTTAATTCTGAAAAAAGTACATGTAGAAAGACAGGTGATAGATCATGACAAAAATTAAAATTGGGTACCGGTGGCACAATTTTTTATTGTTGGCCTGCAAGAGTTCTGATACAAAACAATTGTATCTGAGATTCGAAGACCTTCATCAATCAGATGTAAATTATACTGCTTATGATTGACTCTCCTGGGAAGGTCCTTATGGAGAGCATTGGCTGCCAATTTCTCCAGAGACAGCAGAGCAAAGCCCATCCTAGCTGCTGTGGAACAACACAGGGATGTGGTCCTGAGCGTCCGTCCTATAGTGTGATTGTACAGCGGCATCCTTTGTGGGTTTTCATTTAAAACCTTATTTTTAAACTAGGTAGGTTTGTCAAGCCTCGTGTAACCAAGGCACAATTTTAAAATAGGGCTTCAATCTAAGACTTCAAAGAATGGAGGAACTAGCAGGCAGCGTGAATTAATATGAAATCGATCTCAAGATTGTTTAGGGAAAAACAAAAATAGATTCACAAATCAGATTCCCTAAGATACTGTGTGTGCCTCCAAAAGCAGCAGAGATAATAGTAGCTGAAACTTAAAGAAGCATTAAAAACTCCAGCCAGGAGGCCTGTGGCCTTGCTTGTAGCTGAGTACCGAATTCAGCCCCAAGAAATGGAAGACCTCCTTGTCAGCACAGCAATTTGCAGTTTCAAAACTGCAGGCTAGGTAGATTATTACGTGGTATAAGGTTACGTTACTTCACGTAAAGACAGGAAAGTTTGAAATTGAGGAAAGGCACCTTTTTTTCAGAGAAACTTCACAACTAAATTTTAAACATACTTTGGGAAATGTGGAAACTTGAATGACATGCAGATATATGACATGAGGTTTTTTTTTTTTTTTCAATCTTGAAACATTTATTCCTATCATAGACTTTTGCTCCATGCAAACTATTCCTGTTTGAAAACTGAACTTTTTAAACCCTGATGTGTGTGTGCTATTTGAAGAAGGAAGCCACATTTTGAGAAAATTGCTAATATTAGTCCCTACTGCTAAGGTGAAGGACTCAGATTTCTTGGGTTCAAATCTTGACTCAGTTTCCGTGTGACTTTGGTAAATTATTTAATTTCTACAGTCTTTGGTTTTTATATTTGTAAAATGAAGACAATAAGCTGTGAGTGGTAGAGCATTTTTTTTTAATAACAACAGAAGGTAGAGGCAAGAGGATCATGAATGAGAGACCAGCTTGAGTAAAATGGAAAGATGCTGCCTCTAATAATAACGGAAGGGACTGGGGAAATGGTTGGGCGAGTAAGACTGCTTGCTGGGAAAGCACAGATCTGGAGTCTGGATTTCCATCCGCATAGAGAGATGGGCATGGCCCATGTATAAAATCTGAATTCCCAGTGCTGTAAAGTCTAAGACTGGAGGATTAGTGGGGCTTGATGGCCACCAGATCAGCTCCTGGGGCAGTGAGATATCTAGGTTTAAAGGAGTAATGCAGAAAATGACAGAGCAGAGCACTTAGTATCTTGTTCTGGTTTCCATAGACCAGTACGCGAACATGCACACAAGCCACCAAGCTCTCCTTACCGCCCCCCCCCACCTCTGCATGCGTGGGCTCAAACATAAAACCCAACACTTTCTCTTGGAAATAGGAAGTGAGCCAGGCTCAGTAGCTCAGGATTTTGATCCCAGCATCTGGAAAACTGAGGTTGGGGGATTTTTACTAGACTGAGACCACACTGGGTTACATAGTGAGTTTCAGGTCAGCCTGCACTCCAAAGTGAGACCTTTCTGGCCTGGAAAATATACAAAGGAAAAAAAATTAAAAACAATAAACAAATAAATAGATAACAGTAGTTTATAACAGTTGTATGGAAATAATTTATTTCTAAATGCTTTATCCTTTGCAAATGTTAAATATATATTAATTATCAACTTTATTATTTTAGACATTTTATTACTTTAACTGAAATATCAATAACTTCTTATAGGAAATTCCTATAAATATCTAGGTATGCACACTGCTAGAAGATATAAGTTTTTCTTCATAGTTGCTGTTTGTCGCTGATCAGTCTCTCCATTACTGCCCCCTTTCTCTCTCTTCTCAGTAACAATTCTTATTCTATGTCTCTTGAGGAACATAAAAGCAGGTGGCTAGTTGAGATGATACTTGTGAAACTGCATAGCAGAGTCTGGCTTGCAGTGGGTCCTAAATAACTATTATCTATTTAGGTCCTAGCTTTGCATAAGGAAATGGGTACTAGTGTTTAGTGTTTCCCACAAAACTGTTCTCTACCATACCACTGAATCTCCTGAATTTCCTGTGAACTGGATGAGTGGTGTTACCTTTTAACTTCTCTTTTGATGACCATCTTTCCCCATATACTGAAACCATCATATGAAAGTATGTTAATGGGTCTAGTCTTTCAGGGGACCTCTGTGGTAGGCTCCTGTCCTGTTCCCTGTTTTCTCCCTCCTCCGATGTCCATCCTGTTTGTCTTTCTGAGTGAAGATTGATCATCTTACCCAGGGTCCTCCTTCTTGATTAGCTTCTTTAGGTGTACAGATTTTAGTATGATTATCCTGTATTATATGTCTAATATCCACTTAGAAGTGAGTATATACCATATGTGTCTTTCTGCTTCTGGGCTACCTCACTCAAGATGATATTTTCCAGTTTCCACCATTTGCCTGCAAATTTTATGATTTCCTTATTTTTAACTGCTGAGTAGTATTCCACTGTGTAAATGTACCACAATTTCTCTATCCATTCTTCAACTGAGGCACATCTGGGTTGTTTTCAGCTTCTGGCTATTACAAATAAAGCTGCTATGAACATGGTTGAGAAAACGTCCTTGTATACTTGAGCATATTTTGGATATATACCTAGGAGTAGTATAGCTGGATCTTGAGATAGCACTATTGTCTGAGAAAGCACCAGATTGATTTCCAAAGTGGTTGTACAAATTTACATTCCCACCAGCAATGGAGGAGGGTTTTTCTTTTCTCCATAACCTCTCCAACCTGTGTTGTTACTTGAGTTTTTGGTCTCAGCCATTCTGATAGGTATAAGGTGAAATCTCAGGGTCATTTTGATTTGCATTTCTCTGATGACTACGGACCTTGAGCATTTCTTTAAGTGTTTCTCTGCTATTCAATATTCCTCTATTGATAATTCTCTGTTTAGCTCTGTACCCCATTTTTTTTTAAATTGGATTACTTGATTTGTTGCTGTTTAACTTTTTGAGTTCTTTATATATTCTGGATATTAGCTCCCTGTCAGACATAGGGTTGGTGAAGATCCTTTCCCCATCTGTACACTGTTGTTCTGTTCTGATGACAATGTCCTTTGCTTTACAGAAGCTTTTCAGTTTCATGAGGTCCCATTTATTAATTGTTGATCTTAGAGCTTGTGCTGTTGGTGTTCTGTTCAGGGACATGAACTCATGGGCTGGCTCTTTGATCACCTCCACCTGATGGGGGAGAAGCCTTCCAAGCCTACAGAGGAAGACAATGAAGCCAGTCCTGATGAGACCTGATAGACTAGGGTCAGATGGAAGGGGAAGAGGACCATTGGATGGGAAGGGGCATAGGAGAAGAAGAGGAAGGGAGTTTGGGATTGGGAGGGGGTGGTGGAGGAGGCTATAGCTGGGATACAAAGTGAATAAACTATAATTAATAAAAATAAAATAAAAAAATATAAAGAAAGTATGTTAACGAGTATCTTCTATAGTCCAAAGACAGTAGGAACTTACTTGCCTTCGAGGAAGATTGGGTTTTAGATGCTCAATCCTCATTCAGAAAGACAAACAGAATAGACATCTGAAGTGGGTGAAAACAAGAAACAAGATAGGACCTTACCACAGAGATCCTCTGAAAAACTCTACCCAGCAGGGTATTAAAGCAGATGCTGATACTCATAGCCAGAGTTTGGGCAGAGTGCAGGGAATCTTATGAAAGAAGGGAGAGATAGAAAGACCTGGATAGGACTGGAGCTCCACAAGGAGATATCAACAGAACCAAAAAAAATGTGAGCCCAGGGGTTCTTTTTGAGATTGATACTCCAACCAAAGACCATTCATGGAGATAATTTAGAACCCCTGCACAGATGTAGCTCATGGCAGCTCAGTGTCCAAGTGAGTACCCTAGTAAGGGGAGCAGGGACTGTCTCTGACATGAACTCAGTGGCAGGCTCTTTGATCACCTCCCTCTGGGGGGGGGCGGGGCAGCCTTACCAGGCTACAGAGGAAGACAATGCAGCCAGTCTTGGTGAGATCTGATAGGCTAGAGTCAAATGGAAGGGAGGAGGACCTCCCCTATCAGTGAGCTTGGGAAGGGGCATGGGAGGAGAAGAGGGAGGAAGAGTGGGATTGGGAGAGCTTGAAGGAGGGGACTGCAACTAGGATACCAAATGAATAAACTGTAATAAATAAATAAAAGTGGAAAAAGAAATTAATTAAAAAAAGAACTGTGGGGAAGAGTATAAAGTTTATAATTATAAGATCGTTTGCTATTATTGATTGACCATGAGCAAGTAAATGCTCATTCTGAGAAGCCAAGGAAAACAAGTGGTTTCTCAAAGCAGAGTCAGCCCTCAGTTGACAGCTGTGGAAACAGAAGCCCTCTGGTCTTCCACCCCAGGAAACTGAGTGTTGCCAGAGCCCATTATCAGGAAGATGGACTTCCACACAAGCACCAGGCTCAGCCAACTTCTTACGAGAGAAAACAAAGGCACTAAGACATATCTTGGTTTCAGATCTATGAACATTATTATAAAAGTATCTTCTGTATTAGGCTAATCTCTTTGTGGCTATTTGTTATAAAACAGTAGATAACATTAAAGTATAATTAAATGCTTCTAAGATAGTAGATTTTAATTTAAGCACCAACTATAATTCATTTTAACTCTAATACATTTCTTGTATTAGAACTTAAAAAAGCATACCAGAGAAATAGTCAATTATTTTAATGTCAGTTCCTGAATGAATTGAGTTTGAATCAACTGCCTATTTGATGAGTGTATTCTCTCTAAGTTTTAGCTTCCTGAAATAAGTTTGACCTATTTAACCTTTGATATTTATATATCTATATATCTCCTGTTTTCAGATCATTATTATATAAGTATCTCCTGTTTTAGGCTAATATTTTTTAGCTACTTTTATACAACAATAAATAATAGATATAGGTTATATATATAAATGGGTCAAACTTACATATAATATATAACATATAACATGCAACATGTATCATGTAACATAATATATAATATATAATATAATACGTAATATAATATAATATAATATGATATATAATAATATGTAATATATGTGTATATATGTATATAGTTTTTAGGATTGTTATAAGGATTGTATGACACAACCAACAAAACAACTAGTGAAACAGCAACTGAATAACAAATTCCAATATATAATAGCTTTTATTAATGATAGCTGGGCTACCAGTATTTTTAGAATTTGTTAAATGCTGATCCAGAAGTCAAAGTAGAATCAGTAGCTATTAAAACATTCTTACAATTAAAAAAATATTTTTCTTAATATTATGAAAAAGGCTTTGTTGAAGAAATTTGATTCACTGATGCTTAATACAATAACACTAAATATTATTGAGAGTGGATTTAAGAGAAAACAAAGAAAAGAAAAGCGTATAAGCTTCCAAGTACACTACAGCACGTGAAAAGCGAAGAAGAGCCCAAGCCTTATCTGGAACTATGCTCAGCATCTATTTAAAAGTGGGAGTTTATCTAGAAGAGTTCTTCCCTTCTTCTTCTGATGCTAGATACTGCCCCAGACCTACAGAAAATACCAAAGTCTGATGTTTCTTTTTTGCTTTTTTTCTTTTCATCATTATTATTTACAGTTTATTCACTTTGTATCCCAGTTGTAGCCCCTTCCCTCATCTTCTCCTAGTCCCACCCTTCCACCCTCTTCCTCTTTTATCCCTCTCCCCTAGTCCACTGATAGGGGAATTCCTGGACCCCTAATGTATGACCCTAGCCTATCAGGTCCCATCAGGACTTCCTTCCTCCTCTTCCTCTGTGAGCTGCCTAGGTCGCCCATCGCCCATCAAGGAGAAGTGATCAAGGAGCAGGCAACTGAGTTCCTGTCAGAGACTGTCTCTTCTCCCCTTATTAGAGAAACAACATGGAGACTGAGCTGCCTATGGACGACATCTGAGCAGGGGATCTAGGTCTTCTCTATGCATGGTCTTTGGCTGATGCATCAGTCTCTGCTCTCCTCCCTTGGCCCTGCCTTTATTCTATTTATTTATTTATTCATTTATCTATTTATTTATCTATCTATTTTATTTATTATCTATCTATCTATCTACCTATCTATCTATCTATCTATCTATCTATCTATCTATCTATCTATCTATCTATCTATCTATCTATCTATTGGCATTGGTGATCTTGTGTGGCTCCTGTCCTGTCCTCTCTGGGTACATTTATCTCTCCCTTTTCCCATAAGACTACCTGCACTCTGTCCAAAGTTTGGCTTTGAGTCTCTGCATCTGCCTCAATCCCCTGCTGGGTGGAATGTTTTGGAGGGCATCTAAGCTCCAGTCCTGTTCCATGTCTTCTACCACTTCCAGTGTCTATCCTGTTTGCCCTTCTGAATGAGAATTCAACATCCTTCCCAGGGTATTCCTTGTTTAGGTCTGTAGATTTTGGTATAGTTATCCTATATATTATGGCTAATATCCACTTATAAGTGAGTATATACCATGTGTGTCTCTCTGCTTCTGGGATCCCTTACTCAGAAAAGATGCTCAACCATAAAACAAAGGCATATGCTCAACTATGTTCATAGCTGCTTTATTCAGAATAGCCAGAATCTGGAAACAACCTAGATGACCCTCAACCAAAGAATGGCTACACAAATTGTGGTACATTTAAACAATGGAATACTACTCAGCTATTAAAAACGAGGAAGTCATTAACTTTGCAGGCCAATGGATGGAACTAGAAAAGATCATCCTGAGTGAGGTATCTTTTTATTTTAATTTTTAACAATACATGTAACATAAATTCCATACAGTGTGCTTTACAAGAGGCTAAGAGAATTTATTTTCTCTATATATTTCCATCATTGACAACATACCTAAAATAATCACCTTGTAATTTGGTAACTTTGTTCATGCTTTCAGAGATTTTTGTCTGTGGTTGCTTGGCTTCGTTGCTTTGGGCCTCTAACAGCACTGTGTAATGTAATAAGGATGATGGTGGAGGAGACCTATGTACCTTTCTTTTGCCAGGAGACAAAGAGAAATACAATAAGGGGCTAGCGTCTCCTATAAGGTGACATTCCCAATGTCTAACGTCCTTCTAGTACTTCCTTCGCCTGAAAGGATTTACTATCTATTAATAGCAGTACCGACCTTTCAAAACAAGGACTTCTGGGAATATTCGCAATCAACCATACTCTAGATTTGGCCTCATGCTCAAGAGTAGTTGGCTAACCCAAAACAGATTCCAGATTTTTTGGTTTTCTGCCTTGCTTTGTGAGGTTTTATTTGTTTGTTTTATTTTGTTTTTAAGAGACAGAAGGAACATAAACTTGGGTTGGTAGTAGTGGGTATGTGGGAAGAGTTGGGGGAGAGGAAAGAATGGAATCAAAATGTTTGGTATAAAAATTAAAAAGTTAATTTTGAAAAAATTGAAATGGTAACATCCTTCACTACGAAAGAGTTTTGAACCAGTAAGTGATTTCCCTTTGTATTGCAGTACAGCTAACATCATTCTCTTAGGAAATATAGTGCTATATAACATGTATCCTATATCCACTTCTAGACTGTTTCTTACCTGCTTAGTTACTTTTTACTTTCTCACAATTGTGGTTCCTTATGTAGCCCAGGCCACAGGGTCTTCCAGGTGCTGCTGATGCAATAAAGGGCTACAAAATGCTCTTTGCCACAGGTTATCCCACTGTCTTAGAATTCAAGTGAATTTTTTTCTTTTTTGTTTTTGTCTTCTTTCGTCTTTGAGACAAGGCTTCTCTGTGTAGTCTTGGCTGTCCTCGGCTTGCTTTGTTTACCAAGCTGGCCTCCAACTCAGAGAGACCTGCCTGCCTCTGCCTCCCAGAGTGCTGGGATTACTGGCATGTGCCACCATGACTGGCTTCAAGTGCCACTTTTCGTCAGTACTTTATACAGAATTCAGAGCTTTAAATAGGCTTACAAACAGCACTATAAACTGACATTTATTAGAATGATGCAGGACACAGTACTGGGAATTTGTTTCATTTACCTAAAAGTAAAAGCTGTGCAAGATGACAGAGTGAAACACACAAACAATTACTAGCAAACAAGTAAGCATTACATATGTACATATTAATTGAGATTAATTACTACATTTTATTATGTATAGTTTTACTGCAGCAAAACACAAATACTTTCTAAACAAATATCTCACATGTTGACTCATGTCTAATAATGATTTTCATGCTCTTGCTCAATTTTGGTCATAAGACATCTGAACATATACAATGTTAAGTTTAAAGATACAGGAAATTTGTAATTTAGTACCCATAAATGTGGAAACATATACTTCACATTGTGCTGTACATATATATTTATGAGCAGAAACACTGATATGTTAAATTTTTTTCAGAGCTAATGACTCAAGAATGAAAGATGTTATGGTAGTTTTGATTTGATAGTGACCTAACCCTGTAGGTTAATGTATCAAAGCCTTGCTTCCATCTTGTACTGAAATTTTGGGGAGTAGTGATGGAAATGATAGGAGCTTGGACATGGCTGGGTAGAGTCACTAGTGGTAGGTTCTTAAGGGAACCTTCTCTCCGGTCCTTCCTTCCTCCCTCCTTCCTTCCTTCCCTCCCTCCCTCCCTCCCTCCCTCCCTCCCTCCTTCCTTCCTTCTTTCTTGTCTTCCCTGAGGGGATTAGCTTCTGCCATATTCTTCTACCATATTGACATTTTGCTTCATCAGGGACCCAGAACGAAAAGAACTGAAGCCTCTAAGCTGGAACCTCTGGAGTTGTAACTCAAAATAAGTAATTGGTCCCTTCGGTTATTTATGTCAAGTATTCAGTCACAGAGAGAATACAAATGAGATAATAGTAGAAAATATCACTTTAAGAACCACTACGTGCTTTTTCCTATTGTATGCCCCCTGTCAGAGAGTTAGCCTTTCTAATTCACTGATTGCAGACCTGTCGTGGCTTTGGTCAGTGTAACATGGTGGAAACATTGTGCACCATTTCCTGTCTGAATCATTAAGACCTTTTGTATGTGTCACTTTTATCCTGTCCTGCAGGCCTACATTTCTGTTAGAAGTTGTTGCTAGCACAGTAGAGGATATTTTGGTGGCTGCAACCAAGTCATGAATGGGAAGCAATGGGAGCAAGAAAGCAACATTTGTTGCTTTGGAGTCGCTGGGACTTGTTTATGTTGTTGTTACTACAGCATAATTTAGCACAAGCTGGAGAATGCGGACAAATATAGTAACTAATTTTAAATAGTTGTTATAGGCGAAGAATGAAGTCTTTTAATTTCACTCTTGTATACGATCTTCACAATCATTATGTGTTATGCTCACATCTCCACTTCACAACTGAGAAAAATTCAGCTCATCACATTTTCTCAGTTTTATCTAGTTAACAAGATACAGGAAATATGGCTGGAAACATAAGGCTAGCTAATTTCCAAGTCTCACCCACAAGATCTTGCCACATGGAGCTTGAGAATTAGATGTCATATAGTACAATATGTTCTTTGTTCAGAAAAATAAACTCAGGCGACTGAAATCTCTAGTTCACAGTCCTACTGTTTGGATAAAAGCTGAAACAGACATCACTAATCTCCTTGATTATAATTCTAACTCATGTCATTTTATTCCAACATTTCTGTATGTCATTGTACCTACATGTACTTATAAAATTATACCTACGGAACATATAGGTCACACAAGTCCTGTTTTTATATTTATCATTTGTCTACTCTGTCCTATCTATCTATCTATCTATCTATCTATCTATCTATCTATCTATCTATCTATCTATCTTCTATCTATCTTCTCTCATATTTGAAAATTAGAACAAAAAATCTGAAATTATAAAGTAACAATTGTAGTATGTACCTTTACCAAGAGTACTCTAGTACCTAGACCGAAACAAAACAAAACGATTCTCTCTGTTATAACTAAAGTGTCATTTTGGTGTAAATGTGGTGACCTCTTGGTTATTTTATTGTTACTTACTCTTGTTCCTTTTTTGCCACTTAAAAATATATATTATATAATCTTGTTTCCATTTCATGGTGACTTGAAATTTCATCTTTAATTTCTTAATTTGCCTGACATTAAGATTGCATATTTTCTATATTTTATACAATTAGAAATGACATTATGTCATATTCATAGAAACAACACAGATTTATTAAATACACATATACCTATTTTTCTTGAGTTAGGAGTATTTAAATAGAAGAAAACATTTTTTTAGAAGAAAACACTTTTTTAGAAGAAAACATTTTTTTAGAAGAAAACGTTTTAAAATGCACTTTCTATAAAATCATGCATCAGCAAACCTTGTAAACATATAAATGTGCCATAAAGCCTATTAATAGGCACTTTGTTTACATATTTTTATCTCAATTATCTATGCCCATAGGGCTCATTCAATCAATTTTTCACTAAGTAGTTTTCAAAATATAATTACTCTTATGGGTAGGTCTATGAACAGCAGTGTCATTTATACTATCGCTCGCTAATTGCACTTTCAAGCTATTATAATGAATTATACTAGTACATTCTTCAAGAAGATCAGTTAGTGCTAATCGTTTGTATCCCATATATCACTTAGCAGAGATCCATCCAGAAAGCCTTTCATTTGCAGCCTCATTTCTTCTCAGTTCTCTTGTAAAACATGTTACAGCTGTAAACACACACGTGCCCCCCTTACCTGCTAGCCTGGTGGTCTGGTTCTGAGCTCAGTACTGGAATTTGGAGACTGATCAGATTCTATGGTATAATCATTATTCTTAAACATCAAATTATCATATAATACGCACACGATCAACTTTGCTTAAAGCAGTTAAAGGCTGGTTTGTAGGTCACTGCCAATGTCTTTGCTTAGCCCGTGTGGAGCCTTAGGTTCAGTCTCACTACTTAATGTGAGTCCGTGAATGACGGCACAAAACACATTATCTCCTGCTCACCTCTCCTTTCCACTTGTTTGTGCTCTGTTTCTGCTGTGGCTTCGGGTGAAAGTGCTATCTCAGTTTTTATTGCTTGTGTTAAAATCTAAAAATAGGCTTTAAATGTTTACCTCTGAGTTTTGAAGAATAATCATGAGACTACAAGTTCAGTCCAGTAAAAATGCGACAGTTACAAATCAGAACAGAAATGAGTTCAGAGCACGAAGCAAAACAAACAAGTGAAAAAGAACAATGTAATTGATTCTGTTAGAATTTGGCATCATATGAGAATTTTAGCTAAGGGAATGTTTTTTACTAAAAGGTTAATCTTTCTGTCTTTTGTGATTTATGTTTATGTGTGTGTATGTGTGGTGTGTGTGTGTGTGTATGTGTGTATGTATATATGTCTGTGTGCATAGTGAGTGAATGTCCATATGTGTACATGTGTGTATTTGTACATGTGTGTGTGTATCTGGAGGATGACAGAAAGGGTTGAGATCCTGTGGAGCTTAAGTAGCTTAAGTCACAGGTGGTTATGAGCTGCCCTGGGGGTGCTAGAAGCTGAACTAAGGTCTCTGGAGACCTGAAAATGTCCGTGACAGCCAAGCCATCTCTTCTGGTGTTCTTCTCTCTTGTCTCTCGCCCCCATCTCCGTCTCTTCCTTCTCTTTCTCATCCATTTATTCTTAGGAAATGAGGAAACTCATATCATAGGGGTTTCAACATGCTCACAATCCATGATAGTTAATACAATTAATAGTGGACATTTAGCTTAGTGCTCAGAGTGTCAGAACATGTCAGGTGTACAGGCTTGTTGACTAATGTTGACCCTTGTAATGTGATCATGTGACAATGAATGGACAAGGTACTTTTCAGTTCTGAGGAGGAAGTAATTTAAGAGTTCAAATATAGACAGGTTGTTTAGCAGGCCTTTGCAGGAAAGAGTCCAGAACAACTCCACGATTATGCCATTTCTGTAATAATAGCACTTTTGTTAGAAAACATCACCATTATAAAAACGTTATTGTAAGAAATGCTCTGTTATTCAGAATTGCTTTATCGAAAGTGCTATTTTTAGAGAAAATTATCACAAATTCTTTTGGCTTTGTAATGAAAATTTTATTCCAAATCTTACTTAATTTTTCTGTAAAATGGTTCTCAGATTTTTTTCTGATGACTCTGAGGCCTTGTCCAGATGGTAGCTGAGGACAGGAAATTGCTTGACAGACAAAGATCAGTTTGGTCAAATAGGCTGACTTCTTAGCCGTCAGCTTCTAGGACGCCAAGTGCGCTCCCCTCTTTGCTTTGTTAAGTCTCAAATACTGTTTACTTTGTTTTTTCAAAGCAACATTATGCACTAATTTCTATGAGATGTTCGGACATGTTATTTCATTTTATTTGGGTAATTGTGTTCATTAATGGAACGGTGACACACACAGTGCAACTGTTAAAAAAATAAACTTTATAATATGTCTCACTAAGAAAAGCAAATTTTGTTAACCTATGTGTTTCAGATAGGAAATATGAACTGAGAGAAATGGTTGTTTTAATGTATGTATATATATATATATATGTATATATATATGCTTCTAAAATATACCTCTTTTCTTCTAATTTTGAAGCCCAAATGTGATTAAATATATTAATGATAGTCATTTTTATAATGTCACTTATAGCACTTATTAAAAATAACAGGAGTTATTCACCATGTCAGTTTTTAAAAAAAAATGCACATTTTTTTGTTTTAAGAAATCTTAATGATTGTGCAAATGGCCTTCATACTTGTTTAAATAAATAAAAAAAATATGATTAAGAAATCTCACTGTGCTTTCTGGACTTGCTTTGTCATTATTATACAACTGAGTGTTTGATTTTCAAAGAATATATATGGTCCGTCTATAAAAATTATGTCTTACGGTTAATATGAATATGAGGTTACTAGGTACCAAGGAAGACACCTGTCAGAATGGTACTTGAATAGGATGACTGTTGGTTCAGGAAAACACATGTGTGTGTGTGTGTGTGTGTGTGTGTGTGTGTGTGTGTGTGTGTGTGATGACCCCGGAATACAATTTCTAATTGGCCCATTTAAGCATGTTTGAAAAGTTCAAGTTATGTAAATAGATTAATAAACACTTTCAAATTTAAATTAGAATCATATGTAGAAGGCATTCCTAAGGCACAGGTTTCTAAGAAAAGATTCTTAAATGCATGGCCACATTTGATGAGCCGTCCAGTGTGTGAAGCCTTCTGAACCAGGTGGCAGAGAGGGTGTGGGCACATGGAAGTGTCTTTAGGCAGAAGGAATCCATACATCCAGGGATCAGTCATTCTGTCCTTTGACAGAAAAGCTCTTCCTACTGTAGGCTTTGCCTTTGTAATTCTACATGACCCACATTCTTTTCTTTTCTTTATATTAGTACCAAACACATTTTGATTTTATTCTAGCATTAGATCATGTGTATATTCAATTTCAACATCCTTCCATGATAAAAAGCCTGAAGAGAATATTGATGCAAGGGACAGCCAATATCATCCTAAATGGGAACTCAAGGTGTTGCCACTAAAATTAGGGGTAAGACAAGAATGTCCACTCTCTCTGCATCTATTCAATGTGGTACTTGAAGTCATAGCTGGAGCAGATAAAACAAGTGAAGGATATCCGGGGAGTACAAATAGAAAAGGAAGAAGCCGTTACATTTTATAAATGGCCCCAAAGACCCGACTAGGAATCTTCTTTAGGTGATAAAGCCCTTGTAGTAAGTTATCGGCGTAGAAATTAACACAGAACGGGAATAGCTTCCATTTGAAGGCGCAATCAATGCCTTTCTTCCATGTTACTATTTTCATTTATTTTGCTTTGTTTTCAGCTGTATGTTTTATCTTCTAAATGAGTTACATAAGCCAAGGGGTCACTTAAAAAAGTTTTTTTTTTTTTTTGCTAAATATAGATCCAATATAGTTTGATTGACTTCACAAAACATAATGACTATTCATTTCTATATTTGAAAAACTTTAAAACTTACTAAAATATGATATCGTTAATTATGTTATTCCTTCTACTTGAAATCATTGCTATAAAGTTTGTTTCTTCTCAAATACTTCTATATTTTCTACACCATGCTATTTCAGGCCTTTGGTGTTATGGCATGCGAATAGATAACATTTTTAAGACAAATTCACATACTTAGACTTATCCTATTTTAGCCTGTAATTTGTGTTTGCTTCTGCAATCCATATTTTTATGTAACGTTACAACATAAAATATATGATAAAAGTATTTGTTTATTCAAGCAAGCTCTGAGGAATAAATGATGAAATCCATGGTTCAGCCATTTGATTGCCGACGTTTCTCCTTTAGGTGAGTAGTTGCTGCTATGTCTCCACCACGCTTCTCTTTACTATTTGTTTTACTAATTACAGAAATCATATTTATTGAATCCCTGTTGTCATTTCTCTGACACATTTACAAAACATGTTTCTTGGCCTGCTTTTTTTCAGTTAAAGCATTAAAAGATAACTTAGTTTTTTTTGTTTGTTTGATTTGTTTGGTTGAAATGAAAAATAGTAGATTATCAGTTTCAGCAGTTCTAGTCAGTGGCCTGCTAGTACAACCAAAGAAATAAAGGAATATACATCTTCTAATAAATCTATTTAAGCTTCTCTTTTATTCTTCCTTTTTTGTATCCTTGAATAGGTCAAACTCTCAGGTGCTATTTCTCTACTAACTAGTCTTTTTAGAGGCAGATACACAAACCAAAATGTGTGTATTAGTCAGGGTTCTCTAAACACAACTGATAGAATGAATATATAAAGGAGATTTCTTAGACTGGCTTATAGGCTGTGGCTCAGCTCATCCAACAATGGCTGCCTCTGAAAGAAAAGTCTCAGAACCCAGTAGTTGGGCAGTTCATGGAGCTGGATGTGTCAGCTGTTTTTTAGTATAGGCTACAGTCCCAAGTATAGGCTTTAATGACTGAAGGGCTGAAATTGCTATCAAGAATAAGGACACACAGGCAAAGAGAGAAAAAGTGTTTGCTTCTTTCATTTCCTTTATATAGGGTGGTTTAAATTAAAGTTGGTCTTCTCACCTCAAAGGATCTGAATTAAAGGTTTATCTTCCTACATCAAAGATCTGGATTAGAAATGGGTCTTCCCACTTCAAATGATTTATTAAGAAAAAAAATCCCTCATTACTAACAGAGTTTGTTAAAGTTACTTTGTAGAGTCCAGGGAGTTTCCAGCTGCATTGCCCCAGTTTCAGTCATCTTTCCTAGTGCCTGAAGTGGCCATCTTCTGTAGGCAGGAAAGGCTCCCAGCAGTGAGCATCAACCCATCCACAGAATCTTCAACCTAAAATCTGTCCTGCCTGCAAGGCGTGTTGGGGCAACGATGGCCCGGAACTTGGAGGAGTGGCTGCCAGGGACTGGTTCCACTTGAGGCACACACTGTGAGAGTGAGCCCATGCCTGACACTTCCTGGAAGGCCAGGAACCAGAGGCAGGGCAGCCCAGAGAGCCAGGGTTGACCTAAACATGACTGGGAAAAATTCAGTGAAATGGTTCCTAATTATATTCTGCTATACTTATTGGTTTAGTGCCCAACCCAATTACCACCAGAGAGGAATCATCTGGTAACTGATGGGAGCAGATGCAGAGACCCACAGCCAAACACTAGGCAGATCCAGAGGAACCACACAGAGGAGAAGATGGAAGAACTGTAGCACGCAGAGTGGTCTGGGATACCCTGAGAACTTGGCCCACAGGGGTTCTAGAGAGCGAAGTAACATGCTGAGCTGCCACTGTGTGGGTCTCAGCTAGTCTCTGCATATGTGTTATGTTGTTTAGTTCGGTGTTCTCGTGGTTCTCCTAACAGTGGGAGTTGGGGGTGTCTTTGACTCTTTTTGCCTGTGCTTGGCACTCCTTTCCTTCTACTGGGTTGCCTCATCCTGCCTTCGTAAGAGGGTTTGTGCCTAGTCTTTTTATATCTTGTTGATATCCCTGGGAGTCTCGCATTTCCTCCCACCCCCATTTTTGAAGGGAAGTAGAAGCGGAAGAGAGGAGAGGTGGGAGAAGTGGAGAAATGGGAAACTAAGGTTGGGAAATAATGTATGAGAGAAGAATAAATAGAAGAAGAAGAGGAAGAGGAAGAAGAAGAGGAGGAAGGTGTGCCGAGTTTTTTTCACTTTAGCTAATTCCACATATAGAAAGTTGATAAGCAACACTAGCCAACCACAGTGTATGTATCAGTTTACATGAGGACAAAGGACTTCCCTATGAGCTGTCATATCTTATAAATAGACTTACATAGGATTACATGGTATAAAAGGTAAGAAAAATAATAGTCACTAGAGATAGGTTACAAGTAAGATAAATAGGATATTGATTGACAAAAGCCATTCTGACCAAAATAGATGAAGTACATGCTTATCTATAAATTTTTGCCTTATTTCACAAGCTTAGAGAAATCAATATACAGATTAATGTGTTAATATAGAGATGACTTAGCTCTCAATGCTACCAGCTTTACCTTTAAGTATGTGTGCTTTGGCATGACTACTATGTAGTGATCCCCAGCTCTTCAGACGTAGGCTGGACAAAGTTTGGGTCAAAGGTTTTTGGTAGGCTGGTGTCTTTATCCCTCTGCTGGAAGTCCTGCCTGGCTACAGGAGGTGGCTGCTTCAGGCTCCACAGCCCCCACTGCTAGGAGTCTCAGCTAAGGTGACCCCCACAGACTTCCTGGGGCCTCTGCTATCACAGGTCTCTGGCAGTCTCAGAGATGCCCCCACCTCTCATTTCCCTCTCTCACCTGGCCTTCTCTCCCCTTCTCTCCCTACTTCTGATCTCCACTCTTGCTCCCCTCCACATTCCCTTTCCTACCCAGTTCTCTCTGTCCATCTACCTCCAATGCCTATTTTATTGTCTATTCCGTGTGAGATTCAAGCACCCTCCCTTGGGCTCTCCTTGTAACGTAGCTTCTTTGGGTCTCTGTAGCATGGTTATCCTGTACTATATGGGTAATCTCCACTTGTAAGTGATTACCTTGCATGTCTTTCTGGTTCTCGGTTACCTAGCTCAGGATGATCTTTTCTAGTTCCATCCATTTGCCTGCAAAATGCATTAATGTCTTTGTTTTTAATAGCTGAATAGTATTCTATTGTGTAAATGTCTGGCTATTATGACTAAAACTGCTATAGTTAAACAAGTGTCCTTGTGGTGTGGTAGAGCATGTTTTGGGTATATGCCCATGAATGGTATAGCTGGGTCTTGAGGTAGAACTCTTCCCAATTTTCCAAGAAACCACCAGGTTGATTTCCAGAGTGATTGTACAAATTTGTACTCCCAACAACAATGGAAGAGTGTTCCCCTTTCTCCACAATCTCATCAGCATGTGCTGTTGCTTGAGATTTTGATCTTAGCCTTCCTGACTGTTGTTAAGATAGTACCTCAAAGTTGTTTGGATTTACATTTCCCTAATGACTAAGGACTTGAATTAAGTGCTTTAATGCCATTTGATATTCATCGTTTGATATTTTTTCTGTTTAGCTCTGTACCTCCTTTGTTTTTATTCCGCCCTCAGTTTATTGGAGGGTAGGTGAGTGGTTCCCTACAGGAGCCTGGATAGTTCAAAGGCAGGTCCAGTCCTGAAAGCCTATCGGGTATGGGTGATGTTTCATGAAACCTTGAAACCTAGAAACCCTAGACAATTTGCAGGCAAATCAACAGTTTGGGGGTATTTCTCCCACCAGTCTTCATTGCTTATTGCTTATAAGGAGGGTCCCTGTGTATCTGATAAGCTTCAAGGACGTCTCCAGACTTCTGAGTTGTTGACTTCTTGAGTTTTAAAGAACCTCCTGTTAGAACTTTCTTAGACTTGATGAACTTTCCTTGAGGCTGGAATGTTTCAGCTTGGAGGAAATTGCTACAAAGCAGGGATTTTCTCAGAGTAGTACTAAATACTGCAGCAAATTGCTGGAGTTGTGTTTGTTCTCATCCATCTTATCTGCGGCTCCTCTTTCTCAGGTTCCTTTCAGTCAGTGACTCATCTGGCCAGAGTGACTCCACTTCTGTTTTTTCTAGGCTGCATTAAATGGATGATCCCTCAGGGTCATTTCCTAGTTTCATAGTAATTACACACCAAGACATCCGTGACTTTCATTATACAGATTAGGAATTAGAAGTGGTGATGCTACATACATCTCTTGGATCCTGAGTTCAAAGACAGTGTTAGGAATCTTTTTTTCTTTTTCACTCTCATGAAAGAAGGGGGAGATAGTAAGACCTGGAGAGGACAAGAACTCCACAATAAGAGCAACAGAACTAAAAAAAATCTGGGCACAGGAGTCTATTCTGAGACTGATATTCCAGCCAAGGACCATTCATGGATTTAACCTGAAACTCCTTCTTAGATGTAGCCCATGGCAGCTCAGTATCCAAGTGGGTACCCTAGTAAGGGGAACAGGGACTGTTTCTGACATGCACTCAGGGGCTGGCTCTTTGACCACCTCCACCTGAGGGGGGAATAGCTCTCCCTCATTTTTAATTGGATTATTTGGTTTGTTGGTATTTAACCTCTTGAGTTTTTTATGTATTTTGGATATTAACCCTCTTTTGGATGTAGAGTTGGTGAAGATCTTTTCCCAATCTGTAGGCTGTCATTTTGTTCTGTTCAGAGTGTCCTTTGCTTTACAGAAGCTTTTCAGTTTCATGAGGTCCCATTTATTGATTGTTGATCTTAGAGCCTGTGCTGTTGGTGTTCTGTTCAGGAAGTTGTCTCCTGTGACAATAGGTCAATGCTCTTCCCCACTTTCTCTTCTATTAGATTTAGGGTGTCTGGTTTTATGTTGAGGTCTTTGATCCACGTTCCCTTCAGGTTTATTTGCACACCTCCATTTAGACTAGTGCCATTTTTTAAAGATGCTTTCTTTTTTCCCTGTATGTTTTTTGGCTTCTTTGTCAAAAATCAAGTTTCTTTAGGTATGTGGGTCTTTGATTCAATTCCGTTGATCTACCAGTCTGTTTCTATGCCAATACCATGCAGTTTTTTATTACTATTGCTCTGTAGTACAGCTTGAAGTCAAGGATGGTGATACCTTCAGTAGTTCTTTTATTGTATAGGATTGTTTTATCTAGTCTGGGTTTGTTTTTCCTTATGTAGTTGAGGATTGTTCTTTTAAGGTCTGTAAAGAAGTGTGTTGTTTTTTTGGTGGGAACTGCATTAAAACTGTAGATTTCTTTTGGTAAGATGACCTTTTTGCTTTGTTAATCTTACTGATCCATGAGCATGGGAGATCTTTTCATCTTCTGATATCGTCTTCAATTTTTTTCTTCAGAGACTTGAAGTTCTTGTCATATAGGTTCACTTGCTTGGTTAGAGTCACATCAAGATACTTTATGTTATTGTGGCTATTGGGAAAGGCGCTGTTTCCCTCATTTCTTTTCAGCCTGTTTATCATTTGTATATAGAAGGACAACCTTTTTGAGTTATTTTTTTAAATTTATTTTATTTTACTAATTTATTATTTATTACGATTTTGTATCCCAGCTGTACCCCCCTCATCTTCTCCCAGTGCCACCCTCCTTCATTCTTCTCCCCCTATGCCTCTCCCCTAGTCCACTGATAGAGGAGGTCCTCTTCCCCTTCTCTCTGATCCTAGCCTATCAGGTCCTGTCAGGACTGGGTACATCATCTTCCTCTGTAGTATGATAAGGCTGGAGGCCCCAGGGGGAGGTGATCAAAGAGCTGGCCAGTGAGTTCATGTCAAAGGCAGCCCCTGCTCTCCTTACTAGGGAACCCACTTGGAAACCGAGCTGCCCATGGGCTTCATCTGAACAGGAATTCTAGGTCCTCTCCATGCATGGTCTTTGGTTGGAGTATTGGTCTCTGCAGGCCCCCCTGGGCCCAGTTATTTTTGACTCTGTTGCTCTCCTTGAGGAGCTCCTGTTCCCTTCAGGTCTTTCTATCTCCCCTTTCTTTCATAAGATTCCCTGCACTCTGCCCAAAGTTTGACTATGAGTCTCAGAATCTGCTTCAATACCCTGATGAGTAGAGTCTTCCAGAGGTCCTCTGTGGAAGGTTCCTGTCCCATTCCCTGTCTTCTAATTCTGATATCTATCCTGTTTGCCCTTTTGAGTGAGGGTTAAGCATCTTCCCTAGAGTTCTCCTTGTTGTTTAGCTTCTTTAGGATTATATATTTTAGTATGTTTATCCTATATGTCTAATATCCACTTATAAGTGAGAATATACCATGTGTGTCTTTCTGTTTTTGGGTTTTCTCACTCAGGATGATCTTTTCTAGTTCCACCCATTTTCATGCAAATTTCATGATTTCCTTTTTTTTTTCTTTTTTGACTGCTGAGTAGTATTCCATTGTGTAAATGTACCACAACTCTGTATCCATTCTTCAGTTGAGGGACATCTATGTTGTTTTCAGATTCTGGCTATTATGAATAATAATTTAGCAAATGTCCTTGTTGTATGGTTGAACATCTTTTGTGTATATGCCCAGTTGTGGAGTTACTTTTGGATCCAGCTACTTTGCTGAAGATGTTTATCAGTGGTGGGAATTCTTTGGTAGAATGCTTGGGTCACTTATGTATACTGTCATATCATCTGAGCATAGCGATACTTTGTCTTCTTTCTTTCCAATTTTTATCTTCTTGATCTTCTTTAGTTGCCTTATTGCTTTAGCTAGAGCTTCAAGTACTATATTGAAGAGATATGAAGAGAGTGGTCAGCCTTTTCTTGTGCTTGATTTTAGTGGAATTGCTTTAATTTTTTCTGTATTTAATTTGGTGTTGGCTATAGGCTTGCTGAATATTACCTTAATTATTTCTTGGGGTGTGCCTCGTAACCCTGATCTCTCCAGGAATTTTAACATGAAGGGGTGTTGGATCTTGTTAAAGGCCTTTTCAGCATCTAATGAAATAATTATGTGGTTTTTTCTTTCAGTTTGTTTATATGGTGGACTGCATATCTACCATATGTGATGAAGCCTTCTTGATTATGGTGAATGATGTTTTTGATGTGTTCTTGTATTTAGTCTGCAAGTATTTTATTAATTATTTTTGCATCAATGTTCATATGGATAATTGGTCTAAAATTATCTTTCTTTGTCTTTCTTCGTCTTTCTTTGTTCTATCTTTGTGTGGTTTAGGTATCAGGGTGGCTGTGGCTTCATAGAGTGAGTTTGGCAATGTTCCATTTGTGAAAAAGTTTGAGAAGTATTGGTATTGTGAACTAGTTTGTGAAATAATAACTATTGTGAAATAGTTTGAAGAGTACTCTTCTTTGAACATCTGGTAGAATTCTGTGATGAAACCATCTGGACTTGGACTTTTTATTGATTGGGATCTTTTTAATGACTGCTTCTATTTCTTTAGGAGTTAGATGACTATTTAGATTGTTTACCTGTTTTTGATTTAATTTTGTGGACTATATCAAGCAAATCATTCATTTCATTTAGATTTTCCAATTTTGTGGAGTACAGGCTTTTGAAATAAGACCTAATGATTCTTTGGATTTCCTCAGTGTTTATTGTAATGTCCCCCTTTTCCTTTCTGATTTTGTTAATTTAGATATTTTCTTTTTTTTTTTTTTTAGTTAGTTTGGTGTCTAATCTTTCATGGAGTGTGGTCCACCTACTAGGGTTCATAGCCTTTGTTTGTTTTTATTTGTGAATTTATTCACAGAACAGAAGACACTAACAATATGTGAATGAACACAGTGGTTTACTGTGAAAGAACAAAAATCCCTAATTCTCCAAAAAGCGAAAGTTGTATGCTGAAGTCACTATTTTTTAAATTATTATTATTTTATACAATTTATTCACTTTGTATCCAGGTTGTAGCCCCCTCCCTCATGTCCTCCCTGTTGTACCCTCTCTCCCTCTTCTTCCCCTATCTCTCAATCCTAGTTCACTAATAGGGGAAGTCCTCCTTCCCTACTGTATGACCTTGGCCTATCAGGTCCCATCAGGACTGCTTGGATCCTCTTCCTTTGTGGACTGTCTAGGTCATCCTACAAGGGGGAAGTGATCAAGAAGTCAGCAACCAAGGTCATGTCAGAAACTTGACTTACTAGGGAACCCACATGGAGACTGAGCTGCCATGGGCTACATCTGTGCAAAGGGTCTAGGTCCTTTCTATGCATTGCCTTTGGTTGATGTATCAGTCTCTGCAATCTCTCCTGGGCCCAACTTTTTGGCTTAGTTGGTCCCCTTGTGGGGCTCTTGTTTCCTCCAGACCCTTCTATCTCCATCCCCCTCTTCTTCCATAAGACTCCCTGCACTTGTCCAAAGCTTGGCTGAGTCTCTGCATCTGCTATGATCTCCTGCTGGTTGGAGTCTTTTAGAGGACATCTGTGGTAGGCTCCTGTCCTGTTCCAGATTCTGGCTATTATGAATAAAGCTGCTATGAACATAGTTGAGCAAATGTCCTTGTTGTATGGCTACACATCTTGCAGATATATCCCCAGAAGTGGTATAGCTGAATCTTGAGGTAATACTCTTTTCTGTTTTCTGAGAAAGTGCCAGATTGATTTCTAAAGTAATTGTACAAGTTTACATTCCCACCTATTCTGCCTTACTCACAGAAGTGGCTTATCCAGTCATCATCAGAGAGACTTCCTCCTGACTCTGTTCCCTGCTTTTGGATCTTGTTCCCTAGGTGGGCTGCTTTGTGTGGCCTCAGAAGGAGAGGATGAGCTTAGCCCTGCTGAGACTTGGTGCATCAGGGTGGGTTGATAGCCATGGGGTTCTTGCCCTTACATGAAGAGAAGGGGAGGGAGGAGTGGAGAGAGTGGGGCATGATGATGGGACTGGGAAAAGAGGAGGGAAGGGGGCTTCAGTTAGGCTGTAAGGAGATTAAATAAATAAATTAAAGGAATGTCTTATTAAATTAAAGTCTTATTTATTATAATCTTTCCAAGGATTAAGTATGGTTTCTTTTGTTGATTTCAAATTTCTATTAGCTATAGTAAAATTAAAAAAAACATGTTTGTTCTTTGCAAAATCACACAAATTTACAGCACAAAGAGAGTTATGGTATTTCTTTAGGTTTGGTTGACTTAGTGCTGTGAAAATGGGATTTAACTATTTTCAATACATTTGTCCAGAAAATCCCAGTCTATAGAATAGTTATGTAATTTCTTCACATCCTTTTTTGGCTAACGTAAAATATGCTAAGTGCTGTAATCCAGGCTTTAACAAACACATGGCAAATGCCAAAAAATATCACACCCAACACTATAGAATGGTTACTATTTACCAAGGACAGGTTTGCTTACTTCGTCCCACACAGGCAACAGTACAATTTACTGGACTGACTTTGGCATTAGAGAAGATAAAATCTCTGTGTTAGCTTTTTAAGATGGTGGTATTTCTCTTTGCCAGTAGTTTCTGCCTCCAAATGGCTGTAATTTCCTCTAAGTCAAGATGGTATAACTATTTTAAACTTGAAAAATGTAAGGTATTTCTGTATATTCACCTTATCTTGGATTCACAACCCTGGATGTTACTAGACCACTGATGTTGGATTAATTACTTGACACTCTGGGCTTCAGTCTCATCACCTGTCAGGTAAGGAAAATGATATTAACTTAGAGAATAAACTATTAAAATTAAGTGTGTTCACAGTATCTATCTTATCCTTTTCCTTCCTTTCCTTTCTCCCATTGTCTTTCTTCCCCTCCCTTTCTTCTTTCTTGCTCCTTCCTTCCTTTATCCCTTTCTTCTTCCCTCCTTTCCTTCCTTCTTCCTTTATCCAACCTTTATTTATTTACTCTGTGCTAACCTAGGCCTAGTCCTGGAAGCTTCTAGCCTCCATACAATCTAATCTAGGCCTACAATGTCTAGACTGTGGAGAGTCTAACAAAATCGGCCATGTTTATGAACCCGCAGGAGTCTGTGTGGCTCTGACACACTGGCCACGGGCCCCTGAGGGAAAGCGCAAGCTGACACAAGCAGCTGAGAACAGGTGCTGGCAGCACTGCAGCTCATACTTAGGGTCATGACTTGTAACAGCTCATTATAGTTAGGATTTTAAAAGGCTGCACAACCCACCTTACAGCTGTGTGTGCCTTTGCTGTGTTTTTTTCTCTGGAGGAGAATCTACGAGTGAGTGTTCTAACATGCATGTGACTGCGTGTTAGAATATGCAGCTGGTCGGAGACAGAAACATTGAGGCCTTAGAGCACTCCTGGATGTCAGCCTGTGCTGACGATGGCGCTTGGGGGAGGCGGTGACCCACCAGCGACAGCTGCAGCCCCCGAGGCAGTTTTACTTTTCTATTGAAAAGATTAGGGTTTTTTTTTTGAGTCATCTCATTTGTTCTCTCCCTTCTTTCTGCCTGGAACCACACACTGCTTGGGAGATCTTATAGCAAGTCATATCATATAACAAAATTCAGGCCCTGAGCAATGAAAATTAGATTATGGAGTCATGTCTAACAGGGAAAGTGCAGACTCTGATTGCGAAAGCTGAGAGTGAGATGGCAGGTAGAATGATCTCTAGTATTACTGAAGAAACAAAGTTTTACTCATGATTTAGCCCTAACAGATAGTTCTCACTGGGGAATGTTTTAGAGAGTGGATTTTGAAAAGGACTTCTGCATGCATAAATCCTTTTATGTTTTCTCCCCGCCCCCCCAGCTATATTTTAATAGAGTTAGCTGTTAAAAGGTTTGAAACGCTTTCTGAAATTTTTCACATCAATATACAACAGTGTTAGTAATGAAGTAACTCCCACTACAACCACAGCGGTGAAGAAACAAGCTAGCTCAAAACAGCCTAATACAACAATTCTGCCCTCCTTACATCATCTACGCATGCTAGCTCAAAACAGCCTAACACAATTCCGCTCCAACCTCATCTACATAAGTTCCCGCTTTACAAGGGTTCGATGCTAGTGACCAAAAAATAACAAAACGTCAGTTCAAGGGGTCTTATTCTTTCATGGTTATTGGTTTTGTGTGAATAAATGTGAACAGACCCTTGGGCTCCTTTAGTGTACTTGCACACACATTTTTTAGGCTCAAACACTTGAGATTGTACTCATTCAGGGTGTTTCTCTCTAGGGAAGACTAATTCTCTCTTACTCAGCAGTTTTTAAAAAAACTTTAAAAAATTATTCATTTATTATTTATCTATTTATTTATTATAATTTATTCGCATTATGTTCTGATTGTAGCCCCCTCTCTCATCTTCCCAAGGTTCTACCCTCTCTCCTTCCTATTTCCCTCCCCTAGATCACAGAAATGGGGAACCCTCCTCCCCTACCATCTGACCCTAGTCTATTAAGTCTCATCAGGATTGTCTGGATCATCTTCTCCAGTGGCCTGGCAAGGCTGCCCAACCAGGGGGAAGTGATCAAAGAGCGGATAACAGAGTTCATGTCAGAAATAACCCCTGCTTCCCTTACTAGGACATCCACATGGAGGCTGCGCTGTCTATGGCCTACATCTGAGCAGGGGGTCTATGTCCTTTCCATACATGGTCCTTGTTTGTTGCATTAGTCTTTGCAGGGTCCCCTGGGCCCAGATTTGTTGGTTTTGTTGGTCTCCATGTGGAGCTCTGGTCCCCTCCAGGTCCTTCTGTCCCCCAGCTCTTCCATAAGACTCCCTCACCCAGCAGTTTTAAAAATCCGTGGCTCCTGTTTTAGGGATGTTGTCCGTTATAATTGCCCCAGTCCACATTGGCATGTCCGCGGGTGTTATTACTCAGGTCTTGTTTTAGCAGCTTCCCTGACATGTGGAAGACACACTCCTGCAACTGGCCTCCCATTCTGGCTCTTCTCTGGTTTCTAACCATAGAGCCTGGCTATAGGGTCCCTGGGTTGACAGCTTTGGGGTTTTGAGAGTCCCAAAGGGAGAAAGAGGGATGAGGGAGTCAGGAGAATATTCTGCCTCCTCTTCTGTCATGTCCCCTGAGCCTTGGGTGTCAGAATTGTGTTAAAAATGCATCAGTTGTGGCTGGACAGTTGTTCTCTGCATTTTGACTAACTGTGGTTTTTCATCTCCATTGAAAAAGAGGCTTCTTTGAAGAGAGGTGAGAGCTTTATTTATCTGTGGGTATTTAAAATGCTTTTCATATGCCCTGGAGGTTGTATTGTAGTCCATTTTCATTTTTATTTAATTCCAGGAGTTTTTATTATTTTGTTCTTTGACCCTTTCATCATGCAGTAATGGATTGTTTAATTTCTGTAAGTTTGTGTATTTGCTAGAGATTTGTTTATTGTTGATTTTGTGTTGTGTTACATAGTGGTCAAACAGTACACATGAAATTTTTTTTCAGTTACTCTGCATTTGTTAATGTTTGTTTGTGTCCTATTGTGGTCTATTTTAGACCATGTGCTAAATAGGTAGGATGCACATTTTTTGAAGTTTGGGTAGAGTAGACTGCAGTTATCTGTTACCTCTATTTGATACATGATATAATTTAATTGTGATGTTTCTCTATAAGCTTTCAGTTCAGATGACCTAGTTAACAGAGAAAGCAGGGTTTAAAGTCACCTGCTACTGGATTTCTGTTACTCTGTGTCTGTAATTCCAGTAGGATGTGCTTTATGATATTCAGTTTTTCAGGGTTAGTTTTGTATACTTGTAGGATAATAATATGTTCCTGGTTAAATATTGCCTTGATTGCAAGGGAACATCCTTCTGTATTTTTCCTGAAGATTTATAGTTTGAAGACTATTTTATCAGATGTTAAACACCAATGCCTGCTTGATTCCTGTTTAAATATGCTTGGACTATTTCTTCTATATTTTTAGTTTAAGTGCCTGTCTATGAAACTAAGATGATTATTGTGGACAACAGGAAGATTGATTTTATTTCTTCATCCATTCTGCCAGCCTGTGTCTTTTGATTGGAGAGTGGAAACTGAGTCCATTAATAATGTTATTATTGAAATATGTGTGTTAATTGTATTCATTTTATTGTCTTTTGTTTGTGTTTTTAGCTGTGTTTTGAGTTTCAATAATTGCAGGTTCATTTGTTTTCTTTCTAGATTCTCTTGGCTATGCTTTTTCTGCTCTTCAGGATGAAGTGTTGCTTACAATAGTCTCTTCAGTGTTGGTTTTGTGGACATGAATTCTTTTAGCCTGTTTATGTAATGGACAATCTTTCTTTCTCCTTCAATTCTGGCAGATAATTTTTTCCAAGTACAGTACTCTGTGTTGGCAGTTTTAGTCTCTTAGAACTTGGCGTACAGGCTACAGGCAATCCTGGCATTTAAAGTTCCAATTGAAACTACTCTGATGTGTTTTCTATTCTATGTGGCTTGTGTTTTAATCTTCAAACTTCCAATACTCTCCATCTGTTCTGTTTATTCAGTGTTGTAAATGTTGTTTTCATTTCCTCAGGTGTGAGGCTGGGATGAGAACCATTATCAAGCATTATGAATACATGGCTAGGGCTGAGCCCAGATCCTTCCTCTCTAACTATCCCTAGGCCTAGGCCTGGAAGCTTCTAGCCTCCATACAATCTAATCTTCTAACCAGACCTTGAAGACTTCAGCTTCCAGCCTCCATCTGCTAACCTAGGTCTAGATTGTTTTCAGTATCCCAGACTTACTGTTGAATAAGCTCACCCTTTCTAGTTCTTTCTGAACTCTTGCTGGCTGGCTCAACTAAGTTGTTCTGGCTCAAAACTCCCCTCCACACTAACTGGTTCAAAGTGGCTTTCCTCTGGTTCTCATTGAATTGCTCTGCTTGGAAAAACTGCATCTGGACTCCACGAACTGAACTGCATCCAACTGCTCTGAACTGTACTGGACTCCTGAACTCTACTGTTCTGTCTCCATGAACTCCCTTCTAGTCTCTGCACTGCTTTTACGATGCTTCTCTTTCCTCTAAGAGCAACAATCAATAAATGGGACCTCATGAAATTGAAAAGCTTCTGTAAAGCAAAGGACACCGTCATCAAAACAAAGCGACTGCCTACAGATTGGGAAAGAATCATCACCAACCCTTTATCTGACAGAGGACTCATATCCAATATATATAAAGAACTAAACAAGCTGAAAAGCAGCAAACCAAGTAATCCACTTAAAAAATGGGGAACAGAGCTAAAGAGAGAATTCTCTGTAGAGGAATATCGAATGGCAGAGAAGCACTTAAAGAAATGCTCAACCTCATTAGCCATTAGGGAAATGCAAATCAAAACAACCCTGAGATTTCACCTTACACCCATCAGAATGGCCAAGATGAAAAACTCAAGGAACAACACATGCTGGAGAAGTTGTGGAGAAAGGGGAACCCTTCTCCACTGTTGGTGGGAATGTAAACTTGTACAACCACTCTGGAAATCAATCTGGCGCTTTCTCAGACAACTAGGAATAGCGCTTCCTCAAGATCCAGCCATACCACTCCTAGGCATATACCCAAAAGAGGCTCAAGTACACAAAAAGGACAGTTGCTCAACCATGTTTGTAGCAGCTTTATTTGTAATAGCCAGAAGCTGGAAACAGCCCAGATGCCCCTCAACTGAAGAATGGATGCAGAAACTGTGGTACATCTATACAATGGAGTATTACTTAGCAATGAAAAATAAGGAAATCATGAAATTTGCAGGTAAATGGTGGGACCTGGAAAGGATCATCCTCAGTGAGTTGTCCCAGAAGCAAAAAGACACGCATGGTATATACTCACTCATATAAACATACAACATAGAATAAACCCACTAAAATCTGTACATCTAAACAAACTAAGCAAAAGAGAGGACCCTAACTAAAATGTTCAATCCCCATCCTGAAAGGCAAAGAGGATGGACATCAGAAGAAAAAGAAAACAGGAAACAACCTAGGAACCTGCTACAGAGGGCCTCTGAAAGCCAAAAGAAAACAGGAAACAACCTCGGAACCCACCACAGAGGGCCTCTGAAAGCCTCTGCCGTGCAGACTGTCAAAGCAGATGCTGAGCCTGATGGCCAACCGATGGGCAGAGTGAATGGAATTTTATGTAAGGAGGGGACGGGAACTCCACAAGGAGAGCAACAGAACAAGAAAATTTGAACACAGGGAACTTCCCAGAGACTCATACTCCAACCAAGGACTATTCGTGGAGATAACCTAGAACCCCTGCACAGATGTAGCCCATGGCAGTTCAGTGTCCAAGTGGGTTACATAGTAATGGGAAGAGGGACTGACTCTGACATAATCTGATTGGCCTTCTCGTTGATCAGCCTTACCAGGCCACAGTAGAGGACAATGCAGCCACTTTTGGTGAGAACTGATAGACTAAGATCAGAAAGGAGAGGAGAACCTCCCCTATCAGTGGTCTTGGGGAGTGGCATGCATGCAGAAAGGGGAGGAAGGGTGGGATCAGGAGGAGAGGAGGGAGGGGCTTATGGGGGGATACAAAATGAATAAAGTGTAATTAATAAAAAATTAAAAAAAATTCTCTATACAGTATTTTAACTATGATATGATGTGGGTGAGTGTTGTTTTGTTTTTAAATCTTGTCAATTTGGTGTTCTCTGCTTTTTGCGCTTGAGTAGGGATGTCTTTCCTTAGTCTGGAGAAAACTTCTTTTATATTATGTTTTGAGGTTTGATTTATGCCATTGACCTGGGATTCTTCTCCTTCACCTATGCCTAAATTCAAAGGTTTGCTATTTTTATGGTGTCTCCCAGTTCCTGCAAGCTCCTTTCCTATGTTTTAAAGATAAATTCATGTTATTTGCATGTGTTTTCTAATCCAAGCTTGTCTTCTAGTACTTATATTTTTATCTTCTTCTTGATCTATTCTACTCATGTGGCTTTCCCGAGTTTTCAATAATATAATTGGATTATTAAAAATTTCAGTCTGATATGCATTTAGATTGAGTTACCTTCAATACTTCTGTCTTTTGATTGAATTTGCTTCTCAAATTCTGTATTGAATTTGTCATGTTATCGGGTTTATGTTTATGCTTCTTTCTGGAGAACCACTTCGGCATTTATTCTCTTTGAGTTGATTCTTTTTAAGCTTGTTGAGCTGCTTGTTTGTGTCTTCATTAAACTCCTCAAATTCTTTGATAAAGTTTCTGATTGTTCTTTGAGTCCTGTGTCCTGTTTAATCTAGTTAATTCTTACTGGGGAATATAGATGGGTAGATACCTGTGAGGCACAGCCCTATTGTCTGGACCCTTTTGACAGCTTTGTGATGAGATCTGGGACTTATGACTTACTGCTTTTGCTGTTTGTCTGATGTGGAGACAGCAGGCTTGGCTCGTGCACAGCACAGGATCTGCCACCTTGCCTGAACTTGGCGATTAGGGAAGAGGTGGGCTGGGATGTGGCCGTGGCTATGTGTGGAGGGCAGCTATGATGCCAGTATGTATGGATGACTAGAGTGAGGAGGGGCTGCATGTGGAGTACAGGGGGCTTGCCTGTGTTTTCTTACCACACAGTCTGGCCGGAGGGTCCCTCGGCAGAATGTTTGGGGCTTTGAGAGCTCCAATAGGAGAAAGAGGAATGAGGGAGTCATGATCCTGGCAATTAGCCACGGGTGACTGGCATCTGGAGGGGCTGTGCTGTGGAGCACAGGTAAATAACCCACACGCCAGTGTTCAAGAGCAGAACAGTGAGTCTGTGCCTTCTGGTTCCACAGTGCCTAGCACATCACTTGGTCTGAATCAGGCTCCTGACAAAGAGGAGAAAACAGCACAAAATTATCATGGCGTATTGAATTAAGCTTCCCGTGTCATCTGTATTTGTAATTTTACTCCGAATGAAATCCTTTAGCCTTTAGGAACATTTTGTTGTTTGAATGAAATGTATGGTAATTGCATAATCTAAGACGTCTCATACAAAATAAACTTATAGTGTTCCTAATCATTTGGTTAAGTATGGGTTTAGGAATTTAAAGATGTACTTGTTATTTGTGGCACATTATTGATAACCCTTTTGTGTGTCCTCTCTGTCTGTCTGTCTGTCTGTCCTAGTATCAAAACTAAGGCACTGTGCACTGTGGCCCAAGTGCTCCCTCGCTGACTGACTCCGAGTCTTTCTAGTATAATTAGCTTTATGGTAAGGGTGTGTGTCATTGCCATGTTGGTAAAAACACTATTAATTGGCTTTTTTCTAGTTATTTTAGAGTTTATAGTCCTTTTTATTCTCTAGACAGGAATATCACTTTAGTTTTACCACTTTATTCTTTTAATGACATTTTTATTGGTTTGTAGAATTTATACATACACAAATTATACAAAATTAACATAATAGGTTTCATTATAACATTTACACACAATATTATTTTATCGTACTCATCCCTTCATTTTCTTCTCTTTTCTTCCCTCTCTCCACCTCTTCCCTCTATCCTTCTTTTAGGATAGATCTCTTTGCACTGCAAGTGCTTTTTTGTCTTAAGCAAAATACAATATGGTTTTCCATATGTGCACATGGTATGCTTAAATATATTGACCTAATTTCTCTGTCTTATTCAATCTACCTGCGTTACCTTCCTCATGGTCTGAAAAGCCTCTTTTAAATGTATGAACCCCTAGACGTCACACATGAAAAAAATGTAATGTTTATCTTTGTAAGACTGAGTTACTTAGCTAAGAATTATGATCCCCAGGTCCACCCATCTTCCTGTAGATGAAATACTATTTTCCTTTCTGACTGACTAAAATCCTATTGTAAACATTGTGTGTGTGTGTGTGTGTGTGTGTCATATTTTCAGTTGATTACCATCCAGGCTGTTTCCATAACTTGGCTATTGATAATAGTTTCGGGCTGGAGAGATGACTCAACTGTTAAAGGCTGGGCTCACAACCATAAATATAAGAGGATAGTTTCAACAATAAACAGTCATGCACAAAGCTACTCTATGCTTCCTGAGATTCCTTTGGACATGTATTTAGGAGTGATAGAGCTGGGTCATATTGTAGTTCTACTTATAATATCTTAGAGCATCCTACATAGTGGTTTCCATAGCGCTAAACTCGTTTACATTCCCAACACAACGCATAAAGATTCTTTTCCCATTTCTCTCACATACTCACCTTTTTCTTTTGCTTTTCTATTTGATGACAGCCCTTCTGACTGCAATAAGAGACTCTCAACCAAGTTTTGATTTTCTTTTTTCTAATGACTAAGGATGTTAAAAACTTTTTTGTATGTTTATTGGCCAATTTCTTTAAAAATTGTGTGTCTACATATTCACCAGTATTGATTGGATAATTTACTCACTTGGAGTTTAATTAAAATGTTTTATTTATGTACAGTATACACACATGACATCAGAAAAAGGTGTCAGATTTTCTGAAACTGGACTTAAAAGTCTCTGTGGAGAAGGTTGATCTGATAGTTTTGCCTTTGAAAGCAAGGTTGAACTTTTACAGTTTCAGTATTGTTTCTTTGTTCTATGCTCTTAGCATGTTGGCTGTATATGATGGGGCGTGACACTTTCCTGCCATGATTATTTGGGACTCTAATTGCTTTCTTCCCTTGCATGTCCACACACACACACACACACACACACACACACACACACACACACTCTGCGAATTTGGACAATTTTCTGTCTCTGTCTTTGGAGCAATTTTATGAGAAATAAGAGCTGTGTATGTAATTGGAGCACAAGAGCTATCTTCCTGTGAGGAAAGGATAGTTGGTGGAAAGTTTGCAAGCTATGCAGAAGAGAAACCAAGGATGGATGGAAGTAAGGATGGGGTTCTTGGTGTGTCTGGAATGCAGGGGAGCGATTTGACAAGAGTCTGCAGAAGAGATAACAGTGTGACAGTAATTTGAGTTCACAATGCGCAGCAAATCCCTCAAATAGAAAAGGACAGAGTGGTGGGCTCATTGAGTTGCAGCTGCCCTTCCTCTGGCATCTTAGATCACTACCTTGGTATCTTTGATTCCCAGACTCTTGTTTTGTTTCTCCAGATAGGCGAGAGGGATTAGAGCTGTAAGGACCTCAGGGCTCCTGCTCATTTGCCTCCGTGATTTACGCTGCTAATTTGTAATGCCCCAAAGGGAAAATGAATAGACAATGTATTGGTTCTTCCGAAACTCTTAAAGTCCAACTTGCTGGGTTTCCTTTGGAAAATTCCTTTAACCTCCACCTTTAAAATGCTCTCCTGAAGCCTTATATACAGTGATATGTGACTTCTCAATAAAACACTGCAAGCTAAAGTCTTCAACTTTGATAGTAAAAACTGATAGAAGTATCTTGAAATTGGCAAGGGTCATTCACCCTAAAATTAGTGAATTGTACCAACTCAGTGATTACATAATAAATAGGACTAAGATTTCTCCTGTCAAATACAAGGTTGGTATAGCAACTGAAAGTCAACTAATATTCATCTCATTAAAAACAGGAAAATAATCTGATTATCCCGGAAGAATTGTCACAAACATGTCGGAATCCAGTCACATATACTTTCAACAATGTCAAGAACGGGAACTTCCTCAATTTGACATTAATTTTCAAATGTCAGGGCTGGAAAGATAGCTCAGCAGTGTGGAACACGGACTGCTTTTGCGGAGACTATGTTCGGGTCCCAGGACTCACACTGGTGATTAAGCTCTGCCTGCAACTCTACGCTCAGTGCATCTGATGCCATCTGATGCCTGGGTTCCATGGGCTCCGGCACAGGTGTGGTGCACGTAATACTCAAGAACTCACACATATCTATAAAATAAATACATAAGTAAATACTTAGAAAAAATTCAAAAGTTTATAATTTTTTTCCCTCATGGTGAAATGTAAAGGTCTCAGAATGTGTGTGACTGCGCTGTTCATGTTTCCTTGCTGGGTTTGCAACAATATAAATGAATATAAGTGAAGAAAATAAGGCTCAAAAGGACTAACTGAAAATTCCATTAGATATAATTGGGAACCTATCAAGTAAAATATATTTGAATGTATCTGGGAGAAGTTGGAGGAGGGGAAACCATGATCAGGAAATATTGTATGAAAAGATATTTTCAATTAAAAAATAAAAAAGCATTTTGTCATTAATAGTGAAATGTAAGAAGGTTCCAGGATACAAGATTAATACCAAAATCTATTGTTTTCCTGTATAAACCAGCAGCAATCAGGTAAAATATAATTTACAATATATTTTTATAATTACATTAACAATTAGGAGACCAAGCAAAAGACAATGAAGGGTGCACACGTAACATGAGACATCATAAAATAACATGTAGAGATACTAAAGAAAATCCTGAAAGTGGAGAAATTGGGAGGATTAAAAGATTCAATCACATAAATCTACTAATTTATCTCAAATTTATGTTTGGATTCAGTGTCATTATATTTAAAATCCTAACATTTATTTTGAAACCAATAGATGCTCTTGTACCTGGAGCTGAATGTTTGGCTGCATTTTAGAGCACATTCCTCACAGATACGAAGATATCGGGTTTGATGCCCTGCACTGTGCAGACCCAGTATAGAGGTGGCACAGTTATACCTGTAGCCAGGAGGTGGAAACAGGGGACCGTAAAATAAACTTATTTTCAGTTGTATAGGGAATTGCAGGCTAGTCTAAGATGGATATAGCCTGTCTCAAAAGTAAAATAATATAAAAGTTAATACTAAAAACAACATGAAAATTACAATGTAGATCAAAAAGGTAAATGGCCTTGCGGGACACAAGCTAGAAAGGTTATGAAAGTGCATTGCATGGTAGGGTAAGCAAATGGATGGGTAGATACCAGATGCCGAGAAACGCTGAGCTGTTTTTATCTGCATAACCAACCACAGTAGCTGCTGCTTATGTTCAGTCACGATTCTATGGACTCAGTGGGATGGTTCTCTTGTTGCAGTCCCTGAAAGTATGAACAAGGATGACATTCCCTAATGGCTAATTTGAGCTTGGAAGTTGGTTTTGGATAGTAGTTGGCAGATTATTAGATCAGTTACTTAACTGACATTCAGATATTCTTTATGTGACTTTCTTATAAGATGGTATTGGTACTTCAGGTTCTGTTTGGACATGTCACTATATTCCTGGGACAGTGGCACAGTGGTTCTGAACTCACCAGATGGTGCTTGGGGACAAAAAACCCAAAACCCCAAAACCAAAAACCAACAGTATTCGGCAAATGAAAATATGGATGGCAGTTTTAAAACCTCAACTATATCTCTCTCAATTTAATGTGTTAACTGGGCATCTTCCTTAAGTTCAGATCCGGTTACATTCCAGACATGCTCGGTGAAGGTGACAATTGGCTGGACTGCCACCGCCTGCTGTGAAACTGATCGCAGACGGCACCCTGAAATAGCAACATCTGTCAGAGTTCACTTTGTGTCGCAGTAACCAAAGAATAGGGACAATGGCCTGGCACTGATGGACAAACCCAGACAGCCGTAGTGAGGGAGAAGACAGCACCACGCGTGTAGACTTGGCTCCGTGACCTATCTGGCCGTCACTTCTGAGAGGCAGGACTGCTTTCAGGACAATTTGAAGTCATTGCATCTTCCCATTTTTCCTTTGCACAAGAGGGTCACCTCAACATGAATGGACACATGCTTCAAGAGGAACCCTGTAACAACAGGTAGCAGCTGCAGGGGACAGTGAACAACCCTTCTCATTTCTCTAGTTCTTGGCACACTCCACAGTGGGGTAGTATTTACACATATTTTCTAATGGAAACATGGTTCACTTACCTGTTTGAGAAAAAAAATTATATTCCAGTGTAAAAGGTGGGCTCTGAATAATAACGATTATCTTAACATTGTATCCTGATTTTTGTGTGAGGAGTCACTTTAAAAATCATCTTTAAAAATATTTTAGTTCGTATTGATAGGAAGAAGCCAAAGCATACTGGCCCATTTTAAGCAATCACATCAAGGTAAATTTGACTTTTTAAAATTCAAAACTCAATAATAGCAATTACCTCCAGATGCAATTTCACGGCTCTTGAGTGTTTCCTTAATGCTAAATTACTAACTCCAACATGTTAGGAACAGCAGCAAAGCACATTTGACCTGTATAACATTTTCAACAGGGCAAAACCGTATAGATTCTTTATGAACGTTATGTGCTAAACCTATGAACCGAACACTAGACTTTTGTCTTGTATGTATAAGATCAGGAAGCTAATCAATCCTTCTGTTTCATGTACAGTCAATCTGATGGGAGACTCAGTGGGGGCCAAGAGGTGACCGATTTCCTGAATCTTGAAGGTCAGAGTCAGACCTTCCAAATGCAAGCCTCCTTTCTCTTCCTTTGGGCTTAGGGTGAGCACTCTCAAGAAAAGCTGTCATGAAGCCCCACGCCCTTCTGCTCAGCAGCTGCTGGTTGGCCCAGGACTCCTGCTTATCTCTGAGCACCAGTTCCTATCAGCTGTCCCAGAATGTCTGGACAGCGAGCCCCATCCATTATGTTCGCCACACCTCACACTCCTCTGCTACCTTCTCTACAGTGTAATGGCATCGTCAAAAACATCTTCATCATTTACATTTACAAAAGCAATTGTCAGCATTGTTTGTTTTCATCATAACTCCTTAAAGCCATTTTCCTTAAACAGTTAAAGAGTTTAATGGTAAGGTTTTCCTTTGCAAGTTAGAAAATGAAAAAAAAATCCCATTTTAATGTTCTTCTGTACAAAGAGAGAGAGAAACATCCAGTGTCATTCTGTCCCATTCCCCGTGGCGCTTCGTGTTCATTCCAGTATCTATAGAAACCCCATCATGTAATGTACCAGACACCTTCGTGTAAGAAAATGTTTACTCTGTGGGTTTGGTTCCTTTCGGTTCCGCGTTCTGACACATTTTTTAAAATAAAGATGAGAAAGAGAAAGCGACGGTTGCAGTATGTTTCTAGACCTACTTTACCTTGGGTGACAGTTTGCTACCATATACGGACACATTATTTTTAACTTTACGTACAATGCATCCAACAGAACGGCAACATTTTTGGAAAATTTCCATTAATTTCTGTAACATGCCATGTAAAACAGTTACAAGTAAACACATTTGAGAGGAAAAAAAAGATGGCAGGTGGGTTTCAAGAAATGTCATAGTGTGACTCTACATTAAGAAAAATCTCATCACAGCCTTGGCCACACTTTAACAGGCTACCAGGGTTACAGGCGCATCTCAGATTCAGAGGAGTATAAACTATGTTCTAACTGTCACAGTGAGTGGTTTAAAGTGTAGCTCAGTGGTAGAATCCTAGCATAGCAAAATGGTGGCTCTCCCAATGCCTCGAATCAAACCAAAATCATTGTGGGCAACAGTTGCTGACAAGAGCCATGTACAAGTGGTGGGTGTCTGTGCTCCGAGCTACTGAGGAGATGGAGGCAGGAGCACGCTTAAACTAGCCTAGGGAGTAAAGCAAAGCCTACTCTTAAAAATATTTTGTTTTAGTCAAAAGATAAGCACAAATAATTGACTTCTATTGTGGAAAAATGTAAAACTTGCCCTGATGTTATATTATGATCAAAAGAGGTTTCTAGAGGCTGTATACCAAAATGTCAAAGCAAAAAAAAATTCCATTAAACCATGGACACTATGTAGGAGAACGTATTACTTTAGGTAGTAAATTCTAAGCACATTGATTATAGAGGGAAACATTGATAATTTTATCCACGGGTTAGCTGTTGCTTGGATACCCATGTCTCATTCTCTTGCCTTGCCTCTTAGTTCACTGTGACTACTGGATAGACAGTACCGTGCTGGGATATCTTCTCTCTGGTATTTCTCCTCCTGTGCCCAGTGCATATAATTTGTTTCATGGACTTTTCTGGGTTTCAGGGAATTTCTTGACTATTGGGATGTGGTATCAATGCCACTCAACACAGTGAAAACACCAGGAAAAGAGCTTTGACATACCCTGTAGATCCTTGTTCCTCAGGCATACGAGTTTGGTACATTTTGTAGCATCCTTAGAAAGTTCTGGTAAAATTTACCATTTGTTTGCACAGTGATGATAGCAACAAGATTGTTTCTTCAGGAAGTCTCCCTGATATTACCTCACCTGTTACATTCTTTCCCAGGTAAACTACCCAGTGAGGTGCTTGCCAGACGTCTGTTTGTGTAGGGACTCAGATAACAACATTTCAATTAACAATTTGTCATTCTCTTCCTTACATCCCTTTTCCTGCCTTCTAGTTTCACTTTCTTTTTCATGACTCTAGGTATCAAATCCAAACACTTTCCTGGTGAGTTAAATCGCCATCTCTACAGTTTGTTTTAATGACATTATTAAAAGAGAGGGGGGAAACACGAAAGTAGATATTTCTAAAAACTGAACTTAACCAAATACTATACAGTTGAAAAAATAAATTTAAAAATCTTCTGTATGAAATAGGAAGAGTTGATTCTTCAAAAATGGATTTTTACTTTAAATATCACTGAAAAAAAAAACACCTTAAGACTGGCCAGTATACATAAAGAAAAAGTACTTAATTTCACATTAAAATACAATGAGATGTCATTAAAGTAAGAGTAATTATAGCACCAAGTAATAGTAATTCAAATTCTCCTATCTAGTTATTGGGAATATGAATTAAAACAAGTAATTTGGACAACATTTTATCTAAGTTGGCTATATGGTCATATTTTGATCTAGATTACATTCTTAGACACTTATGTCCATTTTCTTTTTGACATATTGCCTATAATAGCCAATAACTGAAAAAGATACAAATATGCAACCACTTTTATGAATTATTATTATATATTATTTTACTTTATATAACCAAACTTCCTATATATATCATATATCATATATATATATTAAACATATATTGTAGGAAGTTCAGTTATACATAATATAGCAAAGAAACAGGATTAAGTGGTAAATAAAAATATATGTGTAATATAGATTTAAACATGAAAATATATGCTAATATTTCAATTCACATAATGCTTAAATTTTGCTTAGTAATGCATACTTAACAATGGAGGTATAAAAAAGCAGGCTGTAATATTATAGACTTGGAGTGGTGGATAAGGAAGAATGAGTAGGGTTGGGAGTGGGCAGTGTTCTTTCACAAGCTAAGCATCAAGACAAACAGCTATGAGAAATTTAACACAAAAGAAATGTAAATAGGACAATTTGGTAAACTTCCAGCGTCTAGTCATTTTATGGTCTATTACATTTTAATTCTGCTTACTCGTTCCCCAGCCTAACAAGTGATGATTTGAAGCAGGTCCCACACATCATACTGGTACATGCATGCCTACTTTTATGTTTGAACTATAAGGTATTTAAAATATATTCAAGACACTATTCTCACAAGAAGTGGTACTATATTCCTAAGAGACTTAACCACAATTCACCAGCACCATTAGCTATCAGATCAGTATCCAGTTTTCCCCCCTGATATTCTTATATTTATGATTGTGAGCCTTGCCTTTAATGGCAGAGCCATCTCTCCAGCCCTTTCCTGGTATTCTTAATGATTTAAATAACTTTTTTTTTTAAGTCAGGATTCTTGAAATGACTACCACCTTATTTTTGCCTGCTAGACCTCTTACATTAAATGATTTTGCCTTCATATTATTTAGACTCTCATTTTCAATATAATTTATTTCAGCCTGTAAAATGTCCTTCATTGGATGAAAAAGTATATGGTCAGTTTACAAATAAGCTTCTTTTTTCTTTGAGATCCTACTCTATCCATTTTCTTCTTCTTTGTTTTCATTGATGAAAGAAAGTAGCTCAGTTGACCAACAGTGTTGTTTACTGTCTGGGAACCTGACTTGTCTCAGTATGGGCTTGTTTAGTGTTTCCCTTTGACGCATGTTTTTACGGGATATGGAAAGCAAGTGGTGTATATTGCCCTAGATCTTAGTTTCTAGCAGTCTCTTTGGAACAGGGGTGGATGGAGACAATATTTTGTAGGTGATCCTTTTTATCTCTTTTGGAAAGAAAAACATTTAAAAAAATCTTGTCACTTGGGTATGCTATCAGATCATCTGCAAATAGTGATAATTTGACTTCTTCCTTTCCCATCTGTATCCCCTTGATCTCCTTCAACTGTTTTATTGCTCTAGCAAGGACTTCCAGCACTATGTTGAAGAGATATGGAGAGAGTGGGCAGCCTTGTCTTGTCCCTGATTTCAGTGGGATTGCTTTAAGTTTCTCTCTGTTCAGTTTGATGTTGGCTATAGGCTTGCTGTATATCGCCTTTACTATGTTTAGATATGTGCCTTGTATCCCTGATCTCTCCAAGACTTTAAACATGAATGGATGTTGGATTTTGTCAAATGCTTTTTCAGCATCTAGGGAGATTATCATGTGGTTTTTTCTTTCAGTTTGTTAATATGGTGGATCACATTGATGGATTTCCATATATTGAACCACCCCTGCATACCTGGGATGAAGCCTATTTGGTTGTAGTGGATGATATCCTTGATGTGTTCTTGTATATTTGGTTTGCAAGTATTTTGTTAAGTATTTTTGCATCAATGTTCATAAGGGAGATTGACCTGAAATTCTCTTTCTTTGTTGGGTCTTTGTGAGGTTTAGGTTCCAAGGTGGCTGTGGCTTCATAGAATGAGTTGGGTAATGTTCCTTCTGTTTCTATTTTGTGGAATAGTTTGAAGAGAATTGGAATTAGCAGTTCTTTGAAGGTCTGGTAGAATTCTGCACTGAAACCATCTGGTCCTGGGCTTTTTTTGGATGGGAGACTTTTGATGACCACTTCTATTTCCTTGGGGGATATAGGACTATTTAATTGATTTACCTGGTCCTGATTCAGCTTTGGTAATTTGAATCGATCAAGCAAATTGTCCATTTCATTTAGATTTTCAAATTTTGTGGCATATAGATTTTTTTAAATTTTTTATTAATTACACTTTATTCATTTTGTATCCCACTATAAGCCCCTCCCTCCTCCCCTGCTGATCCCACCCTCCCTCCCCTTTCTGCATGCATGGGACTCCCCAAGTCCACTGATAGGGGAGGTTCTCCTCTCCTTTCTGATTTTGTAAGAAGTGGACATAGAGACTTTTGAAGTAAGTCCTGATGATTGTTTGGATTTCCTCAGTATCTGTCGTTTTGTCCCCCTTTTCATTTCTGATTTTGTTGATTTGGGTGGTGTCTTTCTGCCTTTTAGTTAGCTTGGCTAAGGGTTTGTCTATCTTGTTGATTTTCTCAAAGAACCAGCTCTTGGTTTCATTGATTCTTTGAATTGTTTTATTTGTTTTTAATTGATTGATTTCAGCCCTGAGTTTGATTATTTCCAGCTGTCTACTCCTTTTTGGTAGAGGAGGGAGAGGTTTATGGGGAAATACAAAGTGAATAAAGTGTAATTAATAAAATAAAATTTAAAAAAGTTATAAAAATATCTTGTCATTGATCATTGTCTTTCTGCACTTTTCCTCAATGAAATTTAAAAATGATCATGTTACTATTCTGCTTCCTGATCTAATAAACACTTTAATGACCTATAATAATTCATTTAGGCATTTACAGACTTTTTGCATTAAGTGTTGCTTTGTGAATATATCTAAAATTATACATGTGCATTTTACATGTGTATATTGCCAAAGAGGGTAAAGAAATAAATTTGGTGAGAAATATTTTTAAATTATAACTATGAAATTTGTGTTGTATGCACTGTATAGAAATACTTCTTTATGTGAAATAACTATCCCCAGTAACTTCCATAGTAACATAAATTTTTTAAAAAATTATTTAATGTTACAATTTATTCACTTTGTATCCTGGCTATGGCCCCCTCCTTTGTCTCCTCCCTTCCCTCCCTATTTTCCTCCCATGCCCCTCCCCTAGTCCACTGATAGGGGAAGTCCTCCTCCCCTTCCTCTGACTCTAGCCTATCAGGTCTCATCAGGACTGGCTGCATTGCCTTCCTCTGTGGCCTGGCAAGGCTGCCCCCCCTACATTAACATCATTTAAGTAACATTGTTAAATGACCTACAATTTGGCTGTGGCAGATGAGGTGGGGATTGTGGGGTAAGTTGATGACTTTGGGTCACCGGGTAGTCATGTAAACTTGACTTTAATGCTGAGCTCCTGGGGCCATGTGGCACAGCAGGGTGGTGTAGGGATCAGAGGCTGGAGGCGGCCTCTCAGGTAGCATCTATTAACACATATTATGACATTTGACAAGTAATTAAGAGCTACAACATTTCAAAATGCTAACCTGCTTGGGACTTTATATATGAAAGACTCATGTTTACTCAATCTGATAACTAACAAGTGATTCGTGTGCTCTGCTTTCCATTTTAAATTGATATTAAATTGATTCTAGATACTATCACCGGGCAGATTGGCCAAAGTAATACAAATAGATTAAGAGTATACCGAAGTAATAAATTCCTCACAGCACACAGAGACTGCAAATCAAGTACCTTTTCTATTTGATAATGGAGATTCAGCGTTTACAACATTCTTCCCAAGGAAGTATTATTATCGTATACATTTATAATAAAATAACCTTTGAATTACATTCCCACGAATGCTATGCCACTTCTGAGACAAGTAAAGGAGAAATGGTTAAGCACATTGGCTCCTGGGCAAATGTGCCACTGTTTGCTGGACAGATTCAGACCATATGATTACTAATAGCCAGACAAAAACTGCATAAAACCCCTTGAAATGAATAGTTATTTACAGATACTCTTGCGACTGGGTTTAGAATCTTCTTCCAGGCCATATGTGGATAATACATCTCTGTTCCTAATTTAGTGTCTGTTACTGCAAAGATCCCTTTTGCTGGTGGCAGCCGAGAGTGGGAAAGGCAGACATCAAGATATGCACTGAGCTGATGGTGTTAGGTATGAGACCTCAACCAGGCTTTTTCTTTGTGCTCCTCCCTCATCTATTGAACTGCAGTGGCTCGGTGACTCATGCACCTGCTGAAATGATTAACTTCAGGTATTACCATTGGCATGCACCCACACAAGAAAACACACCCACAGATCCAATAAGAAACCCCTTTACTCGTTCACATGCTAAAGGTTGTCTCTTCCTGTTAACTTTTTCACTGTTTCAGAGCTCCTGAAATATTTCATTGGACTCCAACATTCTTAACTTTTAAATTATTTTTCTTCTCCTAATACTTCCTCCTTCTCTCTATTTTTAACAGTCTTCCATTATAATTCCTGTAATTTACAGGTGTTGGTATTTAATAGTCCTCCCTCCCAAATTGAACACACCATATAAGTATAAACTTATTCTCAAGAAAGACTATTAAAACAACCAATAGCATTATGTGTTGAAATTAAAAAAAAAATCATTGTTTAAGTATTCTCAAAAAAAGAAAGTGAGGCTGGTACAGTCACATTGCAATTGAGTTAGTTTGACACAGAAAACTCAGTTTGGAAGAGTGTGCTGCGTTTGAGGAAAACCTGAGACAGAACAAAGCGGTATTTGATGGTCTTGATTCTCTTGGCGATGTACTCAGAGTTCATGAATCTCAGAGTTGCTCTTGAGTCTGCACTGGCAGAATCTGGGGATGCTAATTTATTGTCGTTTGGTCTAGATGTCCTTGCTGAGTATCCTCCTGAGGAATCTGGTTCATCTCCAGTCTGTCAGAAGACATCAGAGTCCTCGTGTCCTGTGCCTGTGCAAAAGCTGTGTGGGTACACTGAAATAAAGAGAGCAACTTCATTGTTTTCCAGGCCTTCTTAACTGATTTTTACGATGGTTATACAAAGATGCTGGTAGCTCACCTTGTCGTTTCAGAAGTGTGTAAGGCTTGGTTAAGGTTATATTTGCCTTATTTGTGCAGACTCATTCTTTGCCCCACAGAACGTTTCGATGAATATGATTTTAACATAACCCCAGGAAACTTGACCCGTGGAGGAAATAATTCTCTTCTAGTGTGGTTATGGAATGTCTCATGTAATGCCAGTACAGCAGGCCATGTGTTTATTCACACGGAAGCCTTCCCTTTGCAGACTGACATCACCTCTGCTCAGTTTTAAGGCACTGATACTAAGGTCACCCCTCTGCCTCTTGGGAAGGTCACTGTCCGAGGAGAAGTCCCTGCGATAGAATGCTGCGTGAAGTTAGTGGTCACACCAACCTTTGATGCCTTAGTCACCTTGCATAAATAATTTTGGAGTTGTTGAAGTATCTATGCCATGGATTATTAGCACACCGATTCTTTTATTTTTAGTTTCAATAGACAGTGATTATTCACACTATGAAATTAAACTTTTTTATTTCCAGAGGTTCAGGGAGTGATTTTATCTTTAGGTTGGCAATTAATTGAGTTTTTGTTGTTCTTTGATGAACATTTCTTGGCTTGATGAAACATACGCTAGGGCTAAATCACAATTTTATTAATTTGAGGGAAATGGTGTAATTTAATTATACAGTGCCAATTTTCTTCTTCATAATGTTAAGTGAGTTCAGTCAACAAGGAAATTTAGTCTGAAGAGTAAACTTTTTGGTTATTACCATACAAGTCTTTCTTCCTTTTTGTTTTTCTTTCTAGCTAGATACTGAGATACTCCTGCACTGTAGTATAACTTTCTTCACTTTTAATTCTGTCAAATAATGACAATTTCTTGTACTAGCCAGGTTTCTGGACAAAGCTTAAATTCATGGGCCTAGCAAAGCTACAGTGCTTTGGGGTTGGAGATAAAATATTTATTTCCTTTTATAACCACAGAATCTTTTACAGGAATAAAAATATAATCAACTCTAATCGACTCACTTTCCCATGCATGCTTGTTCTATGTAACATAATATAGTATGATATAGCTTACATTTTACTACACATACCAAATAAGAATTATTATGGTGAATAGGTACTCAGCTCCAACTGCAAAATTAGAGGTCTACTGAAAGGCTTCAGTAAGTCTTGGGGGCTAGAAAATTTGGTCCTTCTAGCTATCTTATTCAGAAGAAGAATTCACATGAGGGTTACTAAATCTCTCTCTAACACACACACACACCTTTCAGGTTCTCCAGAATAGCTTTTTCCAGTCCTATTCATACTTGGCGGAAGCACAGTGGTCTGCATTTTGGGCTGTGAATAACCATAACGCTTTACCTGCCACTGAAGACATCTATGCTGTCTCCTGTTTAAACCAATACATGAAGTGAACCTCCCAACTTACATTGGAGCCAGAAAGGGATCTAACATCTAAAATTTCAAGCAAGTGTTCACCTGTCCTCATTTTACTCATATACCTTTTGCCTTTATATTAGTACCTTCTTCTTAGAAATAACTGATGTTTTCATATGCTTGGACTTTGGGATTGGTATTTAATTTTTTTCATACAATGTGTTGATCATGTCTTTCTCTTTCCCCAACTTCCCCCAGATCCTTGCTACATCCTCACGCACCCAAATTAATGTGAGAAAACTAGAATATGAAGTTTCATAGAGAGGAAATGGAAGAAAAAGATGAAGGAGGGAATGTGGGGCCAGACAACTACCAACAAAGGGCACATAGAAGCATGTGGAAATACTATTGTCGAAGCTTTCTAAAATATATTCCCATTTTAAAGAAATACAAATGGAGTTACCAAATAATAGGGAGACACCGCCCAAACCACACATCTTAAGCCACCAAGCAAAATATCCAGGGCCAAGAAGGGGCTTTTGGTGGACAACTTTTACGTGTCTTCTGGCTGAGGTTTCAGTTTTATTTGGTTGGTTAAGAAATTACTCTTCTTTCATCTGTGCTGAGATGCTTCAGGAGCAGCTTTTGTGTTTACTTAGCCTGTTTCTTCTCCACCTGTGCTATGTTCATTCTCATGGGTTTGTAAAGTTTAAAGTTCTTTCAGTGTCCGTGGATTCTGTTTGTCAGGATGCATTAATGAATGTACCGTCTTACGGTCGATATGAAGCTTACAAAGCATTCTAAGACTGTATTGACATATGAAAATACGGTGGCACTTCTATGTGATATTAGTAGCATTTTAAATATTATCAGCGTGCCGAGACAATGTCTGAGAGCAAGAAAAGACTTACCTGCTCTGAAGCATGGAAGCTGGCCTCTCCCAGATCTCGTGCTGATCTCTCCCTGGAAGGGCTGAGTTGGCTGATGTCTTTCCTGAGCCTCCCGCCCGAGTTTCTGTCCCAATACTTCACGCCATGTCCCTCTGGCCATCGGCTTATTTTTGCTCACTGCACTCACAGTCCTTGATTGTGAATACCAAGTAGTTTTCATGTTCTAGTTTCTTGGGCTTTGTTGGTGTTTAGTAGAGTAGGTGTTCCGTGTATGTTTTATAAAGAATGATCGTGAGTGTTGAGAATTTGCCTAGGTTTTAGAGGATGCTTTAACAGTCCATATCAGAAGAAATCATTTTCTAGTTTTTCCCTCTACTTTTTGTCCTTCCTTGCTATCATACTCACCGCACCTTAAGTAAGGTATTCTGTTACTCATCACATGAATTATGCTGAATTCATATATTCCTATGCATTTCTATTACCTACATAATTTGTTAAATTTTAATTGAGAATGCTTAATCTTCTGGGGGTGTTTTAGAACATTTTTTAGGGAAGGGACATAGGGGAGAAGAGGGAGGGAGGGAGGATGGGACTGGGAGGAGATGAGGGAGGGGGCTACAGCCAGGATACAAAGTGAATAAATTCTAATAAATAAATAAATAAAGACAAAAAACCCCAGAATGAAACAATATATGTTGACCAATTGTTGGCATTTATCCAAACATGAATATTCTGTTGGTGTCAAGATGGATGGTATAACATCGTGGTCGAGCTTAGACACAATTTTAATTGAATTGAAAAGTTATTTTCTGTTCATGCAATACTGGTAGGACACTGACATTGTTTGGATATCAAAATGAGAAGGAAAACATCCTGGCATTAATGAATGGATGGTGCCTATAAAAAGTGCTAGCTGAATAAATCTTCCTTTAAACAAAATAAGTTTTGTAGCAATGGGCAGCTTTTGGGACATACCTGTGACATTCGTGGTTAGAATACTATTTCATTAAGAATCACTCATAATTGTTAAATATTTTTGTTAATGCAACCGTGGAAAAATCATGTACTTTTAAGAGTTTTTTTTTTCTTCATGTAACCAATTAAAACTATGTATCTTACTGACACCTAGGAGACTACTGTAGGAGATCTTTCTCTGGAGTCGACAGACCTGAGGCTAAATCTTCGGGCCGGCATTGCTAAGCGTCCAAGAGATTATTTCCTGAATGTAGTAGCTTTCTCAATACTTTCCTTAAAGGACCTCCAGGACCATTCCAATCTGCACCCGAGTAACCCATGTGATCTGAACCAGTAGGCCTGGTGTTCTATATTGGATTCAGTGCAGCAATTCTGACAATTTTTGTCTGACAGTCTGTGTTCTTTCCTTTCCCATGTCTCTGTGTCTCCCCTCCACTCATAGGTGTGTGTGCGGGTCAGAGGTAGATGTTCTGCTTATTATTTGAAACGTTCTTTTCTGAACTTGGAGTGCATTGGTCTGTCAGGACTTGCTGTCTAATTAGCTCCAGGAATCTGCCAAGCTCCAGCTCCTCCTCAACACTGCTACATTTCCACGAGCTCTGCTGTGCATGATTTTTTGTGTGGATGCTGGGAATTTGACTCAGTACCTCAGGCATAGGTGGCAAATACTTTTAAAACCAAGCCATCTTCCCATACTATCTTTTCTTGTTTTTAGAATTAATTTTCAAAATATCAGAGATTTGACAATAATCAGTTATGGTTATAAAAATTATGATGACAAAAAGATTTTTAGTATTATTTTTAATTTAAAAACCAAAGCACATTCATCAATACAGATACACCTTAGAATTATGGTATACAGAGAAAAGCACAAACAGAAATTTATTTCACTCAAATTAAAAATTTTAAATATTTCAGATATATGCCTAGGAGTGGTATAACTGGATCTTGAGGAATCACTATTCCTGATTTTCTGAGAAAGCGCCAGATTGATTTCTAAAGCAGTTGTATAAGTTTACATTCCCACCAGCAATGGAGGAGGGTTCCCCTTTCTCCACATCCTCTCCAGCATGTGTTGTCACTTGAGTTTTTGAGCTTAACCATTCTGATGGGTGTCTTGATTTGCATCTTCCTGAGAAGTAAGGATGCTGAGCATTTTTAATTAAATTTTTAGTTTTTTGTATTAATTACATTTTATTTGCTTTGTATACCAACTGTAGCCCCCTCCCTCATCCCCTCTCAATCCTACCCTCCCTCCCTCATCTCTTGTTCCCCTCTCCAAGTCCACAGATAGCATTTAAGTGTTTCTCTGCCGTTCAATACTCCTCTATTGAGAATTCTCTGTTTAGCTCTGTACCCCATTTTTTAATTGGATTACTTAATTTGTTGCTATTTAACTTCTTGAGTTCTTTATATATTCTGGATATTAGCCCTCTGTCAGATATAGGGTTGGTGAAGATCTTTTCCCAATCTGTCGGCTGACATTTTGTTCTGATAACTGTGCTTCTTGCTTTACAGAAGCTTTTCAGTTTCATGAGGCCCCATTTATTGATTGTTGATCTTAGAGCCTGTGCTGTTGGTGTCTTGTTCAGGAAGTTGTCTCCTGTGCCAGTGAGGTCAAGGCTCCAACTATACAACAAGGACATATGTTCAACCATGTTTTTAATAGCTCTATTCATAATAGCCAGAATCTGACACAACCTAGATGTCCCTCAAAGGAAGAATGGATACAGAAATTGTATTTCATTTACACAATGGAATACTATTCATTCATTAAAAACAAGTAAATCATGAAATTTGCAGGCAAATGATGGGAACTAGAAAAGATCATCTTGAGTGAGGTATCCCTGAAGAAGAAAGACACACATGGTATATTCTCACTCATAAGTGGTTCTCAGACATATATTATAGGATAAACATACTAAAATCTACACTCCTAAAGAGGCTAAACAACAAGAAAGACCCTAGGGAAGATGCTCAATCCTCATTCAGTAGGGCAAATGCAATAGCCATGGCAAGCAGGAGAAGACAGGGAACATGAGAGGAGCCTACCACAGAGGGCCTCTGAAAGACTCCACTGATCGAGGTATCAAAGCAGAGGCTGAGACTCAAAGCCAAGCTTTGGGCAGAGTGCAGGGAATGTTATGAAAGAAGAGGGAGATAGAAAGACCTGGAGGGGACAGGAGCTCCAAAAGGAGACCAACAGAACCAATAAAACTGGGCCCTGGGGGCCCCGCAAAGACTGGTACCCAACCAAGGACCATACATGGAGAGGACCTAAAACCCCTGCTCAGATGTAGCCCCTAGACTCAGTCTCTAAGTGGGTGGGGTACAGGGGCTGTCTCTGGCATGAACTCAGTGGCAGGGTCTCTGATCATCTCCCTCTGGGAGGTATAGTCTTGCCAGGCCACAGAGGAAGACAGTGCAGCTAGTCCTGATGAGACCTGATAGGCTAGGGTCAGATGGAAGGGGAGGAGGACCTCTCCTATCAGTGGACTGGGGGAGAAGAAGGAGGGAACCACAGCCAGGATACAAAATGAAAAAATTCTAATAAATAATAATTAATAAAATAGAGACCAAAGAATTTTAAATAAAATTTTTATAGCAATATCATAAAGCAGGTATGATTAACCTTCCATTAAATTAGAGAGAATTGAGGGCTTCATATAGTATGCTATTTTTTAGAGGTAACATAAGTAAAAAATAAAGTTGACATAGACTATCATGTTTATATCCCAATAATTACACAACAGATTATAAATTTGGTATGAATTTGACATATCAAAAATAGTATCTCCAAACTGCCTATCTGTATTGAGAGAATATGGCTTCTCTTCAGCTTTCTCAAGAATTATAATTTGTATTTTATAAATAGGCAATAATTGTATATGTTACGTTTAGAAAGGAGTTGTGTCTTCTAGAGGAGATAATATCAACATAAATGTAGGATAGTTATTCCTCCTTGTAAATGTGCTTTTAGATTATCATCAATATAACCATTTAAATGGACTCTGCAGTTTCGCATTTTTTACTCTTCTTTTTAAAGTAATGACTCTCGGATTGCAACGTGTCTTGAAATTTCTCACTGGGAGATGAACTGAATCTTCTTTTACAGTGCTTAATTAAATATTGTTTTTATAAAAGTCCACCAAGGCCATATACATACTATGCTGCTAGAGTATGATTGCTTAAAATTATCATAAAAGACAAGTTTTCTCATATTAATCTTGGTTTATTACATGGCTATGTTAGTTTTTGTGCCAAACGAGGGCCAGTTTTTGAACAATCCATTCACACATTTTAGTTTCGTATAATTAAAAGTTATGTGCAAACTGTCCTTATCCCTTGCCATGTTCTGGGAAAATGTCCAAAATTTCTGTCAGACTGATTTTTGCTTAGAATTGGTGGTAGCAGTTACAATAGTACGAGTGGACATTTGCTAACTATGCACCATGTGTCCAGCATTTCGGTAAATGGATATATACCTTAACTTATTTACAACTAACACAAAACTACTTCACGTTAGATACCATGGCTATTCCCACTGCAAACACCTGAAGACCATGTCCCTCAGAGAAGTTAAATTACCTGCTCAAGGTCACATAGCTAGTGCTGATATAAGGATTTGGTCAGAGGTTTAACTCATGTGTTCAGAGACTCTGTAAGGGTAACTCCCACAGTGCCAGAGCAGCGGAAGCGTGCAGAATGACTTCCCCCCCTGTGTCTGACACCGGGGTCATCCCTCACAACAGCTTGATGCCCGCTTGCTGATTCCAGGTGTCAGTTGAAGGTGCCCAGTTTAACAGCCCCACAGCCCTCACACTTGTTGGAAAATTCCATGTTGATCTTCACACACACACACACACACACACACACACACACACACACACACACATATTTCAGCTTCCAAAGTTGGGTTTTTCGGATGTGGCGCATAATTTTGAGAGTTGGGAAGCTGACACGCCTGAGGTGTGAAGATGATGATGTACTTCCTGTAGGCACAAAGACACAGAAAGAAAGCAAGGCCACCGAGCTGTCAGTTGTTTTTCCTGCTCAGGCTTTTAAGAAAGAAATGAAGGTCAATTAACTGGGAAGCTTAACCTCTCACAGCTTGTCTTTTTCTGCATAGGCTTTTAGCCTTTTAAATAACTCATTTTCTCTCCACTCCCCCCCCCCCCCCGCCCCTATCTGTTGTGAACATGTTTTTGGATTTCTTGTGCTGGGCCTAAGGAGCAGACTGCTTATATTCAGGAATGATTTGGAGGGGATAAAGTGTGCGAGAGTTTGAATTCTTGCCATAAGTCCCTGGCAGACAGCCAGGCAGCCCCAGAGGAATAAGGCTAATGAAGGGAGGGTAAGGCCCAGGAGTGTGGCTGGTAATGCAGCATTCGTTTAATTGGGAGCAGGTAACGGTGCTAACTTCTCCATTTTAATTGGAAAAAGGGAAGGAGATTGTTAAGGAAGAGGGGGGAAAAGAATGCATAAAGTTTTCAAGCCTAGGAGCCAAAGGCAGTCCTGTCTATGCCAGAGAAAGAACTCAATTTAGGGCAATTTGCTCTGCAAGCCAGGCTTCAGTCTCTCCTGGGAATAGGGATGAGGAAGAAAATGAAACCAAAAGAGAACTTGATAAAATCACCTAGCACAGACAATCTCAGTAGAATAGGTTTTACTGAGTTAAATCTGCCCCAATCAATATGATTCTTTTCATATAAGTTACAAATAAAAAGCCACAAGATTACAATAAAAATCAAGGCCAGAGCACAGCTGATGCAGCACCTGGGAGTCTTAAGAACTTGTTATGGAATACATGTTTTTGCAGCTGTAATGCTTCATTTCTCTCTTCACCCTGCTCATGCGAATCATGCCCTCTCCTCCCTTTCCTTAGCCATCCAGGTTCACATATTGTTTTTAAAACCAAGAGAGTCAGTCACTTCTGGTTAATTTATTTTGCAATAGAGGTTGGAAATCCATATATTTTGTTTGTCTTGAGATATATTGAATCTATTTTTGGGCTGAGTTATGATAATAATCATAAATAAGGATATTTTTTTGTTGTACAATTTGTGACATGAATGTTGATAAATACTAATATGACTGTAAAACAATAATGAGGTAAGACCATGTAAGAAACAATGTTTTCTGATGTGTAAAAAAAAATCCTGTAACATCAAGTTTAATGACTGATGTTCTTAATATTTGGTTAAATTATATGAATGGGAGTTTGGGGTAGGTAAAGGTGTTTTAACTTTAATTTTAATAATTTTAATCCTTAAATGAAATGCAAGTCTCTGCAAGTATTTGTCTCACTTTTAGTAAAATGACTCATTGATGAAAATAGTTGAGGACAGTACTTACTTTAACACATAAAAGTACATTTTAAAGATACATATAAAAACACTTCTTTGGGTTTCAAGTTTCTTGGAAATTTTTGTTTTGTTCTTTAGTTGATGGAAAGTGCTTCTCGATAGAGAGAGCAAAACCGACGGTGCTGCGGGCTGGGTAGGACTCATGTGAGTTTGGTTAGTCACAGGTACTGCGGGAAACCCGGAAGACAAGTTAATTATGGACACTTGAATGATCTGGTGACCACACTTGTGAATTTGAAAGGCGTTTTATCTTAAACAAGGAGGCTGTGTCTGGCTTATTTGATTGCAACTGTTCCCAGAAATTTGAGATTAGGACGGCAAAGAGACGACTCCGGACAAAGCAAAAGGGTGACACTTAAAATGGTGGGCAGTTGTCATCCCACCCAAGTGACTCGGCTGATTCCCTAAAAAGATGTGTGCAGAATTTCTGTCAAATATTGTGGAATATGAAGTATTGAGAACAATAGGAGATTTGTGTTCTTAATGGAAAAGCCAGACTAAAATCCCAGGGCCAAATACAAAATTTGATAACAGAAGAGAAAGTGGCCAAATGATATCTTTAGTGCTTGCAATACTCGTACTTGAAAATCTGGAGAGGGGCAACAGAATCATATAGTTTGTTAAAGTCTTGGAAGTGTATGCGGAACCCAGTAACACCCGAGTTGCCTTGAGTTTAAAGGGCTGAGGAGATGGCACAGGGTGTGAGCACTTGCTGCTCCTGCAAAGAACCTGAGTTCTATCCTAGACCAACAATGACAGGTGTCTATCACGTGCAACTCCAGTTCCAGGGGATGTGATGTCCTCCCTGACTGCAAGGGCAGCAGGCACGCGTGCTGTCCACATACACGCAGGAAAACACCCCTACCTAGAAATAATTAAGCAGATCATTTTTATGAAAGGGGAGGGCTGAAGACCATGCTAAATGCCGTGGCACCAAGGCACATAATCAAGTTAAGAGTGTAGGAGGGATGAGGGAGAAAAAACTCACTTCAGGGAAAACAAAATCAGAGCTTCCGATAGACAATGGGATTAGAGTGTGATGTGAATGGGTCATCTCTCAGGCAGGGAAGACATAGGCAAAGATAGTTTCCTGTGGTTTTCTAAGGGGAGAATCTTCTAGGGAGAAGTTGAGGACCTCACAGCTGTTCACAATCCCGTTTTTAACCCGAGTGACCAGACTGCTTCATTTTCTCCCACGTTATTCTCCTCTGAGGGAGACCGACTCACAGAGCTCTGACACCGAGCTCCTGTTTGGACTGAAGGTGCAGCCATGTGTTTGCACACTTTCTACCAAGGAGGCACAAAGGTAACAACTCAGCCCTGTACTTGTGTCAAAGATTTGTCATTTCTCCTCTCTCTTCGCCTTCCAAACATCTCAGTAACTCTCTGCTCCATATCATGTCTGCAACATGAGCAGATCAAGGAGAAAATGAGGCCTTTGCCTTCTTTCTTGTCTCCGTGAACTGGTGACTTCTGATAGTGATGAAACCTTTTTTCCCTCTCACAAAAATGGAAGAAAAGGTCCATACAACCATTGATACAGGACTGGTGTGTTTTAGTATGAATTAGTGAGTGGAGAAAGGAGTCTTCTCTTTAGCCCAGCCACCCAACGGTACTTGACCCGAGTTCTGTAAGTTACTGTCCTCATGATACTGCCTCACACCTGGAAATAAAGTAAATTCAGGACTTTTACCTTATCTCAGATGTTCTCTTTCCACACTGTTACCCTGACACCATATTTAATTGCAAGTAAGTAGGTAACTGAAATAGAGAGGAACCCTAATTGCTGGCCCTTTCTTTGGGTGTTGATTTGTTAACATCTTTTACTTATCCTTACACAGGGTCCTTTCTCCCATAACAAGTCACAAATACATAGATTGGTGTCTGCTCTGCTCATGTGTAAGATTGTGCTCTGACAACCTTATCAGGTTTCTACAAAAAGAAAAACTACTCACTTTGAGTTGTTTGGAAGAAATTTCATGATTCCTGAATTGAAATGTAGTTGGACTGAGATTACAGCATTCTATATTTTGATGAGATTGGGCTAGGTGTGTTTACGCATCTTGATTGATGCTGTTTATGATGGTTTCATTTCTGTAGTTGATCGCATTTTAGAGAACTGCGTTAATTTAAAAGCCTCTGAATGGGTCAAGTGTGAAGAGTTCTCTTACGGCCTCATGCCTCACTGAGAACTGTTTTTTGGTTATTGATGAGATCTGTTTAGTAGAAATTTTAGTTGCAGATGCACCACTACTGGGAAGAACACGCTTACGAAGTTTGATATGTTCTTTCTTAACAAGCTTAGATACAATACTAATATGGAAAAACTCAGGCAAGTCTCAAAAACAACTTGCACCACTAGCTTATTTAGAAAGTACTAGATTTGAGTCCCAGATGGTGGTGACCGGCACGCACCATAACTGAAGGGCAGAGGATCCAAAACTCCAAAATCGGTGGATGGAGGGGCAGCTGAAGCCAGAACATCAACATTGAGGCTTCTTGAGCCAGAGGGGACAACCGTGAGCTGGAACGGTTTGGATCCAGGTCACCTGTGGACGTCTCGGGGACTGAGAGTGGAGAATATTCAACCCCCTACACTTCCCCCTGCCCCAAGCATGAGCCTCCATGCTCATTGACTGAGAAGGCAGCAGTTGCCACAAGCAGGAGCCCCTGGACTCAGTGACTGAGATGTCAGAGGCAGCTGCCCCAAGAACAGTCTCCCTGCTTGGTGGCCAAATAGTGGACACTGGACACCATGGAGCTGATGGCTCTCCTACAATTCCATTTGTCCCTGCAGGCCCAAATCTGAGAGTATAGATCAGAGGGAACCCCTGTGCTTTCCACATAGGCCTGCAAGCGAGAGTGCCTTCAAGTGAGTGTGGGCATAGCCCAGATCCAGGGTCCTTCTATGCTAGCAGCCAGACATTGGATCCGTCCCAGCCACACCTTCACTGTGGGCAGCATTCTCAGCAGTGAAGCCCCGTTTCGTGGGTTTCCCGGTGGAGTCCAGGCAAACAATTCCTGGAGCCAGGATGGTGCAACCCACACAGATCTGAGTGGAGGACCCTGCGACAGGCCTGTGGACAACTGAGGTACCCATGGCACATGTGCATTACACCCACACCCCCACCTGGGCTTATGCTCCACCCTTCCAGGCATCTACACTCTAGCACCTGGTCCTGCAAGGCACACTTCCATGCACACTCCTGTGCTTGCTCAATGCACCTGCGGCTTTCCTCCTTTGGCTCCAGTTGAAACGCCAACACACACGCTTGAGCCGGTGGACCTCCCTCATCTTCCTGAAGAATGCTCCAGACACCAGACCCAGACAGACCCAGTGTGAAATACAGGCTCCAGGAACAAGCAGCGAAGATTAAAGATAAGCAGATGGCTGGAGGTCAGCATAAGAACACATCCAACAAAAATCAGGACATCATGGCTTCACCAGCAGCCCCCCAAATCAATGGATATGCTAATTCATTGGAAACACAGGAAAATGATCTCAAATCTTTGCCTATCCAGTCATTAGAGGCACATAAAGAGGAAACAAACAAAGCTCTCAAAGAAACACAGACAAATACAGCCAAACAAATAGAGGCACAAGTACACACATATAGAGAGAAACCAAACAAAAAATATAGACCATCATGGAGAGACAGGAATCCACTTTCAAACAGATGGAAGAAATGGTGCAAGACATGAAAACAGAATTAAAATCAATAAAGAAAACACAAACTGGGAAAACCCTGAAGTTGGAGAACTTAGAGAAAAGATTTGGAACCAGAAAGGCAGGCATTACCAACAGAATACAAGAGATGGAAGAGAGAATCTTAGGTGTGGAAGATACAATTGCAGAAATCGATACATCTCTCAAAGGAAAAGTAAAATCAGAAAACTTCCAAACACAAAACAAGAAATCATGGATGCCATGAAAAGACAAAATCTAAGAATAATAGGAACAGATGAAAAAGAATATTCCAGGCTCCAAGGTTCACAAAATATTTTCAAGAAAATCATAGAAGAAAACTTACCCAACTTAAAGAAAGAGATATCCACAAACATACATTAGGCCTACAGAACAACAAATAGATTAGACCAGAAAAGAAACTCCTTACATCACATAATAGTCAAAACATTAAATCTACAGAACAAAGAAAAAAATATTAAAAGCAGCAAGAGAAAAAGGCCAAGTAACATACAAAGGTCGACCTATCAGAATCATACCAGAATTCTCCACAGAAACTATGAAAGCCAGAAGGGCCTGGGCAGATGTTATGCAGACTCTAAGAGACCATAGATGCCAACCCAGACTACTATACCCAGGAAAGCTTTCAATCAACATAGATGGAGAAAACAAAATATTCCATGACAAAACTAAACTTAAGCAAAGCTACACAGTAACCCAGCACTACAGAAGATACTAGAAGGAAAACTCCAATCTAATGAAATCAACTGCACCCAAGAAAGCACAGGATATAGATAACTTCACAACAAAAATAAATTAAAAGAAAACAGGCATAGAAACACAGTAACACCACCAATTCCACAATAAGTGGAATTAACACTCATTGGTCACTATTATCTATCAACATCAATGGACTCAACTCTCCAATAAAAAGACACAGACTGACAGAATGGTGATGGGATCAAACATTCTGCTGCATCTAAGAAACACACCTTTGCTACAAAGATAAATACTACCTCAGAGTAAAGGGCTGAAAAAATGTCTTTCAAGCAAATGGACCAAGAAAACAAGAGGGGTTACCTATCCCAATATCTAATAATATAGAATTTCAACCAAAATTAATCAAAAAAGATGAGGAGGGGCACTTCATTCTCATCAAAGGAAAAATCCACCAGGAGGACATGACAATTCTGAACATCTATGCCCCAAATACAAGAGCACCTGCATTTGTAAATGAAACACTATTAAAGTTTAAATCACACATTGATCCCAACACCTTAATAGTAGGTCTTCAACACTCTACTCTCACCAAGGGACAGATCATCTGGACAGAAGCTAAATAGGGAAATAATGGCACTTACAAAGGTCCTAAATCAAATGGATGTAATACATGTCTACGAACTTTTCACCCAAACTCAAGAGTCTACCTTCTTCTCAGCACCTCACGGAACCTTCTCAAAATTGACCATGTAGTTGGGCACAAAGCAAGACTCAACAGATACAAGAAAATCAAAATCATCTCTTGTATTCTTTCAGACCACCATGGCCTAACTGTAGACCTCTACAACAACAAAAATTACAAAAAGCCTACATACACATGAAAATTAAACAACTCTCTACTCAATGATGGCTTTGTCAGGGAAGAAATGAAAAAATAAATTAAAGACTTTCTAAATTCAATGAAAATGAAGACACAGCTTACCCAAACTTACAGAACATAATGAAAGCATTTGCAAATGAACATTATTAAAGTTTATATCACATACCAATCCCAGTACCTTAATAGTGGGAGACTTCAACAATCCACTCTCACCATGGACAATCATGTTAAGAGGAAAGTTCATAGCATAGCACTAAGTGCCTTCAGAAAGAAGTTTGAGACATCTACTACAAGGAACTTAATGGCACATCTAAAGCCCTTGTGAGGAAAAAAAAAAAAAAAGCAGACATACCCAAGAGGAGTAGATGATTGGAAATAATCAAACTCAGAGCCGAAATCAATGAATTAGAAACAAAGAAAACAATTCAAAGAATCAATGAAACCAAGGAGAAAAATCACAAGATAGACATACCCTTAGCCAAACTAACTATAAGGCAGAGAGAAACTATCCAAATTAGCAAAATCAGAAATGAAAAGGTTGACATAACGACGGACAATGAGGAAATCCAAACAACCATTGGGTCTTACTACAAAAGCCTATATGCCCCAAATATTTGAAAATATAAATGAAATGGACAATTTTCTTGATAGGTTTCATTTGCCAAAATTAAATCAAGATCAGTAGAAAGATTGAATATCTATATCCCCCAAGAAAATAGAAGCAGTCATCAAAATTCTTCCTTCCAAAAAAAGCCTAGGACCAGATGGTTTCAGAGCAGAATTCTACCAGACCTTCATAGAAGAGCTAACTCCAGTTCTCTTCAAACTATTCCACAAAATAAAAACAGAAGGAACATTACCATACTCATTCTGTGAAGCCACAGTCACCTTGGTACCTAAACCTCACAAAGACCCAACAAAAAAAGAGAACTTCAGACCTATCTCTCTTATGAACATTGATACAAAATACTCAACAAAATACTCACAAACTGAATCCAAGAACACATCAAAGATATCATCCACCATGACCAAGTAGGCTTCATCCCAGGCATGCAGGGGTTGTTCAATGGACAGAAATCCATCAATATAATCCACCATATAAACAAATTGAAGGAGAAAAACCACATGATCATCTCCTTAGATGCCAAAAAAGCATTTGACAAAATCCAACACTCATTTATGTTTAGAGTCTTGGAGAGATCAGGGATACAGGCACATATCTAAACATAGTAAAGGCGATATACAGCAAGCCTATAGCCAACATCAAACTAAAGAGAGAGAAACTTAAATAAATCTCACTGAAATCAGGGACAAGGCTGTCTACTCTCTCCGTATCTCTTCAACATAATACTTAAAATCCTAGCTAGAGCAATAGGACAACTAAAGCAGATCAAGGGGATACATCAGAAAGAAAGAAGTCAAAGTATCACTATTTGCAGATGATAGTATACGTGAGTAACCCTTAAAATTCAAACAGAGAAGCTGATAAACACGGTTAGCAAAGTGGCTGGATTCAAAATTAACTCAAAAAATCAGTAGCCCTCTTGTATACAAAAGACAAAAGGGCTGACAAAGAAATCAGTGAAACTACACCCTTCATGATAACCACAAATAACATAAAGTACCTTGGGGTGACTCTAACCATGCAAGTGAAATTCATGTTCAAAAAAATAATTCAAGCCTCTGAAGAAAGAAATTAAAGAAGATATCAGAAGATGGAAAGATCTCTCATACTCATGGATCAGTGGGATTAACATAGTGAAAATGGTCATCCTGCCAAAAGTGGTCTCTGATTCAGTGCAACTCCCATGAAAATACCAATACAATTTTTTAAAGAACTTGAAAGAACAATTCTCAATTTCATATGGAAAAACAAACAACCCCCCCTCCCAGAATTGCTGATATATTCCAGCACACAGATTGTCTGGGGGTATCTCCATCCCCGATCTCAAGCTGTACTACAGAGCAATAGTAATAAAAACCGCATGGTACTGGCATAGAAACAGAATGGTGGATCAATGGAATTGAATAGAAGACCCAGAAATAAATCCACACACCTACAGATACTTGATTTTTGATGAAGAAGCCAAAACCCATACAATGGAAAAAAGACAGCATATTCAACAAATGGTGCTGGTCTAATTGGATATTTACATGTAGAAAAATGCAAATAGATCCATATTTATCACTCTGCATAAAACCCTATATCTGACAGAGGGCTAATATCTGGAACATATAAAGAACTCAAGAAGTTAAAAAGCAACAAATCAAGTAATACAATTAAAAAGTGAGGTACAGAGCTAAACAGAGAATGCTCTATAGAGGCATATTGAATGGCAGAGAAACACTTAAAGAAATTTTCAGTGTTCTTAGTCATCAGGGAAATGCAGATCAAAATGACCCTGAGATCTCACCTTATACCCATCAGAATGTCTAAGATAAAAAACTACAACACATGCTGAAGAGGATGTGGAGAAAGGGGAACCCTCCTTCATTGCTGGTGGGAATGTAAACTTGTACAACCTCTTTAGAAATCAATTTGGTCTTTTCTCAGACAATTGGGAATAATGCTACCTCAAGATCCAGCTATACCACTCCTAGGCCTATATCCAAAATATGTTCAAGTATACAAGGACATTTGCTCAACTATGTTTGTAGCAACTTTATTTGTAATAGCCAGAACCTGGACCCAGAACCCAGATCTCCTTCATGGAGAAATGGATACAGAAATTGTGGTACATTTACACAATGGAATACTACTCAGCAATTAAAAACAAGGAAATCATGAATTTTGCAGGCAAATGGTGGGAACTAGAAAGTATCATTCTGAGTGAAGTATCCCAGAAGCAGAAAGACACACATGGTATATACTCACTTATAAGTGGATATTAGACACATAATATAGGATATACTAAAATCTATAGTCCTAAAGAAGCTAAAAAACAAGGAGAACCCTGGGTAAGATGATCAATCCTCATTCAGAAAGGCAAATAGGATGGACATCAGAAGAGGGAAGAAACAGTCAACAGGACAGGAACCCACCACAGAGGGACTCTGAAACACTCCAGTGATCGAGATATCAAAGCAGAGGCTGAGACTCATAGTCAAACTTTGGGAAGAGTGCAGGGAATCTTATGAAAGAAGGGGGAGATGAAAAACCTGGAGGGGACAGGAGCTCCACAAGGAGAGCAATAGAACCAAAAAAAATCTGGGCACAGGAGTCTTCTCTGGGACTGATTCTCCAACCAAGGACCGTGCATGGAGATAACCCAGTACCCCTGCACAGATGTAGCCCATAACAGCTCAGTGTCCAAGTGGGTTCCCTATTAAGGATAACAGGGGCTGTCTTTGACATGAACTCAGTGGCAGGCTCTTTGATCACCTACCCCTGAGAGGGGAGCAGTCTTGCCATGCCACAGAGGAAGACAATTCAGCCAGTCCTGATGAGACCTGATAGGCTAGGGTCAAAGGGAAGGGGAGGACCTCTCCTATCAGTGGACTGGGGGAGGGGCATGAAAGGAGAAGAGACATTTAGGGTAGGATTGGGACTGGACAAGGGAGGGGGCTACAGCAGGGTACAAAGTAAATAAATTGTAAGAAAATTAACTTAAAAATTCAAAATGAAAGTACTAGATTAAGGTTCTGCTAACATTATAGGGCATAAGGTCCAATCAGCCCCCATCCTATTGTGTTATTGTGTATTTTCTATTGCTTAATTATCAATGCACTTCTTCAGAAGGCACCTGAAATAGGTGTTCTCATATCTTCATGATGAGAATGTGAAGTCTGTATGACATTGTAAGACCTGGGGTCTCACAGCTCAGGAGTTCAAGTTCGTGCACTTCCCAGAAACTCCGCCAGACCACGACTCATTGCAAAAGCAAGAGGTTTATTAACCATTGTGCAATGGGGTCACCCCTGCTGGTCAGCAAAGAGTGGCACCTGGAGACAAAGGCCTTAGGTTTTTTAAAGAAAAATTGCGGGAAATTTGAAGTTGCAGTTTGGGCAATTTATGATTGGATGAGGAAGCTATAAAGTAAGATAATTGGTTAGTCTTAGGTGCTCAAGCTTGGCCAGTCCTGCCAAGTGTGGATGCAGCTGCAATTTAAGGTGGGGGTGGTTAGCTTATCCTTGAAGATTAGGGCTGCGGGCTCTTGGTTGGAGATCAGGAGCTACTCAGAAGAAGAATTGGGGCCGTCTGGGTTGGTTGCTAAGAAACATTATCTCGAAGACAAGGGTCTGGTTGTTCTTTTTGCTGAGTGAAGTTCATTGCTTGCTTGCTTTTTTCTATTTGTCCTCACAGATAGGGTCACATTTTTCCATTCTCTGGAAAGGTACTAAGAGGCTTTAGCTTAACCTGAACCTAAAACTCAAAACTATAGGCTTTAGAAGACATACAGTTTACAAAGTTAGTCTAACCCTTTCAATATCATGTCTAGTAACTAATGGAGATCGGGATGAACCTGGGATTCCCTGATGACAGTGTGGCCTTTAGGGATTTGCTTACTTTACATTCAATATCTTGATCAACTGTTCTTTCTTTCAGGGTCTGTAATACTCTTCTAAAAATGTATAGACGTCTACATTCTTGCATATATGATGGATGAAACCAGAATATGAAAAATATGCTATCTAAATTTATTTTTATATGTAAAGCAATTGCAAAAATGTTTAGGTACTGAGACTCTGTTAATAACTTGATTTTAGTTTTATCGTAATTTAGCTTTGTTTGGCTCAGCTCAAAATAAAATTTTCTTTTTAATTTTATAATTAAAACATTCATTCTCCTCTCATATCCTGACCTCAGTTTCCCCTCCCTTAACTGCCTTTCCCCCAGATCAACTCTTTTCCAAAACAAACAAACAAACAAACAAACAAACTAAACAAACAAATTAAGCAACCAGCAGACCGACCAGGGAGATCCCCCTAACAAGGCCTAACAGGATAAAATAAGACTAGATACAGGCCATCATACCTAGTTTGGATGAGGCAATCCAGTAGGATGAAAAGGGTCCCAATTTTACAGGCAAAAGAGTCAAAGACACCCCTACTCCCATTGTTGGGAGTCCCATAGGAATATCATACTCCAGTGTTTGTCTCTTTGGCTTTTGTGATGCCCTGAGAGCCTTGTGTAGTTGAACATTCTGTGGGCCATGTTCTCATGGTAGCTTTTATCCCTCTGGATCCTACAATACATCCTTTCCTTTTCTTCGGGGTTCCTCTAGCTCCCCCTAGAGTTTGGTGTGAGTCTCTGAATCTGCTCCCATCAGTTGCTGGATTCCACCCCTCTGGTGCATTCATTTTGAGTCTCCACTGCCCTAGATTTCTGCATTGCCCTCCAAATGCCCCTAACCCAGTATTCTATTCCAGAACTCTCTTCCTCTGTCTCCTCCATTCCCACAGGATTCCTCCTGTTCCCATCCCTACCTGCTTCCAGTCCACCAGCAAAAATATATTTTACTTTTCCTTCCCAGGGATATCTTTGCATCAATTATTACAATGTCACTTACAAGAGAACATTAGCAGTTAAGTAAAAGATAATCATGCTACCATCTACAGACCCAGAGAGGCTAAGTAACAAAATGAAAATCTCTAAGCTCTTTCAAAAGATTTTACTTAGTAAGTAATTAATGATTGTTATCATTTTCACAAGTTTTTGCTTTGAAGAATTTCAAGCCTATACATGAATGTAATGTGCTTTACACCAAATACTTCTATATCCCAGAGTGACAGGTTGTTACCAGTACCAAATTTGTAAGGTGCCTCACTGTGTTTCATATGCAAAGGCATGTTTACCGCGATGTTAGAAAATCATGCAGATATCATGAGAAGTCACCTCTAAGCGCTAACCTGTAATCAAAGAGAGATTCAATTATACAGCAAGGACATTTGGTCAACTGTGTTCATAGCAGCTTTATTCATGACAGCCAGAATCTGGAAACAACCTAGATGTCCATCAATGGAGGAATAGATACAGAAATTGTGGTACATTTACACAATGGAATACTACTCTGCTATTAAAAACAAGGAAAGCATGAAATTTGCAGACAAATGGTGGGATCTAGAAAAGATCATCCTTAGTGAAGTATTTCAGAAGCAGAAAGACTCACATGGTATGTACTCACTTTTAAGTGGTTATAGACATATAATATAGGATAAACATACTAAAATATGTACACCTAAAGAAGCTAAACAACAAGGCGATCCTAGGGAAGATGCTTAATTCTCATTCAGGATAGACAATCAGGATAAACACCTGAAGCTGTAGAAGAGAAGGAACATGGTGGGAGCCTGTCACAGATACCGTAACCCTAATAATCAAATATTTGCCTTGAAATTAAGTGGTGTTTGGACAAATCAAAATTTCTAGATTCATCCGTTGAGCACCTTTAAAGTTGTTTTCCTATTTTATTTGTTTTTTGTTGGCTTACTTAAAAAAACTCTTATTTTATTTACGCTTCTTATATCTTTATATTTTTCTCCCTACTTCACCTCAATCCCTTCCAACACCCCAACAACAGGTAGGAGAGAGAAAGGGTTAGTGGAGAGGGGACACAGTTCTTCCTTAGCTGCTTTCTGCTGGTTAGGGTCTTGGGGTTTGGAACCAGTCCAATCCTTGTTTCAGGAGATCCCCAGCTCCTTGTTTCACAGCAGCAACCAGGAGCAGCAAGGGAGAAGCAGGAGCAGTCTTGTTCTTTCTCCACCTGCTCCTCTCTCTGGGCTCTGGCATTCATTCTCTCTCCAGAGTCCTCAGATTTAAACTATCTGCAGCTGGCAAAGAGCCCCTCTCAGAGCCCGCATGAGGCGAATAGCCTGCTTCTGTGGACCATCTGAATCAGTCCCACATCTCACACCTGGGACCACAACAAAAGCATGTTTATATCCACAAGAGGTTTTGTTTGTTTGTTTTCATTTATTTTTCTGTTTAAAACCAAAAATTCATTTGTAAATTTAAATTGATTTCCCTTTTAAGCTACACATGTAAATTTGATATATGAGCGGCATACTAAGGCAGTGATTACACATACAGGTATCTTCTTAGGCTTTAGTAATTGTGATAAAAGTTTCAAGTCATAGGCTCAGTGTATAAAATCTGTTGCAATGGATCCTTGATCTAAGTTTGGTCCCTAGAACTTATAGTAGGAGAAAGAACCAACTCAGGAAGTAGTTTTTCCAACCTCCAAATCTCACATCCACAGTCTGACAGTGATAATCCAGTGAAAAAGACCTTTACAAAAGTTCCAGATGGACCAGGAAGATCAGAGGGTAAGGGCACTTACTGCACAGGTGAGGTTGTGCACAGGTCCAGTTTGGCTCTCAGGACTCATGTTAAGATGGAAGGAGAGAAATGACTCAGAAAGTTGTCCTCTGCCCCCCCAACCCATGTTCTAACATGCTCTTCTCCCAGCAATGATAAATAAATGAACCTTAAAATGTCTCTCATCCTTTAGATGTGCAGTATGCGTTTCTCTGTCATCATCTGTAGCCGTGTTGCTCTATTCTCTCTGGCTTCATTTCTCATCTCTCCCTCCTCTTCCCCCAACCTCCAGGGATCACCGCTATCCTGACCTTGACTTGCCTGAGAGAGGTCATGTAGTAAGTCTGATGCCGCAGTTGTCTTCCTTCGCTTAACATGATCATGTCTTGTTCCATCTCATTCCCGCTGTTACTGGCTGAGTTGCTCTCTCGGATGTTTCTCTAGGGCACACTTACTGCCCATCCTTCTGATGGTAGACACACAGGTTGTACTTGGATTGTGGCTACTGAGCACAGTGCCTCGGTGTACATGGGAGTCCAGACCTGCCTTGGGGCGATGATTTTATTCTTTTGAATACACACCCGGAAGTGTGATTGTTGGGTCACATGGCTACTGGACATTTAGTTTTGTGGCACTTTCCTGCCATGTTACTGTTTTCTTAACGGCTGTGCCAGTTCATGTCTTCTTCAGCCGTATGCGGCGACTTCCCTTTCTTGCACATCACGAACACTTGCTAGCAGCCATTTTTATGGCACGTTGTGATAGCGGAATGTGGTTCTGATTTGAATTTCCCTGGTTAAAAGAGGCTTTTTAATCAAGAAGTTGATTTTCAACCCATGATTCAATTAAGGATCATGAAATATATTTAGTCATTTTGCCTTCTTCTTTTATTATGAAATATTTCCTCTTTGTGACTGATGGGGCTTGAAGCTTTTGAAAAGAATCAGATTTTCCCCCTGTGGCAATGAGGTATTTATGCATTTAAAAATCATAAATAGCATTTTCATCAAGAACATCAAGTGAGTGCTGTGTATCCGTCACGGTGTATCTCGAGGTAACTTGCCCCATTGTTGGTGACGCTTCTTAAAATAATTTCTTACGGTATCTCCGAGACCCTTCCAATTTCAGTGTGACCTTCTTTCTTATGATTACTAAGTAATGGGGGGATAATACTGTAAGATTTTATTTTCCACAAATTTTCACAAAATTGTACTTAATATGTTTACTATTAATTTTGGTCTTTTTAATGAAGATTATGTTAATGCTTCCAAATCTTTTCCTACATACTTTAATAATTTTATATCTACTAATATGCCTTCATTAAAGGAACAGTGTTTCTCTTCTATATTTAATGAAAACATCACTATATCACTATTTCATATATTTGATGAGTTATATCTATCTATCTTTATTTATTATTATTATTGATTTATTTAGAAATTATGCCAACTATGTTTGGCGGAAGCCTTTCAAGATGCTGCTTCTTTGTCTTTTGATATGCCCTTATCAGTATTTGAACTCTCTCCTGCCTTCTGGCTGTGCAAAATATTCCAACTTATGTTTCACTTTCCTTGCCCTGGACTTTGAACCAGTCATTCCTCCATGTAGCCTTTAATCTTTTTAGGGTTACCTAAAAATATGGGTTCATTGCATTTAATATTATTTTATGCATTTTTCATGAGATAGATCTAGAAAAAATGTTTTATGGGGATTTCTCACACTGATAGCTACTTCTCAGGGTTTATTATACACTTTTTTCCAGGGTAGTGTTTCAGTTTTACTTTTGTACAGGAAGAAATTTGACTCAACATCAATAAATTCATTGATTTGGTGTATTCCATTCTCACCCCACATTCTTGGAATGTTTGAACTACTATCTCTGTCATCAGCAAATGTGAGTCCTTTCTGGTTCTAAGACATGTTGTATCGAGGCTCTGTACTCATACAAATATTGCATTAAAATTACATCTTCCAAAAGGATAATCACTATATTTTAGTAAAAATTTCATATTTTATTCTTTTTGCTATTCATTAAGATTTTATTTTCTGAGGCATTCATTTTTGTACACAATGTATTTTGATCATATTCCACTCTTCCACAGTCTACTCCTCCTAGACGCCTCTCCTTCACAACTCTCCCAATCTCCTGTCCTTTTCTTACTTTTAAAAAATAAACTACTAAATCCATACTTTAATAAGATATTTTTCTTTTTGTTCAAGATCATATTGATCTCTTTGATAATATTTTAAATATATTTTTCACACCACTTGCTTCCCTTCAAATTCTTAAGTTTTGGGGCGGCCATCATAGCGATCTCTTCCCTTCATTGTGTGTGGTGATCACTGCATGTCAGGAGCCTTTTACTTTGTGTGTATTGATGCCTTTCAACTTTCATGTATCTCATTTTGGTTCCAGATCAGTCAGTGACTTGATTTGAACATGCATGCTGTCATCTGTTCAAGCAGTATCTTGATTTCCTTCGTATATTTTAGGTCTCCGATGTCTTCCTCTTACCTGACTGCATGGAGGAGTATTTCAGAAGCAGTGTTATAAGCAAACAGACTGCTTTCCTTGTTTCTGACCACAGAGGGAGACGAAATTTGTTCATCTCAGTCAGATACTGGCTTTAGGATGCACATGGACATTCTTCCTCTCTCACACACAAATGTGTGCACGCACATGCATTGTTTTAAAAACTTTTCACATACTATTCATTACAATTTATTCACTTTGTATCCTAGCTGTAGTTCCCTCCTTCATTCCCTCCCAATCCCTCCCTCCCTCCCACACTCCCTCCCTCCCTCATCTCTTTCCTTGCCCCTCCCCAAATCCACTGATAGGGGAGGTTCTCCTCCCCTTCCCTCTGATCCTAGCCTATCAGGTCTCATCAGGACTGGCTGCACTGTCTTCCTCTGTGGCCTGGCAAGGCTGTGCCCCCCATTAGGGGGAGGTGATCAAAGAGCCAGCCACTGAGTTCATGTCAGAGACAGCTCCTGCTCCACGTTGTTTGATGTATGTTCGGTTTTCATGAATAATCTGTGGGTCTTAAAATTACAGAAACTACTGTTTTTCGTGTGACACTGGACATATTGTCTGTCTTCTCTCCTACCCCATCATTCATGATCACCTAAGATTTTAAATCATCATTTATTTCTTTCTCCAATTGTTTAAATACAAGGTGAAGATTAAAGATCTCTTTTGAATAAGGCATTTTGATTTCAGCTAGTGTTGTGTCTAGTTCTGAAGTGGCAGAGTATGTTATTTGTTGCATAGAAATGGGCACTTTATTTTATCAGTGTGAATGTTGGTCTTTAACATTGTAAAGATGCCATTCAAAAATCTCATTTGATTCTTTCTGGTCTGCAATGTGTTTTCTCTGTTAGCATTTCTGTTGGTTTCTGTTTTGGGATTTGCTGCTATGTTATTTTGCACCCCTGAATCATCTTATTTTAAGGTTTACATCACAGACATTAACTGTACATTTTATTTGTGAGTCTACAGGAAATCCAATTAATAAAATGAAAAGGCAATTACTGGATGATATAAATGATATCACCCGATCCCAGTGACATATTTTTATTTTAAAGGTGGTTAAAAAATGTGTATTTTATATTATTTTATTTCAGATGTATATTATACATATTTAGACACTTTTCATTTGTGTCCAGTTTTACCTGGAATATTGTTTACTTCTTTCTTTTAAATTCAGTTATTCATAAGCCTATGTAATTTTTTGTCTTTTATCATTATTGTAGAATGTATTCTTTAGAATGCATGCTACTTATTTTTCCTGTACATTTTTCTTTGGGATTTGATTTACTTTGATATTTGTCTTAGACCTATAATTTAATGTATTGCTCATTAGTTATTCTGTGATATTTTACAAACATTTCCATAGTGGATGGAGTTTCTACACATATTATCTCTGAAACTTTTTCCCATTTGAAAGCATTTTCTGTGATTTTTAGTTGAATGATATAACAGTTGTCTTCTGAAGGTTTTGAAAATATTACTCTACTTTTGTCTTTTTAAAATTTTTCTGTGAGTATTTTTTTTCCAGTTTTTAAATTCATCCCTTCATACATTTCTGTCTCTTTTTAAAAATCTGGACACAATAGACTCTTATGATCTAAGAGTTCTGTTCTATATTTAATCAAGCCATTCTGGACATCTTCTAAGGGCACCTTGAGCCCTTTCAAAGAAATATTGTCCCTGTCTCCTTATTTATGCCTGAACCTTTTTTCCTGAACTCCAATTACATGTATAGGGCAGTCTCACTCTTTTAGGCCACTTACTTTCTTCCTTATTCATTTAAAATTTTAATCTTGTTTTTACAGTGGATCTTTATTGTGTTTTCTATTTTTAGTGGCATGCATGGTGTGTGTTGCAAAGCATGGATACCAGATAGCCAGAATTTTTTATTATAATGGAATTTAAAATAATAACTTAAAATTTAAAAATTTAAATTTTATTTTGATTCCTGGTCTTTTGGAGTATGTTTTTAAACAGTTTTTGGGAGTGGTGTTACTTTCTCCTAATCTTGTAGTAGTTTGGCATGCTTTGCTTCATAAAACATAATTTAGTAGAAGTCTTAATTATTGTAATTTCATTTTAAACTAAAATATTCTGCTATATTTTAGCTTCTCCTGGACTTAATAGTTTAAAACATTTGACAGTCTGATTTCTTTTTTTAAAAACTTGTGTCTTACTTTATTTGCATAAAGGCTTTCACAAAATTTTAAACATTGTTTACATCAAATGTTATGGTCAGGATGTGTGTTTGTCTCATGTTCACCCAAACTAGGATACTACAAGGAGTAGGAAGGCATCACCTGTTTTTGTGGGGAACTGTCACGGGACTGGAAGTGAAGAAGAGGCTTGTTTCCTCCTCTCATGCCCTTTTTGTGTCACTGAGTCAGAGACACCTTGGAGGGAAGCCTGACCTAACTATTCTTCCACAGCTTGGATCAGCCTGATAGCAAAAGCTCTGTCAGCTTTAGTGGTGGTTTGGGTTTTGTTTATTTTTCTACACTCTCCTGTATGTTTTAATCATATCAGAAGTGGGGTTGCTTTAGGGAGTCTTGACAAACAAACAAACAAACAAACAAAAAACAGTTTAGAACATGATCTGTTTATATTTTAATCACAACCAATTTGTTATTTAGATGGTGCTTAATATATATATATATATATATATATATATATATATATATATATATGTTTAAGACTAATATAAATTATTAGACTAATATAAATTTTTATTTTTTTTTTAAATCATGTGTCCTTGTCACAGCCTGGAGCTCTTACTCATTGACCTTTGAAAAAGTATTTATTTTGGATTGGAAGATGTGATAATCTTTCCTGAATCAAGCAATCAATGGATAATCTGTTTTAGAGTGAAAAAAGAAATGTTTGGAATACAGTCAGAACAGGAAGAAAATCATAATTGTAAAGTTTTAAATTTTTTGGTATTATATTCCAGTTTTGGATTCCATTAAGTGGCAGAGAATGTTACTTCCTGAAATGTAGCTTGGCTGTGTTATGCAGTGAATTTAAATACTGCAGCTGGACTTGTGTTTTCAAACTGTTATTCTCCCTAAAATGTAAAGCATGAAATTATCTTTTTCATTAAGAAAAAAAAAATAAAATCTAATTTATCTCCTAAAAAAATAAGATTTAATTTCAAGAGTTCTAAACAAAGAATCTTAATGAACAAAGTTTTATGAACACAGGTTACATGATATAAACAAGTAGAAGTTACCAACTGAAAATGTCCATGATCTCTGATGTCCATGAATTCTCTGAAGTGCCACACTCAGAGCTGTCAAGTGCCTGCTTGTCTTTAAAGTGAGGCTATAGCCTACACAGTACCAATACAGTAAAATGTATCAGGCTGCGATTATCTATGTTAGAAAGTGAAATGGGTTATTTCCTTATACTGTATTACAGTTCCTTTGGTTTCTTGTAAATGAGACCAAATTTTCCATCTGCCTTCATCCTCTGTTAATGAATTAAGCAAAAACCACCACACTCTCTTCCTTTGAATTTCTGCTACTATAACCCTTGATTAAATGTCAGCTTTTTGTTCCCATTGTTTTACTTTCCCCCTATTTACATTTTTGACAGCCTTCTCTCTCAACTGAATACTGTTATCACTTCTTTATTTTAATCCTCTCCCAAGCTGCCTATATTATCACCCCTGTGTTTCAGAACTCAGAATCGTACCCTTTAATCCACTAATTGGCTTTTTACCCTGGCTTGCCTTGCTGCTGCTTTGTATGTCTGACCCTTCTTTCTTCTGCACAACCTGCCCAGTAGGCCTGACGTCCTGCTAGATCCCCTCGCCCTGCGTCCTCCCTCACCCAGAGGACTTTATTATTTTCTGCTATAATCTCCCCAAAGTTTCTGTGAATGCAACATGCACTAAGATCATTTTCTAGGGTAAACAGCAGAGCTTTGCACATTCAAACATATTTTAAAAAATATTTGTGAAGTAATTTTTAAAAAATTATATATATGTTGGATTTAACAGCTGAGAAAATATATGTCATTAAGACATTAATTTCCATTTTCCCTTTGGTGAAGAAAGAATATGCTTATTATTTGTTCCGTGGGTCATTTTCCATTTAAATATGAATATAATAAATTGTTATTATAGGAAATTCAGATTTATGCTATTATTTTGTGAAGTTGAACATATGGTAAAATAAAAATGTATGAAAATGAACCAAGACAACATTGTTACATACTTTATATAGACATGAGGGCTGGTGAGTTTAAATTGAAGTATTTGTAATACCATCTTCCTGTATTTGACATTGTAGGGGACAAATTATAGGTGAATATGTCAATATCTATGCTGGATGTTAAATGAAATAATATTTAAAAAATGGCAAATTAGCAATAGTTTGAAATTTTGTTTTTTATGGATTTTCAAAGTATTTTTTATTTTTCTTATTTTATTTTATTTTTTTTTTTTTGTCACATGCACGCACAGTCTGTTAAAAACTAACCAACAATTTAGACCAGCTAACTTTATTACCTAAAACTTGGTAAGAACTTGCAGCTAAGTAACTCACCAGGAAAAGTCTTACTAGGGATTTAAGATCAAGTCAACCGGGAAATACATATCCACAGACAGGCCCTGGAGTAAAGCAGAAGGCATCAGAGGAAAGTTGCTGGGTGTCAAACAGGAGCAGATAAAATGAGACCCACCAGAGATGCTTCAGGCACTTCCTACGAACTGGGAATCAGATACTGCCCTCTCCGTCATAGTAAAGCCAAAATAGTAATGACTTACAGAGAGGAACACATAAAGAATTTTGTGGAAACAAATAAAGGCTTAAGCCAGGTGTGCAGGAACACACCTGTAACCCAGCATTCCGGGAGGCAGAGGCAGGCAGATCCTTGTGAGTCTGAGGCCAGCCTGGGCTACAAAGTGAGTGCAGGACAGCCAAGACCACACAGAAAAATTCTGTCTCGAAGAACCAAGTACGTAAATAAGTAAATAAATAAAAATAAAAGGCTTACATTATAATTTTAGCAACCTGTTTTTATAATTTACCGATAGAGTTAAGAAAAAAAAATACAGAAACAGAGAAAAATCTACAGAATAGCACCAGTAGAAACTGCTTTTCCGCAAATATTAACTATTTAAGACTTGAAAAATGGTGGATAAGTCACTGCTACCTACACATAAAAATCACGTGTAATTTTTTTATAAGTTTCACCAGTAAAAAAAAAAAAAAATCTCTTCAGTAAATTTTTTTTGGGCTGAATTCTAAATCTTGTCATTGAGGTTGCTCCTCGACTGTGTTTTCAGATCCTCTTCCTGCCATTTGGAACTGATCTGCACATTTTGATTAGGATGCTGTAAGGCCAGTGAAGCCTGGGCCACAGGGGGATCTAGCAAGGTGGTGTGCGTGAGCCTTGTGCACGCACACAGAGATGGCCGGCCGCAGAGTGAGCAGGGTGGGCTCGGAAACGGCTGGATTTCGGAAGGGTGTGTGCCTGGTGTCTCACGGTGTAGCCATCCCTGAAGGTTGCTGCTTCACACTAGAAGTGTGACATATCTAAGTCAACTGTGCAGTACCCTGTGCTTTGGAGGTGTAGCTTAAAGCAAATCTTTTAAATCATTTTGTGTTGATTTTATCTTGAAAGAATATTTGAGATGTATGAGTTAAATGAAATGTAATTAAAATTACCTCATTTCTCTTGTCCTTGTTTGCATGTGGTTGCTGGAGAATTTATGACGAGTTGTCTGCTCTTATTATCTATAGCTAACAGAGAGGGCAATTTTGATGCATGTCAGATTTCTATGAAAGATTTTAAGATTATACGCTCTGGTTGTTTAATATAGTGCCAACATTACTTTAATTTTTGTGTGTTTTCGACTATATTCTGATGCATACTCAGAACCAGGTGTCTTTATGTTTTCTTTCTAGGAAATATTTTCTTAATTTTTAATTCCATGATTTTTCAGGATTCTGTAATCTTTTCATAATATGTGGCGGTCTGAGAGTGGATTAGCATCATCAGCGCCCCAGTGTCTATCCCAAAGCAGTCCTCCTTTTGTGTTCTTCCTACACCACTCTGCCTCAGGGCTCTGTGGAGTTGGGAAGAGTGAGAGATATCAGCTGTCTCTGAGGGGACTCCTAAGCATAACAGTAGGAAGGATGTGGAGAAGTGGAAGGAAAGAGGTGATGTGTGGGGTACTGAAATGGATTTCCAGATGTGGCAGGGTGCCACTGGGGCAGTGCGGTGAGCTTCTGACACATGCACTGGAGAGAGTGAGGTCACAACTGTCCTCAAGCCAGTGAAGGCCTGCCATCACCTTACTCCCCCAGAAGCATTCCTGCACACAGGTTTTTCAAGGAAAAGCCCTTTTTTTTTTGCACATTGGTTCTTGTCTTCAGCGTTATTCTGTGTGTTACTTTCTAGAAAGTCTGGATGTGCCCTTTGATCTCCTTTTCTTTTTTTTTATTATTGTTTATTATTATTAGTTACATTTTATTAACTCTGTATCCCAGCCGTGTCCCGCTCCCTCATTCCCTCCCAATCCCACCACCCTCCCTCATCTCCTCCCTGCCCCTTTCCAAGTCCACTGATTGGGGAGGACCTCCTCCCCTTTCATCTGGCCCTGTTTTATCAGGTATCTTCAGGACTGGCTGCGAAGTCCTCCTCTGTGGCCTAATAGGACTGCTCCTCCTTTGAGGGGTGGGGATAACCTCCTTTTCTAAGAGTTGTTCACAGTTGGGACTTCAGTTTTCAAATCTGTAAGATCATTTTCATTGCAAGAGTATGCGTTATTTGCTGCTTTAAACACATTAAATCTTTTTATTTTGTAATTAAAGAAGTTAAAATAAAGCATGATGAATTGATTGATCAGCCTATGGTTACCTGTTTTATTTTCGTTTTTATGTTTTCTCCTATTCCCAATAAGCTTCTTGGGTTTTATTTTTTTTCTTTGTTTATTTTTATTTTATTTTATTTTATTTTATTTTTGTATTTTGCTTTCTTGTAGAATTATAAAAAAAAAACAAAAAACTATCATAAATTTATTACTCACTGCCTTATAAATAAAATTCATGCATTTTATATTGTTATTTGAAAACAAAAAAACATCAATTATTTCTTCTATCAAAAATACAGTATTGCATTTTAAAAATATTTTTATCATGGATCTTTAAAAAAGGAATTAGTGTCATTCTCTGCTAAATTATTCTTTCCAGTTTTTATAAAAAGTAATTTTGGTCAACAGAGGGTTAAGAAACAGGAGCGTCTGTGATATAGCCATGACTCTTTTGGTGATTTTTAATCTTCACATTTCTTTTACAAGTAGGTACTTTTCTTCTATGTGATATGCAAATCTCTCCGCTCCTACCAGCAACTGGATAGGGATATGTGTTTCATCTTAAAACAAAGGCCAAGAAAAAATAATAATATGATAAAGTTATTCAAAGGCTTTCAGAAACAGGTGTTCTAAGTCTAGGCTAATTGGATTTCAGTTAATTATTCCTTTTACTTTAGGGAATATAAGTAAGAAATGTAAAAAAAAAAAAAAAGTGCCTGAAAACTTCACTGACATGCTAATCACTCTGGCCATGTTTAACCTAGGCAAGAAGACAAAGGACCAACTGAATGTGACTGAGGTCTTCATTAAGTTTTTCATCGCTACCTTTTCAGATACAAATTACAGCCTTTCTCATACACTCTGCGTTACATAATGTTATGGCATATTCTAGTTTTTCTCATATACATAATTTTAATTTCATTTCCAATTCACATAAAATAAGTTTATAAGTTAATGATTGGATCTCTCATTCACATCAGGGACACCAAATAAATTTTTCTTAGATAGGTCAAGTTCTATAAGCTATTTGATTTTTAGATAGTCATTTCTAGTTTCCTTTCTATTTTCAGAAAAGAGTTTTTAAACTATATTTTACTATTATCAGCACTCCTCAAAAGTTAGACCCAAGTGTGTTAATGGAACAGAAATCTTGTTTGTAAAATGGTATAAGAATGTAGAACATAGCACTCCATAAGCACTGATTTAGTTGGTGGTGGTGCTCACAGAGCAAAGCCTGGCATAGTAGTCACACAATATTTTCCAGGTAAATGAGTCAACAAGTAAGACATTTTGAAGGAAGCTAGCAATGATGACTAGACGCAGGATGCCGTGTCTTCTGGATGGGGATAACTGGAAGGCTAGACTAATGGAATGATTCTTCTATGCATGTTGAATTCTTTGTTTTGATTTCTAAAGCAAATTTAGTAGTACGGCTTCATGGTAAAGCAATCACATACTGACTTGACTGGCAGAGATGCAGAATTCAGTAGCAAAGTAAAACAACCATGTGCTTATCTGATATGCTAAGTACTTAATAACTGTTATAATATGATTTATGTTATATATATGTTATATCTATTAATGAATATGTATGTTAATAAATGTTATATATTATGTATATATAATTTATCACTCTGCTCAATGAAAGTGAGACCTATTTTTCAGGTATCTTTTCACTATGTGAGTGCACTGTTTACTAGCTAGTTAATCTTCGCACTTTTTAAGGGCCTTTTTGCTACAGCATTCAGTTTGTTCTGCTTTCTTTCTTTTTTTCATATAATTTTTTTAAAGACAGCATGTTCTGTTATGTAGAGATATTACATAGCTATGGTTCAGGACTCACTATGTACAAGAGGCTGGACTCCAACTTAGAGGGATTTTCTCTTGTTTTAACTTTTATTAATTACACTTTATTCATTTTGTATCCCCCCATAAGCCCCTCCTTCCTCCCCTCCTGGTCCCACCCTCCCCCCCTTCTGCATGCATGCCCCTCCCCAAGTCCACTGATAGGGGAGGTCCTCCTCTCCTTCTTTCTGATCTTAGTCTATCAGTTCTCATCAGAAGTGGCTGCATTGTCAGGGTTCTAGGTTATCTCCACAGATAATCCTTGGTTGGAGTATGAGTCTCTGGGAAGTTCCCTGTGTTCAAATTTTCTTGTTCTGTTGCTCTCCTTGTGGAGTTCCTGTCCTCTCCAGCTCTTACTATTTGCCTCCCAATTGCTAGGACTTCAGGTATACACAATCAAATACCAGCTTTTTATTTTGATTATAGTTGGACTAGTGTAGATTATTCATGTCAGACTTTGTTATAACCATAATATTTATTTTATTTTTATATTTAGTTTTTGTGACCATGATTAATAATTTTCACAAATTCTTTTTTCTCAAATTGGTAAAAGACAAATTTTTATGCATAAAGTTTGATGAAAAAACATTATTAGGTCTATTAAAACTGGACATTTCAATCAAAAGCATACTAAGTATACTTATTAAATATAATTTTCTAACATATACCTTTAAAACATCTAACATGCTTGTTCAGTTTCAGTACAATGGACTCAAGATTAAGCATACACATTACATGCATCAAGGCTGGATTACGAGTTATCATCATCTTCACATTTTCTTTCCAGCGTATTTGCTGACTAATTGCCTGTATTTTGTGATACCATATTAGTAGTAATAATGTTTTTGGACCCAATTAATGATGGATTGAGAAGAACATTCTGCGCTCCGCCCAAAGTTGGGGACATGGAGGGGACAGGAGCCCCACAAGGAGACCAACAAAGCTAAAAGATCTGAGCCCAGACGGTCCTGCAGAGACTGATGCACCAATGGAGGACCATGCGTGGAGAGGACCTAGACCCCTGCTCAGGTGTGGCCAATTGGCAGCTCAGTCTCCATGTGGATCTCTTGAGTGAGGGGATCAGGGGCTGCCTCTCTCATGAACTCAGCTGACTACTCTCTGACCACTCGCCCCTGATGATGCAGCCTTGCCAGGCCACAGAGGAAGAGGATCCAGGCAGCCCTGATGAGCCCTAACAAGCTATGGGCAGGTGGCAATAGTGGAGAACTCCCACTTTCAGTGGACTAGGGGGAGGGGATGAGCGTGGGGAGAGAAGAGGAATGAGGGGTGGGACTCGGGGAGCTGGGGGAGCAAGGATTCAATTGAGATATATAATGAATAAATTGTGAAGAAAAAGTAGAAATTAAAATTAAAAAAGAAGACATTGTGAAGTGCTGGTTTTGCAGGAATTGGAGCTTTTACGGCGGGAGACTGAGAAGCAGCCATCTGCACTGTAAAGGTTGGCCCTGTGAGGAACTTCGGAGTGCCTACTTCAGTTGAGACAGACATGGTTTGTGCAGTTGGTGCGCCGAATATGGGAGTCCTGGGTCTGCTGGAAATGGAGCCAACAGTTAGCTGTGGAACTGTTGTTGTTCCTGCAGAAGTCGGTGCCCCCCTTTTTAATTTTTGGAAAATGTTTATCTATTTTATACAATATATTTTAATCATATTTCCCCACCTCCAATTCCTCCCTACCTCCCCACCCATATAACTTCATATCCTCTCAAACCCCCAAAAGAAAATCAAAACAAACAGAATAAGACAAAAATGCTAAAAACCAAAATGAAACAGAAACACACCGTTTCACAGAAAAATCACAAACAAAACACAGGCACATTTTGTATCAGCCAAGCGGCCCTGGACCTGGAGACTGCCAGCCTCGGAGTGCAGTTGATAAACCCAGTGACGCTCCACTGCAGAAAATGGACTTTTCTTGGCTAGCAGGGGTCAGTTTAAAATATTTTAGTTTAGCAGTGGGGCCCCAGTTCCACCTCCCCCTGTCAGAACCCATCTGGCTTGAATCTGTGCTCAGAAAGGTGTGTGGAAGAGGAGACAGCAAGAACGTAGGAGCCAGAGGGGGTAGGTAATTCCAGGGAGGCAGTGTCCTCAAGACTCAACAACAGTGGTGCACGAAGGAACTCGTAGGCGCCGTTCTTTTTGGTAGAGATGTAAGCCTACCGTTTGGAGCAGTTAGACAATATCTATCAGATGGCATTAGGACCTGAAGACTGCTTGATCAACAGCCCTGGGGTTTGTTTTCTTTGTTTTGCAATCTCTAAAAAGTCTCTTGGGGTAGGAGAAGTGGAAGAGTGGCCAGCGCGGCACTGCACTGCCGATTGGGTATCATCTGCATGAACGGTGCTTTCTTAGCACGGCTCCAATATATTTTCACATCATCGAGACTGTGGCCACATATCGGAACACAACCTCCGACCCCTCATTTATGAATCTCGGCTCTTTTCCGTACTGCCCATATCCTTCAGGATTCTTGCCGTCGTCTGTGCTCGTGGGAGACGCCGTGATACACGGCGATCAGACTTCTCGAGCAAAATCACCCACCTTCGTGCGCTTCATTCCTGACTGTGGTCAAGCTGGTTGCCTAGTGTGGTTTCCCAACCCTGGTGTGCCGGTGAGCAGGATGTCCGGAGGCTTCACAGTCCCCGTTCACAGGCAGCCAGCGCCTTGGCTCACAGGCCCAACCAATTTTTACAAATTCTTAAACTCTGTGTCAACACTAGTAAATTCTTGTTAGGGGCAAAATTAGAATAGTGAACAAAAATTTATTTCTGTTCAAAATGTGTGAAAAGCTTCTCCCATATTTTGATTTTGTCTTTATTTTCAACAAAAGTTACTCATTAATATTGATACATATGAAAACAATTCAAATAAATAAGTGAAAGATATTTTCTTTAGGGATGTTGTCCCTTTTCAAAGGTATTCAATTCTTCCTTTTTATTTTATGTAATGATCTGATTACCATTGCATATCTTAAACAGTACTGATTTTAATTTACTGTTAAGTATTTTTGAAGAATTTATAAGTTGATCCTCCTCCTTTCTTACTCCTAACACTCAGTTCTTTAAGAGGACAGTCTTTAACTTGCTGTCTAGCTAAGCCTGACCTCACACTTCTGAACTTCTTGCCTCCACCTCTCAAGTGCTAAGATTACAGGCGTGTGCCGCCATGTCTTGTGAATGTAGCACAGAGTATTGAATTCCATTTTCTTGTGTGTAAACTGGGGAAGCACTTTATCAATTGAACAGCAGATCAGCACTTTAAATTTTAATAGTTACTAGTTTTACATTGAAAATGTTTGAAGTGTAAGAGAGGGGAGGTGGGAGAGGATTGGGAGGGAGGGGAAATGCGGTTGGGAAGTATTGTATGAAAAAGAATAAACAAATAAAAAGAGAACAAACAGGGTTCTAATGAATAATATTAAAAGTTAAGAAGATAAAACCGAAACTAACACATTGGAATTGATTTTGATCATACTCATTTCCTCTGTCAACTCCTCCCAGATCCATCTCCTTACCTACCAACCTGGCTTTGTGACTTTTTGTTTTTTAATTTTATTTTTTAATCTAACAAGTCCAATCTGTGCTGTGTGTGTCTGGAAAACACTGTCTTCTTGCAGTCACCTTCTATCTCTGCCTCTTACAATCATTTTACTACCTCTTCTACAGTAATGTCTGAGTCTCAGAGGAGGAGGTAAAATAGCTCCCATAGATAGCTGTGCATTCTGCAGTGTCTTATTCTTTAAATAATGATAGTAGCAAGACTTCCCTTAAGGCCTATGACCTGTCTAGCCACAGGTTCTTGTTCAGGTATCAGGTATGGATTTCATTGTGTGAAGTGGGTCTTGAATCTAGTCAGTTGGTCATTCTCTTGGCATTTCTATGACCGCTACATCAGTAGGCATGTCCTCTCTTGCTGGTAATTATTGCAGCTCAATTAGTTCACAGTTCTGTAAGACTGATGATTAATTTTTCCTCCTCTGCTAGTATGCATATCACCTTCTAGCACTATGAAAGCCAGCCAACAGATATGAAGCTTTTATGTCAGTATCCACTTGATTTTTATACGTTCTATGACTCAACTCTGTAGTGTGTACAGCATTAGGATCTTACCATCAAGTTCTAGCGGGTAACCAAAAGAAACGCCTGAAATGTTCAGGAGTCTATGGGATCTCATAGCCTAATAACTCTAAGACGTAACCTATTTGTAGTCTTTTATTTGTTAGCCTGTGGTATCTAATAGGGACATTTCTGCTATGTTATAGATTAATTCCGCTTAAACTCTTTGTAAATGAGTATGCATTTAGGAAACTTCATGATAGTAGGTTCCATATGACTCTTTCTAAAGGCCTTTTTCTGTTATTTATATTACTATCTTCTCTGCTCTTCTTTCTCAAACCCATTTCACTTAACCTTTCCTGTACAATTATTTTTCTTTATTCCATTACTGCATCATTCAAAATGATCTTGGTAGATTTCCTCTGGAGTCAGATTCAATGTCCAGTTCTACGTGAACAGCTTGGTTCAGACCAACCCCCCCCCCCCCATGGCTTAATTTTAATGTGTTCATTGTTTAAAAGAAATCATATCCAAAATGATGTTTTTGATATATAATCAAATCACAGTCCATTCTACTTTTAATGCCTTTATTTCTCCAGCTACATTTCATATATTATTATCCAATTACAATATATAATTCCACTATGAAATTAAACCCTGATGTAGCATACTCATAATACATTTTTGGGTTTAGCAAACCTTTCTATAAGTGAACATTGTATACCCTTTCAGCCTTGTGGGTCGCATAATCTCCATTCATCTTACTGTTGTACACAAAACAGCCAGAAACATATGTAAAGAGAGCTGTATGGCTCTATTCCAATAAATACTATTATTTTTACACCAAGAATTATCAACCAGCTGTTTTGACTTGATGTCCAGTGCACACCTCCCCTGGATGCCTTAGGTCTTACATGAACTCTGGAATCACACCAGGCCGTATAAGTAGAAGAATGCACTCTCCTGTTACCTATGTGATCTGAGGTAGTCATGTAAGTTTTTTACCCCCAAACATAAAACAAAATAAATTTTAGTTAAACTAATATTTTGTTTCAACTTATCTAGTTAAAGTTTACCGTTACGTTTCTTAGTTCAGAAATAAAAAAAGTGTTGATTCATATATTACATGATTAATAATTAATGTTTTAATGGGTCTCTTACTGTGTTTGGAAGTTTACTGTCAACTTTCTTTGGTTAGCTGAAATATGATTTAAAGCAAGATGTTCCTAAGGACTGTAAAATGCTTGCCTCTAAATATAGAAAAACAAATTTCAAAGGAAGCAACTACAGTATTTACAATGGTAATTACAGCTGAACTCTGGTTCATCAATGTAACTTATTTTGAATGAGTAAACCTAAATGATTTTAGAACTGCTATTTAATATATATGTAATCAAATGTAGTATTTTTGATACATTTTAGAACAAAGTAACATAAATATCTCAAATCCATGTTTAAATTTGGAATAATTTCTTGATCGATCATTTCTTGAAGTGTGAAATAATTTTCTCACTTATTTTCCCCACATTTACTTAAATTTTTCATGATCTTGCAATAGTCGTTTATGCAGTTCTTATGCCCTCTTATATTATTCACCCCCTCCCTTTTCTCTCCCTTCGCCTCCTTTCTCTTCTTCTCTTCTTTCCTTTGTTCGTTTGTTCCTTCCTCCCTTCTTCCTTTCTTCCATCAATCATTCCTTTCTTTCTTCTTTCCCTTCCCACTTGTTTCTCCTTTATTTACTCCACCCAAGAAATGGTTTATTTCTTCTCAGGGTTTAGTGAAAATCACTTGGATAGCACTCTGGGTTGTTTCTACAGACCCCAGTAGTAAATACAGATGTGATAAATCTTGGCTCTAAATTTTTAAAAACGAGAGACTCTCACCTTCAATACGAAGTGGAGCTGCAGAGCTCAGTTACTGAGGACTATAAATGTCAGTAAGTGGTACCCGTATCCCCACAAAATATAGATCCATTCTTTGACCAAAGCTCTGCTCCAAGGATGTGGAAAAGCATGGCATGGTTGGGCTTCTGGGAGACACCAAAATATCTTTAGAATGTCAACTCAGGAGTAATAAAAAGTATTTGCAATGCTTGTTTTTCTAATGATGATTTATACTCTTCGGTGTATATCCTACCTTTCTGTCATTTGCTTCTCTACCCATTCTTTCCAATTAAGTGTTGTAATGGATTTTAAGATAACAAGATATTATAATGAGTTATAACTATAATTTTCTGTTGCTTGTGTGTTTAAAATGCCAATCTGGAAGCGGTGTCCCAAAACTTTTAGAGCAGAACTCAGCAGGCAGAAGCAGGTGGGTCTTTGAGAGTTTGAAGACAACGTGATTTACATTGAGAGTTCTAGGCCAGCCAGAACTGCATAGTAAGACTCAGACTCCAAGGAAACAACCAACCAACCTGCCCTCAAATGTCTAAATATACAAATGTAACTAAGGCTGGGTTTTACCTTGGAAAACTTTATATTCTAACAGGTGTCTCTGTATAGTTTTATGAAAATGCAAGAACTTCAAATATTTCCAAACCAACAATATCAGTATGAAATTACATATATTCTTAGATTTGTTTGTTTAACTTTCTAATTTTGTATTTGTGATAAAAATTGGGATGAGGATATACTCATTCCTGATGTGACTTCATGTGCTGGGGAAGGTTGATATGGGGGAGGGGCTCCCCTTTTCTGGGGGCAAAGGGAAAGGGGAAAGAGGAAGGAAGGGAAGGGGGGAACTGGAAGGACAAGAGGGAGGGGACACCCTTGGGATGTAAAGCAAATAAACTGAAGTTTAAACAAATTAATCTCAAATTGGCACAGAGATGTTTGTTAATGGGTTTTAGTCACCTTTTTTCTTTCAGAACGTTTAGCAAGTTTTGCATTTTGTTTTGTTATATTTATTGTGTTATTTTTGTCATTCCTAAATGTGTGGTTGGTAGTACCTTGTGGATCTTTTAATCACTGGTCTTTTGTGTTATGAAAGAGTCCATAGTTTTAGTTAAGGCAGACCTATAAGATGTGAAGTAGAATTCATTATTTTTGGTCCTTTGCATGACTGAGGCCATCAGAAAAAGAAACAAAAGAAAGAAAACTCTTGTATTTTGGGGAACTAAATAGCTTTAAATGGTATGTTAATTGTGTATTGTTTTCTAGAAAATTTTCCACTATCTTTGACCCTTTCTTTAAAGCAATAATATTTATTATTTCAATAAAAGAAAGTCATCACACAGGAGCAAGAATTCTTACTAAAATTGTATATTTCATATATTCTACTTGTGAAATATAGTGGGCAAAATATTTATGAGTACCATGAAATAGGAAGCTGGAACTGCCATCATTTGTAAATGAACATGTGACAGTTCATCAGTATTTAATGCTAACATTGCTAGATGTGAGCATGAAGAATTTAGCAGCTATCTGTCACAGCCCTGTGTGTTTCTTCCTCTGATACTGCAGGATGCTTCTGTAATGGCAACATGAGACATTTGGTGTCTCACTATCTAAGATATTAAATAAATGAACATGCTAATGTAGGATTCATTTTGTTATCTGCAGTCTCTCTACCGTGTGTGTGTTGCTGTTGTCATTGTTTTCCACACTCTGGGTAAAGCACTGTCCCACACCTTGGGGTGGTTTTATTCCTCACTCCCACGAGCCATGGCTGGACTCCGCCACAAGACGCAGGTGCCCCTTGTGCTGTCAGCAGGAATGATTAATGAGGGTTTGCCCTACTGAAAGCAGTCTTTGGAGTATTGTTCAGGGCATCTGTGGAACTGTCGGGGGAGACAGGCACACAAGTGAACAACCAATTATTTGGCCATCACTGAGGCAGCATGAAAAAGACATCAAATTGGACAGAGAAGCCATGCTTTTGTTTGGGGATCAAATATCATTTTTCAGGTGTTATTAGCAATATGAAACTTAGACCTTGCTTTCAAAGACTCTTGGTCAGGTTTAGACTTTTAACCAGAATAAGAAAATAGATTTTTTTCTTTAAAGCTAATTGAATTACTTGAAAGTGGTATAACAGGACTACAGTGTCAGAAAGTGGCCTCATAGGTGGCTGCCGGGATGTGATGAGGTAACGTTTTACCTCACTAACTTTGGAAACCACGGACTCTGTACACAGTAAGGAGGAACCTCCACACAGAGCTCTTCATTTCTGGCCAGACTGCACAGAGACAGGAGTTTGTAAGTGGTCAGAGGGCCAGAATCCTCGCTCTGGGATGCTGCAACAGAAAACACAACACCAAAAGCCAGGGAAGCCTCTCAGACTGTGACCTACCCTGGCATGCTTCTTGCTCTCCATTATGATGTGACAGTTAACTCTTAGGTGTAAAAAATGGTTTTCCAGACTGCTATGTGTTTTCACTAGGTTTGTAATTTGAGTGAAAAAAATAAAAAGACTAGTAGATCTTTGAGCATAATTCTAATGTGGATTATGGAGGCCTTTTGGAAAAAGCACTGTTTTAAATGTTGTGTCCATTCAGGCCTGCTGTCTTCAGTGTAAAAATCCAGAGCTAAGCCCTAAAAAACTGAAAGTTGCAAAGAGCAGACGGTGGCATATAAAAAGCAACGGTCAGTAACAGCTTTAAAAATAAATGCGTCCTATGTAACAATAGCAAAAAGGCAAACAAAACTTGCAAACCAAAGCAAACCCCTATTTAAATATTTTAAAAGGGTTATATTCTTTTGGATTGTATTCTCTTTTATAAAATTTAGCTCAGTCACACAGTAATTAGAAGTCACATAAAGATTAAAAACAGTGTCAAAGAGTTTATATAAGTGTAAAACAAATATCTGAAGAAAGATTGCTTTTACAAATGACTTAAAGAAGATGTGTGACTTGATTTTTCTTACTTTTCTCTGGTATCTGCAGTGCTTTTCTATATATATCAAAGTGTGTGCTTGGTCAATGTTAGACTTGCATAATTTTGTTCACTTCTCAAGCTAATATGAAGTTTTATTGTTAAACTATATATGACTAAGAATGCTTATTGCTCACATGATAAATTGGCCCATTTAGCTAGATGCATTACTATAGGAAAACAGAGAAAAGGTTATACCCAAATCATGAGAACATTTTAAGACTTTTTTGTTTGCTTGCTCTTTTTGAGACAGGGTTTTTCATGTTGGCTTGGATGTCCTGAATCTGATTTATAGACCAGACTGGCCTTGAATTCACAGAGATCCTCCTGCCTCTGGTTCTCTGAGTGCTGAGGTCACAGACATGTACCACCGAGCCCAGCCATTAAAGATTTTCATGACTGACATCTTTAACATTAAGTAGGCCGAATAGCAGAGTTCAGGTCTCAATGAGCAGTAACACCGCTTCTTTTCAATTTTATAGGAGCAGTAGTTTTAAAGTGGTTTGTGTTTACTGTTCATAGTAAAATTGTATCATTTGGAGAGTTTCAATAGTTATTATTATTTTATTATCCATTCAATAGCTTTTGTTCATAATATTATATATAATTATGGTAGCAGAGAGAACGAGAGAGAGAGAGTGCAAGCTCAGCAATTAAGAACAAGCAGCACTTTTGCAGAGGACTTGAGTTTCGTTAGCAGCATCCATCCCTAACTGTAACCCCAGCTCAGCAGAATCAATGCCTCTGGCTTTCGAGGGAACCCGTACTCATGAGCACATACCCACACACACAGACACACAATTAAAAAGTAAAATTTAAAAGAATAAGATAAACACATTAGCAGATTTCCAGTCCTTGTAGAATTCAAAGGCGTTGATTTTAAGCTATGTTTGTTGGGAATATTGGCATTTTTAACATGTTGTTTTGTAGTTTTTCCTCTGCCGATTCTCTGAAATTTGAACTTTAAAATTGCGATTGCTGTCAAAGCCGACTACCTGTCAGTATGCACAGAATCTCAGAGACCTTGTCTCACCTCCTATCTTTATTTTCTTCTGGAATTCTTTTCTGGATGCCATAATGTTACTTATTATTTAGTCATTGAAATAACTCTAAATGACTGTCCTAGGGAAATTCTTGGTGTGGTGTGGTGTGGTGTGGTGTGGTGTGGTGTGGTGTGGTGTGGTGTACGTGCGTGTGTATGCTAATGTCACTCCTATGGTTTGTGGTTGAATGACGGCACTGCTTAAGCACAGCAGACCATATACTTAGTCACATCTAGAGCTCAGGCTACCTGAAATATGTATGACCCTGTCTTGTAAACAACAACAAACAATGTTTTCTATGGATGTTTATAGCAAATATACAATAAGCAAAGCAGAGGCTCTTTCCTTTATACTCTCATGAACAATATCTTATCTTAGACTGAATCAATATGCCTTTTTTTCCCGTATCATGGAAACTACATGTTCCCAGTAGCTTTCAATTCAATGAGTTTGTCACTTATTCTTTTTCATTTTTGTTTGTTTGTTTGTTTCTGAGACAGGGTTTCTCTGTGTAGCCTTGGCTGTCCTGGACTCCCTTTGTAGACCAGGCTGGCCTGGAACTCACAGTGGTCTGCCTGCCTCTGCCTCTGTGAATCCTGGGATTCCAGGCGGGCTCCACAGAGGCCAGTCATCACTCATTCTTTGGAGGCGTGTCTCAACCCTTTTCAGGTATGTTCGTCACTCATTCTTTGGAGGCGTGTTTCAACCCTTTTCAGGTATGTTCGTCACTCATTCTTTGGAGGCGTGTTTCAACCCTTTTTCAGGTATGTTCACTGATGTTATAGCAAGATTTTTTGATTATTCTTTTTATTTTTTTTAAGGAAAGGTCATAAAATTTCTGTCATCGTTTGGCTCAAAGATTCAAGAATATAATTGAATATAGACTATCTTTCTGTATTAAGACACTTTAGATTTAATTGGAAACTTGGTGTCTACTGATGTTTGAGATGCTACAGATTCATATTGAGTTTTAAGTAGTGAGGCTGAGTGATGACTTCAACCAGCTTCCCAAACGAGGCCTTTATAAACCCACAGCACAGGTCTACCACGGGGAGAGACATCGATTAGAGTCTGCCTGGGCTATGGTGCATTCAGAACCCTCCCAGATGAGCTTCTGGCAGCCAGCCGTGGGGAACCATGCCTGAAGGACAAAAGTAGGGTGTGAGCAGCAGAAAAAGAGGGAGACGCTATGGATGGAAGCTGAGGCCAGAGTGAGAAAGACCTGACATGTATGTTATAGGAGGTCTAACATGTATGTTGTTATAGAAGTAA
>NW_026587216.1:51605890-51606063 GCF_907164565.1 Psammomys obesus | reverse complement strand
ATGTTATAGGAGGTCTAACATGTATGTTGTTATAGAAGTAACATGTACGTTATAGGAGGACTAACATGTATGTTATAGAAGGCCTAACATGTATGTTATAGGAGGCCTAACGTGTGTCATAGGAGCCCTAACATGTATGCTATAGGAGGCCTAACATGTGTGTCATAGGAGGC
>NW_026587216.1:51523423-51605880 GCF_907164565.1 Psammomys obesus | reverse complement strand
CCTAACATGTATGCTATAGGAGGCCTAACATGTGTGTCATAGGAGGCCTAACATGTGTGTTCTTATAGAAGTAACATGTATGTTATAGGTAGGTCCATGTCTTAGACTTGAGAAGGTGATACTCTGGGGCTTGAGTATTTAAAGTTTCCAGGTAAGAACTCGGAAAAATAATTCAAAATTCACACAGCTTCTATTTATGCTACAAGTAGTCTTGTTGTTTACTTGAATTTGATTTGACCTAGTGTATCTATTTTCGGTAACATTTGCTAGCCTAGCCCATACTAAGACAATAGGAAGCCAATGATTGCAATCTCATAATAATCTGAAGATCTTACATCAGACTTTCCCCAGAATTGAAATATTGTGAAGACAATTAAACATTTTTTAGTTTGTAGTATTAAATCATTTCCTTTTTCCTGTTACTCCCTCCAAACTTTCCTATATAGTTCTCCTTGTTCTTTTCCAAATCTAAGGCCCATTTTTTCATTATTTGTTGTTACATACATACAAAACTACCTTAAATACCTCTATAAGTAAAAAGTGTTAGAACCAGATTCCATAGATCATTTGAAGATGGTCTTAAACTGGTGAACTCCACCTGCTTAAGAGACTCACAGACTTGCTGTACCATGATGCCTAATGCGAAGGTTTCTCTGTTGATAAAGAGTTCCAGGAGGAGGTGGGGGCAGAGGAGCAGCCGGAGGAGGGTTGTTTTCTCCAGGACAGATGAAGTTGAAGGGAAGGTTTGGAATCCAAAAGGAAATATGAGAAAGGCAGTAGGAATTTCAATTAAAATCTGTTAAATCAGATTCTATCTTAGGTAAAACACATGCGACTCCAGGCTTCCTACCTAGCCTCAAAGATTGAGCATGAGTGCTCAGCTTAGAATCTGTTACTTTTGATTTTCAAAATACAGATTTGAAACAGCAACGATACAGCTGTCTGCTGTGCTATCATAGTAATGTAAGTGAAATTTATTGTCAAATTCTATAATTAAGAGCAAAACAAACACTTTATTTGTACGTTTGCCAGATTATTTTATGATTGTCACACAAAATAATGCTTAAGTTGCAATAGATAGCCGAGAAATATGTCAACACACAGATATAAAATAAATTTATTTTTAATGTATAAATAGGGAGCTGTTACATTTTGCTTATACTTTGATGACTATTATAATTCTTTCTCATGTTAATATATAAGATTTACATGGAACGAATAATAAATTATTTTTTTTATATGTAGACAGCCTAGTTTAGTTTATAGCACTCTTCACTGCTGCTTAAGAGCCAGAAATACGAAATGATAAAACTATGGCTCTCTCTCTCCCACCCTCCCTCTTCTCCTAGGTCCTTTCCTCCTGTCTCTCCTCTTCCTTCTAGAATTAGAATTACTTGAGTTGTTGCAGCTCCCTAAGTTTACAAATTCAGAGGTTTATTTTTAGAAAGACATGTATTCCCAAGCGGCTAGCACAGAGCTTCAGGGAGATGCTTGTGGGGAAGGCGTGGGCAGCTTCTTCCTTATGCCTCACCTGAACAGCTGTTTGGTGTACAGAATGCCAACCCTAGTCAACAGCCCGGCTTCAGGTCGTGGATCCTTTCGCTTTGTAGTGTCTTATGACCTTCCTGTTGCTTTTCCGGTTCAGCGTCAGCTCCATAAACAGCCTGCTACACTTCATTTTTCCATAGACAATATGTCATAGTTCAGTTAAACAAAGGTGACTCCAGAATTAGTCCAAGTGCACTCGTTGCTTTTCTATTGTGATAAACACCACAGCCAAAAGCAACGTATAAAAGAGAGATCTTATTTTGGCTTATGGGTGCAGAGGGAGAGTCCAAAATGGCAGGGAGGAAAATCTTGTCACAGAGGAGAGCAGAAACAATTAGAATGCGGGGGAGACTATAAACTTTCAAAACCCATCCCCAGTAATTGTGTCCACCAGTAAGATTTCACTTCCTAAAGGTTCCTTAGCACCTCAGCTAGCACCGCTAACTGGGAATGAACTGCTCAAGTACCTGAGTCTATGGGCGATATTTCTCGTTCATTTCACCCCCAAAAGAAAACGTATAACTGAACAATCAGATATTGTAAATAGGAAAGCACTTTGAAGCCTCTTATTACTGAGCAGATTGGAAATTTCACCTGAAGTACTTAGAGACCTTCAATCATTCTTCTTTTAACCTTCTATGGCAAGTAAAGGAAAGCGAGCTTATCTATCAGCATTACTGTGTAAACTCCTAAGTATGACAGGAGATTAAGTTAAGAAATGTCTCACTGAATGTTCTACTTGGAAAAGAATAATAAGCTGTACTTTAAAATACATTTTCTCATTGTTTATGAAGTAATTTCCTTTAATGTTCAGTAATATTTTGCAGAAAATCAGGCATTTTCTAATGTAAAAATATTCTTAAACCATCTGTTTTGGTTCATATACTAGAAAATATAAGATTTAAGTGTTACCAAACATTAAAAAAAAGGGCTTTCCAACAGAAAGTTCAATTTCAGTAATTTGTTTTTAACTTCTTGTTTTGATACTTAAAATCTGAATAAATGTATAAACTAAAGAACTATTTATATGTGGGAGCCTCACAGAAACAGGTATATTTATAGCAGGATAGTATTTAGTTCCACTGCAATTTGTTGGACTTGCAACAAATTGGACTTTGAAGCAGAGTTGACGAGGAGTGTGAATACAGCACTGAAATTCTCTATCAAACACTGAATTCTTTATCTTGTTGATATCAGTTACTAACTCTATATGCATCATTGTTTTGCTAACATGCAGGATCTGCTCTGTTTTTAAAGGAGCATTAGCACCTTGTAGCAGGTTAGGCATTACTACCAATGGGAATTACACTTAACCCTAGATTTCTCATGGTAAACATCTGAAAAGATTTCCTAGTGAGGGTTCAATTCACAGGAAAGTTAGCAGGCGTTCTAACCCTAGGACCTGTTTATCCAAACTGTGAAACAAGATTATCTTAGAATGGTTTTGCTGGTTTTAAGATTCAACTACACATTGAAAATGTAGCCAACTCTTCTAACAACATGATAATTGCAAACGTAGTATATTTTTAAGTGGAAAGTGTAGGTGCTGGAAGCGATACTGGGGTACTTTCTAGGTCATTTACTCCTCTAGATGCCGAGGGCTATGAAACGTGCTCCAAACATGCCTGCAACTTTTGCTTTGTGTTTTAAACTGTAAGAAGACGTTTCTCCAAACTATGATGGCTGAGACTTTACGGAAAACATGATTGACAGCCTTACAGTCCTCAATGTATTTGAAACTATTTTTGCCTAAGTTCTGAGATAGCTGGCAGAGTAAGAAACCCAGAGGGAAAGGTGACTGCTGAGAGGCAGCATGGGCATTTTGTTTCTCTTAAATCCTCTAGGAAGAATGCAAGACCACCAAAAGTCATACCAGCTCATGCTTCCGTACCTTGCTGTTACATGCAATTTCATCATTTCAAGGGCTTTCAAATCAGTAAACAGTAAAAGACAATTAATATCCAGATTGATTTAATCAGTTTATTTCACGTCCAGAGCATGTAAATTCACAAAAATTTTGTTTCTACCAGCTACATAATCATAAATTAAGGGCAATGTTCTGAGCTAAAAAGATGATGGCTGGTTTTTGTTAACCTGTTGGAATACTTCCAATGGACGGGAAAGAGGGTTGTGGTCCAGAGAGCCTCTCTTAAACACACCACTCACATCACACTCTGATGTCTTTCGTTCATCGGCCACTTTAAGTTACTTTTTGCCATCTTTTACTAGCACAAAGACCATAAACCACTCTTTATTTTTGCCATCTTTTACTAGCACAATATTTAGTTTTCTACTAAAAATTTAAGAGAGAATATGTTACCTGAAATGCACATATCTAACATGTTAAATGTAGATCTATTTTTATATATGACATTGCATATATAAAAATCATTCTGTATCAAATTATATATGTATGTGTATAAACCTTATATACATATAGATTTCTGTAGACTTGAGCACCATGCGTTGCAAAAGATGTTTCATCTATTGAAATAGAAGTAGTCAGTAATTTTAAATTATGTTTTTAACTTGATGAAGCAATGCAATGCCTTGTGCTTTTAGCCACTGAAATATTTTTTTGCTTGCTCTTCCAGTCATGAAGCAAAGAAAACTCACATTTTCTCCTTCAGAAAATTCTATTTCACAAATGCAAATTAGCTTGAGATAAAACAAACAAAAAAGAAACAGACGGGAACAAAGAAAGAGAACCAGTAAAGCCTTTGCCTGGTTGTTGGCATTATTCAATGAGTAGACATCGTCACTATTCCCACCATGATTTTTAGAAAATGTGACAAGAGCCATCCACATTCTTTTGTGTATGACCAGTGGCACATTTGTGAGATGACCAGCGGGGGTTGAGGCTGTGACTAGGAGCAGTTTTCTTTTTGTGAAGTTAATGGGCACATATGGGGAACGAACAAGCTTTACTGTTCTTAGGGGCACCTCCTTCTTCCCTGGTCATAAATTTGAAAAATTGCCATTGAGACTAGAACCAGAGTTCTTCTGACCTTCCATTTTTATGTAATCCATTGTCATTAATAGAATGCGCCAGCCATGTAGTAATGACATGGAGAATCAGGCCTTCGCCACTACTTTTAATTTTCTTCTTTCATGCTTTCCACCTCTGACTTCTTATAGAAGTCGTGTTCTTTCTGACCTGGTTGGTGCTGCTTGAGATGGGAATACCTTGTATGAGAGCATATGCTGTTTGGAAACAAAAAACAAAATTAACACCACAGCTGTGCAGCTTCTGAGGCTGAGATAATAAGCCATTAGAGGAGGGGAGGTAGCTTCTGGCTATGTCACGGCAAGCACACCTGCATGTTCTAGAGATGACCCCTTCCTGTTTTCCTTTTTGAAGGGAAACGGGGCCTTTTACTTCTTGGGAATATAGAATGACAAATAATAATGTAGAAGCTAGAGGGGAGCATTCTCCCTCCATGTTAACTAGTGTTCCTAAGTTGGATGTTGGTCAAATTTTAACAAAGCATAAAAAATATCTGTGCCAAATCTGTCCCGATTTTCTTTTATTCCATTGTTATCAGATTGGCAGAAATGATATTTTGGCTTTATTCTACATTGAGAATAAAATTAAAGATGATTTGTGTTAATATTCAAGATAACTGAATCTAGCTGAAGTTACTTTATATTGAGAGGAAAGTCTCTAAGTTGACTGTAAACAGAGCATCTAGGCCCTGGCACGGATGAGCTGCTGAGAGTGCTGTAGGCTTTGCTGCAGTACCCGCTCGCCTTAATGCCGGTCTAACTTTTCAATGGTTTGCTTTGACTCTGTGGAAAAATCAGTAGAAGTGGCATTTATGGGATGCTTGCTACAAGACCCTAAAATTATATATACACAATCTAATTTTTATCATTATAGCACTATGGGGTAGATTTGTCCCCAAGCTACAGAATAAAGAGATGTCTTTGGAATAAGTAATTCACGGTGAAATTATGTAAGGCTCTGCAGTTATCAAGTAGAAGACTTGGTCTCTATGAGCTTAAACCTATCTGTTCTGTGTCATGGCTTGAATTCTTTGTTCATTGGAGTCTTCAAATGCTATTTTAGTTATTTTTTCATAATATAACTGTCTTTGGATAATGATAGACTACTACATAGGCAGGACATTTTGTTTATATTTGCTTAAAATGAAAGAGTTGTGTATTATTATTCCCCCTTTATCCATTAACTTGTAAATAGATAATGCTCAAGAAATAATGCCAGCCACACAAGCATTTCTCTGAGAGAAACCTCACAGTATTAGTAAAGCCTAAAAGAGACTCAGATAACAGGAGAGGAAACCAGGGTGGTAAATGGAAAGTGGACAGTTATGTGTAAATCAAGACATTCCAAATGACTGAACATTAAATATCTTTAAAACAATTAATGGAGTGTGCTTGTTTTCTCATTACATTCACCAAAACACAAAAGGATACCCTATTACCAGGGCTCTCTCAACAGGCCCTGGGGGCCTCCTGGTTCTGAGAAGACAGCTTTCATGGGCACGGGTAGTGTGTGGAGTTAGACTAGGCCAGGTTTAGTTTCTTTCTAAATTAAGTATTCCTGTCCTTGGTACCAAGAATTTGGTTATCATTGATAATCCCTTACCGTAGTATGCAAATAATATTCCATGAAAACTATGCTTTTTGACCTAAAAAATAATAAGATAATATGGAATATTATTCTCAGGTGACGAAGGGGATGGCGGCCTCTGTGTTTGTAGTAGTTCTATTATCATTGCAGGAATGTGTTGAGAGACTCCATTGGCGATGAACAGAACACTACTTTAGGATTAATCCATGCATAAAGGACCGAGAGAGATGATATGGCAGAGAATGAATGAATTCTGGATCTCCTCCATCTTGCCATTTATGTGGGGAAAAATAAACGCCAAATATTAAATTATAACGTTTAAAGATTAAAAAAGGAATCTGTAATGTTAAAATGCACTTGAATCCCATAATGTTAATTTTTTATTTAAGAATGTCCAATTTTATTTATATTCAAAACAGATGCAGGATTGTAAATACAGGGCAGTTGTAATATTCTAAGCACATATTTTAGGGACTTCCTTCTTTTCCAAATCTCACTCAAGTGGAACATACACTCATTTCTGTAACAAAAATTCTTTCTACTCTATTGGCAAAATGAATAGCATCAACTCAAAATATTTAAAAATTTAGTCACATCCACATCCTGCAGCCTATAAGGAGCTTTCACGCTTTTGGGCTCGCTTTAGATCTTTAATACCCTTTCCTTTTGTGTCAAGGAGCTCACGAGGCGTAAAGAAGCACAGATAAACCCACTTAGATCCCTTCCTGGGCCGTCACCTCTCTCTGCCAAGCGGCTTTAGGTGGTAACTGATCTGTGACAGGCTGCCAGTCAAACAGAGCATTTCTGAAAGCTGACACAAAAGACTGAATGCTGGAGAACGGATAGGAAAAAGAAGAAAAGGGCCCAAACTGTATCAGTGCCCCCACTCCACCTTGCTCTGTTCCGTTTCACTACAGCCTCCCCCCCCCCCCCCCCGCCCTCCGGCCCACCCTGCTCCTCCCTAACCTTTTGGGGTCTGTTTCTGGCGTTTTTCTTCTGGGTTCCCTCCCCTCCCAGCTGCCTGCCCCCCTTCCTCCCCCTGTGCTGTGGCTTGCCAGGCTGGCTGCTTGCTGCTTTGGCTGGTCAGGTTCATGGCAAGGCCAGCGCAGTGCAGATAGAGATCAGTAGCCTTTAGCAGTGCCGCCCCAGTGCGCGGCTGATAATAGAGGCAGAAGCCAGAGTGACAGTCAGATGGAAACCGACACAGGCCTTCTGTCAATGCCACCCTTGCCCCTGGGACTGAGCAGGGAAGAGAGCGGGGAGCAGAGCTGAAATGTCAGTCCCGGTAACTGCAGCAGCCCTCTGTCTCTGTAGGTCTTGAACTGTTTCACGCAGGAGGAAAGGGTTTTTTGCCATTTTCCTTTGGCTGAGGTGAGGGAACAGAGCTGCCTATTTGGTGACTTCCGCGTGTAATTTCTTCTGGTGCCGTGGGGCTCTCGTGCCATAACAGTGTCTGACAGTTTTTGTTCTCACAGCTTTTGAGGATGTTAAGGATTGATAAATCTTGTCCTATGAGAACCCGAGTGATTCCTGGGTCTTTTACATTCTTACAGCTATAGATCATTCTTTTGTTTTGTTGAATTTAAGAAAGGCTTAAAAATATTAGCCAAAGAATAAAGATAGTGACCAATTTTTCTGCCCAGGAGTGGAATTCATTGCAGATGTCCCTAACAAAGAACTTTTGATATTGTTTTGGCAATTCTCGGGAAACAAGTTCAAGGTACCTTTTCTGTGTAGTTGGTATCTTGATTTCCAGAAGCCGTGGTGATACACTCTTCATCAGGAGATCCCACATTTAGACAGGAAACTGTTTTCGAATAAATTGACCAGAGTTCTCCCTATCGCCGGCGGAGAGCAGGCTCTGAGGTAACTATCCTCTGAGAGAGAAACATGGTGGTCACACAGCACAGACGCCTCTGTATTGCAGAGCCTCTTCCTTCACATCTCCAAATCTCGATTCTCTCAAAGGCAGAGCAGCTGGAGTTCTGACTGTAAGGAGCTGTATCCCTGGACATTTCCCCCAGCTCTGCTCATTATAAATCATTTTTCCATTTCTTTCAGAATATGTCGCTGATCAAGCTTCCGTTCTACACTAAGTGGGGTTGGCTCTGAAACAAGTGTGTCTCACCTTGTGTGCTAAATGGAGGCGAGCGATAATTAATATGATGGAGGATAAACAGTTGCTAATTTGGTGATGGGATCTTTCTAGCTTGTTGCAGTTGAGGGGCGTTTTCAGCAACCATTCACATCATCAAACCCAAACACATCCACAGCCGCCACAGACCCTGTGTGCACACACCCCACAACCTTACACACACCCCTACCCACACCCTGTACACATAACTCCCTACACACACACCCCCCCCACACACACACACTGTACCCACAATACATCCTACACAGATATACATCCTACACACACACACATCCACACTCCCACTCACTACACACACCCACATACAATACATTCTCCATACACACACACACACACACACACACACACACACACACTGTACCCACAATACATCCTACACAGATATACATCCTACACACACACACACACACACACACACACACACACACACCATATACACACACACACACCATATACACACACACCCTCCATACAGACACTCACTCTATACACATACATACACCTCGCCCACAAGCCTGTAGGGGGTGAGAAGTCTGGAGTGAAATATCTCATAAGAGAATATTGATTATTTTCAATGGCTTAATTTAGCTTTTCGCTTTGATTTTTATGTCTTTTTTCCTCTTAAATAGATATTTTATTTTTTTTTCATTTATTTATTTTATTTACTTTGCATACTTGTAGCTCCTTCCCTCCTGCCCTCCCAGTCCATCCCACCTTCTCTTTCTCCCCCTACTTCCCTTCCCTTTTCCTCAGAAAAGGGGAACTCTCTTTCCAATATACCCCAGCTCATCAAGTGGCAACAGGACTGAACATGCCCTCTTCCCCTGTGGCCTGTCAAGGCAGTCCTACCAGGGGAAAGTGAGCTACAAGCTAGCAAGTGAGCCTATGTCCAATGCGGTCCCCACTGCCCTTACTAGAGGACCCACTCGAAGCTTAAACTGCCCATCTGCTACATCTTTGTAGGGGGCCTAGTCCAGTTCATTCATGGTCCTTGGTTGATGCTTCAGTCTCAGCAAACCCCTCTGGGCCTGGTTAGTTGGCTCTGTTGTTTTTATTGTGGAGTTACTGTCACTTCCAGGTCCTTTTCTCTTTCCCTCACTGTTCCCAAGACTCCCTATGCATAGACCAGTATTTGGCTGTGAGTCTCAGCATCTTTTTGAGGTGTTGCTGCATAGAGCCTCTCAGAGGACAACTCTGACAGGCTCCTATCTGTAGCTTAGCAGAGTATCTTTCATAGTGTGAGGGGTTGGCACTCTCCAATAGGGTAGCTCTTTGGTTGGGCCAGGCATTAGTTGGACATTTCGTCAATCTCTGCTCTATTTGTTTTCTCTTATCCCTGTACATCTCGTAAATTTTGGGTGGAAGTTTCTGTGGATAGGTTGGTGTTCCCCTCCTTCTACTAGGAGACTAGTCTAGTTAGAAGGTCTCCTCTTCAGTCTCTATGGCCTCTGCTACTAGAAGTCTCTGCTTGAATCCCCTTCATATCCTCTCAGGAGCCTACCCTGACTTAGGTCTTCAGCTTCTCACAGAGATGTCCCCACCCTCAGTTTCACTTTTCTCTACAGGCCTTCTGTCCTCTTGCCCTTGCTCTCCTCAAAATTTGATCTCTACCTTCTTAACTCTCTGTGCCCCCTCTCCTAACTTGTTCCCTCTCTTCAGCCATTACCTCTGTCTATTCTATCTCTCCTTCTGCATGAGATTTAAGCATTCTCATTTGGGTCTTCTTTATTACTTATCTTCTTTGAGTCTGTACCTTGTAGTATGCTTACACCATAATGGAGGAGGATTCTCCTTTCTCCACACCTTGGCTAGCTCTCATATGCTATTGCTTGAGATTTGGATCTTAGCCAGAATGACTGGTGTGAGCTAGAATCTCAGAATTGTTTTGATATGCATTTCCCTGATGACTAAGGAAGTTGGGCATTTCTGTAATTGCTTCTCAGACATTCAAGATTCCTCTGTTGAGAATTCTGTTTAGTTCTGTGCCTCATTTATTAATTGGGTTATTTTGTTTATTAGTGTGTGATTTCTTGACTTCATTATATATTTTGGATATTTGCCCTTTGTTGGCTGTAGGATTGGTGAAGATCTTTTCCAAATCTGTTGATTGTTTGTTTCTTTGTTTTTTGTTTTTTTTTTTTTTTGTTTTGTTTTGTTTTTTTGACAGTGTCCTATGCTTTACAGAATCTTTTCAGTTTCAGGAGGTCACATTTACTAATTGTTGATCTTAGAGCCTGAGATGTTGGTGTTCTGTTTAGGAAGGTGTCTCCTGTGCCAATGAGTTCGAAGCTCTTCCACACTTTCTCTTCTAAGAGAATTAATGTCTCTGGTGTTATATTGAGGTCTTTGATCCAGTTGAATTTGAGTTTTGTGCAGGGAGATGGATATGGATCTATTTGCATTTTTCTACATGTAGACATCCAGCTTGACTTAAATAGATATTTTAGGTATGAGCTTTATTCACATTACAAAGCACCAAGAAGTGTAGCCTAAGGAAGTAAAATTTTGTGAATATAGAAAATGGAAATATCTTTCTTCAGAGACTTGAAGTTGTTTTCAAACAGGTCTTTCACCTGCTTGATTAGAGTCACACCAAGCTCCTTTATGCTTTTAGTGGCTATTGTGAAGGGTGTTGTTTCCCTAATTTTTTTTGTCAATCCTTTTGTCTTTTCTATACAGGAGGGCTACTGAGTTTTGTTTTGTTTTTTTTGTTTTGTTTTGTTTTGTTTTGTTTTTTTTTGAGCTAATTTTGTATCCAGCCTCTTTGCTGAAGGTGTTTATCAGCTGAATGAGTTCTATGGTTGAATTTTTGGGGTCACTCATGCATACTATCATATCATCTGCAAATAGTGATACTTTGACTTCTTTCTTTCTGATTTCTATCTCCTTGATCACCTTTAGTTGTCTTATTGCTTTAGCTAGGACTTCAAGTACTATGTTGAAGAGGTAGGGAGAGAGTGGGCAGCCTTGCCTTGTCCCTGATTTCATTGGGATTGATTTAAGTTTCTCTCCATGAGTTTGATGTTGGCTATCGGCTTGCTGTATATTGCCTTTACTATGTTTAGGTATGTGCCTTGTATCCCTTATCTCTCCAGTACTTTAAACATGAATGGGTGTCAAGGACCATGCATGGAGATAAGCTAGAACCCCTGCACAGATGTAGCCCGTGGTAGCTCAGTCTTCAAGTGGGTTCACTAGTAATGGGAACAGGGACTGTCTCTGACATGAACTCAGTGGCTGGCTCTTTGATCACCTCTCGCTGAGGGTGGAGCAGCCTTACCAGGCCACAGAGGAAGACAATGAAGCCAGTCCTGATGAGACCTGATAGGCTAGGGTCAGAGGGAAGGGGAGGAGGACCTACCCTATCACTGGACTTGGGGAGGGGTATGGAAGGAGATGAGGGAGAGAGGGTAGGGTTTGGATGGAATGAGGGAGGGGGCTACAGCTGGGATACAAAGTGAATAAACTGTAATTAATAAAAATAAATTAATTAAAAAGAAAGTGTCAAGGTGTAATATCAAGGGGTAGAGAAAGGGGTGGGGCGAGAGAATATGAATACCTGAAAACAATTAAATGGTATATGAATGGTAAAAAAATGTTAGGAGTTGCTCAAGCAAGGACAAGAGAGGAATTAGGAACTAAATATTTCTGTTTCCAACTTCTGTGGACATTTCCCAGAACTTTATTTTCCAGTCCTTAGCCGTTTGCTTGTACATTCACTAAAATATGTAGAGACAGCACCTTTGCTACAGAACGGAGTGAAATGCTTAGCTCTGGGTGCATGAAAACATTACCATTCATTTACGTATGCTGTATCTATGCATCGCTGTAGATATTACTTTAAGATCTTTTTACATCCTTCTAATAACTCCATAAGCTGATTCCTTGTCTTCCTGTCATAGAAGGTGCAGCTCAGAGATGAGAACTACTTTGCTCAAGAATATGTAGGTAATGAGGTAGAAATCTTTTTAAAAAACAATTTACTTTTAATTTTTATTTAAAACAATTTTATATATAATGTACTTTGATCATATCCTCTTTTTTTTTTTAAATCCCATCTTCTGCCAGATCTTTCTTACCTGCCTATGTACCTATTTCATGTTCTTTCTCCCTCCCTTCAAAAATCAGGGGGAAAAGGTCAAAACAAAAAAAGCAAAGCAAATAAATTAAAAACAAAAAACCAATAAGACAAAAACTACCAAAGCCAAACAAAGAGTGCACACACATGAATTAAAAAAATAGAGTGTGTTTTGTGTTGGCTAAGTCCTCCTGGACATTGATTCTGTCCTGGAGCATGGTTGACATGCCCAGTTAGAGGAAACTGATTCTCTCTTTCCCAACAGATACCAATTGCAAATAGCTTTTTGGTTAAGGAATGGGTCCTTGTGCCCACTTATCCTTCCCAGTGCTTGGATCGTTGTTTCATGTGAACCTGTGTGGATCTTGCTGTCACAGTCTCTGCAAATTCTGTAAAATGTAGCAGTCTGACAGCACTGGACATTATCCAACTCATGTTTTAACAGAGACACACATGCTTTCTCACCTCTAGGAGACTCCACCACCACCTCAATGAACCTCAAAGTCTGTACACTTTTAATTGAAAATCATTCTCTCTTCAAAGAGTCCTTTTGTGTGTGTGTGTGTGTCCAAAAAGACTGCATTCTTCTTAACAGGATACTTCATGGAGCAAGCACTAAGAATCAGCTAGAAAACACACTAAATTGAGATTTCTTAGTTCTTCCCCAAGTTCCTGTTGTGGTATGTCTGGGTGAGGAGGTGTGTGTGTGTGTGTGCCATCAAATATCAGATGTTATTAATGCTTCTGTTTAAGAAAGGAGAGAGTATAAATGTCCAAGTTATAGGCTTGAGCATTTAGAATAATGAAAGTGTGATTGGTTGTGTTTAGCTTCAGAGGCAGTGGATTTGTCATATTTATTTACTATCCATTTAGAAGAATAAGACGAGGCAAGATGTATCTGTTACAACAGACATGCAAACAAGTTGTTAAAATATGACACAATTCATTACATCTACAATGGAAGAGATTACTAATTAAGACAGTGTAGGGACAACAGAAGATGACCAAAGACTGAGCGCTGGACCACTCCAACACTGAGAGTGTGAGATGCGGAGGGCTTGAATAAGTAGACTGAAGGAAGAAAAGCCATTGAAGTCAGAGTAAACAAGTTAATTATCCTTAAGGCCTATTTTTTCTGATGTTATTTGGGAGATCATTTTCACAACTGTGCTGAGAGTAAACATTAGTGGGCCATGATAGGAAGTGGGGGACCAGTTAGGTGGTCATCAGTAATCTAGATGGTAGCGAATGGTGGTTAGGGAAACAGCATCATTCCTGTGATGACGGGTATCGAGTAAAAGAGTAACGTGGTAGTGTGATAGAAAGAGACATGTGGCTGGAAGGATGCTCGTGAGAAGGTGAGAGGGAGCTAATACACAAGCGTGGAATGCTAACTCAGTTCAGACTCGCCGAGAGGGAAGTGCGTGTCAGCAGCAAGGGGCCTTTAGACAGTGGCTAGTCTTCCTGCATATATGTCTATAGAAACCAAGGGTTAAAAGATGTCATGTGTGCTAACAACATGGCTGACGCAAAGAAAAAGCTCATGCAAAATGTACTTGTCCCCTTCAACAAAACAGATCAGTTAAGATAATAATATTAAGGCCGAAACTAGGGAAGAAATTAATTTTTTCACCTTCACAATCATAATACCCACGTGACAAAGCTCCATTTTCTCTGATGGCCAAGTTTCCTGTAAGAGGAAAGGGTAAGGAGCTGGGTGGTGTTTAACTTGATCAGGCCACAGTTTCTACAACGCATCTTGCTACTGTGCTCTGGCTTTTCCTAGACAAAAACTGGAGGTCCCATGCAGTTTGACCATAATCAAGGAATTTGTATTTACCATATTTAAATTCTAAATAATTTTTATTGTATATTATCCTATATCATTATATATCAAGGGTGTTACCTATGATTAAAAGAATACATAACATACATACATACATACATACATACATACATACATACAGAATAAAGTCTGCTCTGCTATAGGGCCAGGTACGGAAAACTGGTAGCAACCATTTGGTAATGTTGTCATATATTGTTTTTGATTGTTTATTTTACAGCACGTAAATAAATAGGCATCCTTCACTTTTTAGTGTGCAAATTAGTCAAGCTACCCTGAAAGCTACTTCAACAAGCCATGCTTTTGATTGTCTGAGAGGAATTCGGGCATTAGACACAGGAATGGGCGTGGCTAACAGAATCATGACAGCTGGGAATGGCTGACTCGTTGAGAGGAGATGTGCAACCTCTGGAGATAAGGCACCCGTTTACCTGACAGGTCTATGGCAGAGGTCTGTGGCATTTACTTCTTTTAATGTTACTATAAAAATGCATGAGACTAAAAAAAATGACATTCATTTGGTTGTGATTTTGTAAGTTCAGAAACCTAAAGATTTGACATTGGCATCTGTTCAGCTCTACTGTGGCGATGAGAGAGCAATATCTGTATGTGATGTGTATTTGAATTATATAATCACTTTAGGAGCATATTTAGTTATAGTGCCGGTGATTTTTATAATACGTTAATACATGGAAGCAAAACATCGTGAAGTTTGAATCAATTAAAATAAATCATTTGCATCAACATTGCTTAGTAATATTTTCTTGGTGTTTTGCTTGTGTCCCATATATACCTGAGGGGGTCAGCAGAGGTTGTTGTATTCTCTGGAACTCGAGTTACAGTTGGCTGTGCGCTGGCACACGGTATTAAGTACCTAACCTGGGTCCTCTGGAGAGCAGCTCTTAGCAGCCAAGCCATCTCTTCAGCTCTACCATTCAGCCTTTGGATTCCAGGAATTTTAAAAATTCATTTATCTTTAATAATTACAGTTTATTCATTTTTGTATCCCAGCTGTAGTCCCCTCCCTCGTTCCCTCCCAATCTCACCCTCCCTCCCTCCCTCATCTCTTCCCATGTCCCTCCCCTATCAGAATTTTGAAAATAAATTATACTCTACTATAGAACATTGAAGCAATAATTTATAGAAAGAAATAAAAGTATAGAATACACAAAATGCATACTTCTAAGATGTGTATATATTCTAATGAATAGCATGTTTACTACTTTAAAAGCTTTTAGTCACTTTTCAATGATTAGCTTTGCAACTAATTCATATTTTCTTTTTTCACATTTTATTATTATTATTATTAATTACACTTTATTCATTTTGTATCCCCCCCAAGCCCCACCCTCCTCCCCTCCCGATCCCACCCTTTCTTCCCTTTCTGCATGCATGCCCCTCACCAAGTCCACTGATAGGGGAGGTCCTCCTCTCCTTCCTTCTGATCTTAGTCTATCAGATCACATCAGGAATGGCTGCATTGTCTTCTTCTGTGGCCTGTTCCCCCCTCAGGGGGAGGTGATCAAAGAGCAGGCCAATCAGATTGTGTCAGAGGCAGTCCCTCTTCCCATTACTATGTAACTCACTTGTACACTGAACTGCCATGGGCTACATCTGTGCAGGGGTTTTAGGTTATCTCCATGAATAGTCCTTGGTTGGAGTATGGGTCTCTGGGAAGTTCCCTGTGTTCAAATTTTCTTGTTCTGTTGTTCTCCTTGTGGAGTTCCTGTCCTCTCCAGCTCTTGCCATATTTTCTTGATATGTCTTAGAAAACTATTAGTTTAAAATTTTTTCTTTTATTGAAAATAGCAAACCTCTACAGATACAAGGAAACTGAAATAACCCCTTATATCCTATCGGACCACCATAGATTAAACTTGGACTTCAACAACAACAGAAATAGCAGAAAGCCTATAAACTCATGGAAAATGAGCAACTCTCTACTCAACTGGATGATGGAAGAAATAAAGAAAGACATCAAAATCTTTTTAGAATTCAACGTAAATGAGTCCACGGCATACCCAAACATATGGAACATAGTGACAGCAGTGGAAAGGGGAAAGTTCATAGCACCAAGTGCTAAAGAAATTGGAGATATCTCACACTAGTGACTTAAAAGCACACCTACGAGCTGTAGAACAAAAATAAGCAAACACATCTGAGAGGAGTATAGAACTTATACTATAAGTTCTATAGAGTATAGAGGAGTATAGTAGATAATCAAACTCAGGGCCGAAATCAATAAAATAGACACAAAAATGATAATATAAAAAAATCAATAAATTTCTTTGAGAAATTCAACAAGATATACAAACCCCTAGCCCAGCTAACTAAAAGGCAGAGACAGTATGCAAATTAACAAAACCAGAAATGAAAAGAAGGGTATAACAACAAACACCAAAGAAATCCAAAGAAACATTAGGTCTTATTACAAAATCTGTACTCCACAAAATTGGAAAATCTAAATGAAACAAACAAATTCCTAGATAGATAACACTAGCCAAAGCTAAATCAACATCTGGTAAACTAAATAGTTCTATAACCCCTAAGCAAATAGAAACAGTCATTAAAAGTCTCCCAACCAAAAGCTGTTTACGGCCAGACAGTTTTAGTGCAGAGTTCTAATAGACTTTCAAAGAAGAGCAACACCAATACTCCTTAAATTATTCCACAAAATAGAAACAGAAGGAACATTGCCAAACTCATTCTGTGAGTCCACAGTCATCCTGATATCTAAACCTCACAAAGACCGAACAAAGGAAGAATTTCAGATCTAACTTTCTTAGGAATGTTGATGCAACAATACTTGATAAAATATGTACAAACCAAATCCAAGCACATATTAATTATATTATCTACCAGGAATGCAGGGATGGTTCAATATATTTCAAAAATTTCATATATTTTCAATATATGAAAATCCATCGGTGTATTCCACCATATAAACAAACTTAAAGGGAAAAGTTCCACATGATTATCTCACTAGATGCTGAAAATGCCTTCAACAAAATCCAACTCCAACTTAAATCTTAGAGAGGTCAGGGGTACAAGGTATATAACTAAATAAATATATAGTTATATAACAAGGTATATGACCAAATAAATGATACAAAAAACAATAAAGGATACACACCCCAATATAGCAAGTCAATAGCCAACATCAAACTCAATGGAGAGAAACTTAAATCAATTCCACTGAAATCAGGGACAAGGCAAGGCTGCCCACTTTCTCCTTATCTCTTCAACATAGTTCTTGAAGTCTTAGTTGGAGCAATAAAACAGCTAAAGGAGACCAAGGGGAAAGAAATTGGAAAGAAAGAAGTCACAGCATCACTATTTGCAGATGATATGATGGTATACATAAATGCCCCTCCCCCCATTTTACCTGGGAACTCCTACAGCTAATAACCATCTTCAGCAAAGTGGCTGGAAACAAAATTACTAAAAAACAATATCAATAGCCCTTCTGCATATAAAAGCAAATGGTTTGAGAAAGAAATTAGAGAAACAACACCTTTTACAATAGCCACAAATAATATAAAGTATCTTGGTATGCCTCTAACCAAGCAAGTGAAAGGCCTGTATGACAAAAACTTCAAGTCTCTGAAGAAACAAATTGAAGAAGATATTAGAAAATGGATAGATCTCCCATGCTCATGGATCGGTAGGATTAAAAGTGTAAAAAATGGTCATCTTACTGAAAGCCATCTACATATTCAATACAGTTCTCATCAAAATAGGTACACAATTCTTTATAAACCTTAAAAGAACAATTTTCTACTTTATATGGGAAAACATAAAACCAAGAAAAGCTAAAACAGTCCTGTACAATAAAAATACTTTGGGAGTTATCTCCATCCCTGATTTCAAGCTTCAGTTAAAAAAAAAAAAAATTCCTAACAAACAAAGAAACTGCATGCTACTGGCAATCAAATTGAAGACACAGAAATAAACTCACACATCTAAGAACACTTGATTTTTGAGAAAGAAGACAAAACTATACAATGGAAAAAAAGAAAGTAAGTATCTCAACAAATGGTCAATAAAATAGACACAAAAATAATAATATAAAAGATCAATGAATTTCTTTGAGAAATTCAACAAGATATACAAAGCCCTAGCCCAGCTAACTAAAAGGCAGAGACAGTATGCAAATTAGCAAAACCAGAAATGAAAAGGAGGGTATAACAACAGACACCAAAGAAATCCAAAGAAACATTAGGTCTTATTGCAAAATCTGTACTCCACAAAATTGGAAAATCTAAGTGAAATGGACAAATTCCTAGATAGAATATATAAAGAACTTAAGAAGCTAAATGCCAACAAACCAAGTAATCCAATTAAAAAACGGGGTACAGAGCTAAACAGAGAATTCTCAATAGAGGAATATTGAATGGCAGAGAAACACTTAAAGAAATGCTCTACCTCATTAGCCATCAACCCTACATCTGACAGGTGGCTAATATCCAAAAATATGTAAAGAACTCATTAACCTAAATAGCAACAAACAAAATAACCCAACTTACCACAAGGTCACTTTGTCAACTATGTTCAATGCAGCCTTATTCATGATAGTCAGAAACTGGAAACAACCCAGATGCTCCTCAACTGAATAATGGTTAAAGTAGGCACGGCACTGACACAATGGAATCCTACTCAGCCACTGAAAACAAGGAAATCATGAAAATTGCAGGCAAATTGATGGAACTAGAAAAGAGCATCCTGAGTGAGGTAACCCAGAAGCAGAAAGACACACAATGTATGTACTCGCCTATAAGGGGATATTTGCCATATAGTACAGGATAACCGTGTTACAATCTACAAAACCAAGGAGCCAAGAAGAACCCAAGGGAACCTGACTGAATCTCTCTCAGAACAGGAATAAGTAGATGGAGGGAGGGAACTGGATGGGAGATGGGGTAGAGAGGATAATGGGGGTGAAGATCAGGTGGGCAGAGAGAGAGAAGGAGGGGGTGGAAAGGGAAGAACTGGGAAAGAGAATAGAAATCCGCGGGGTTTATGTCTGGGACATGGGAAGTTTCTGGGAGTCTTTGGGGGTAACCCTAGCTGAGACTCCAAGCAATGGGTGTTAAGGTGCATGAAGCTGGCACCTCCTGTAGCCAGGTGGAACTTCTAGCAGAGGGAGGGGACATCAAACCACACATAAAACCTTTGATCCAAAATGTGTCCTATCACAAGTTTAGGGGTGAAGATGGAAAAGAGATTGAGGGAATGGGAAACCAGGGGCTGCGCCAGCTTGAGAACCCCATGGGAAAGGGCCAACCACTGTCACTATTAATGATGCTCTGCTGTGCTTGCAGACAGGAGTCTAGCCCCACTGTCTTCTTAGAGGCTTCCTCAGGCAGTTGATGGAAACAGATGCAGAAACTCATGGCCAACCAATGGGCTGAGCTTGGGAAGTTCTGTGAATGAGTGGGAGGAAGAATAGAGGGAGCCAGAGAGGCAAATGACACCAAAAGAAGAGCTACAGAATAATCTAACATGGATCTGTGGGTTCACAAAAACCACCAACCAAAGAGCATCCGTGGACTGAACCTAGACCTACTATACATATGTAACAAATGTGCAGCTTGGTCATGGTGTAGGTCCCTGAAAAACAGGAGTAGGGGCGCTCTGACTCTGTTACCTGCTGCTGGGTCATTTTGCTCTAGCTGGGCTGCCTTGTCATTCCCAGGTGGAAGAGGATGTGCTTAGTCCTGCTGTGACTTGGGATGCCATGGAGGAGTAGAACCAACTGTAGCCCCCACCCCTTTCTCTGGGAGGAAGGAGAGGGGAAACTGGGAAGAGGAAGGTGTGGGGGTGCAACTGAGAGAAGAGTAGGGAGGGGGCTGGGATTAAACAAACAAAGAAAGAAATGAAAAAAAAACAGGTGTTGGTATGCATGTGGATTTATGTCTGGGTCTTCAATTTCAATAGTCACTACTTCATTGTGTGTGTGTGTGTGTGTGTTGTTTTTATTATTGTAGCTTTGTAGTACAACTTGAAATCAGGAATAGTGATACCTCCTTCATGTCCTTCAGGATTGTTTTAGCTATTCTTTTCTGTATGTTTGTGTATGTGTGTGTTTACATATGAACCTGAAAATTATTCACTCAAGATCCTAGAAGAATTGTGGTATAATTTTGATGCAGATTTCATTCAATCTGTAGAATGCTAATGGTAGAATGACCTTTTTTTTTTTTTTAAATGTTAATCCTGCTGAACAATGTACATAGGAGATCTTTCTATCTACTGAGATCTTTTTCAATTTCAGTCTTCAGTAACTTGAATATTTTATCATATAGCCTTTCACTTGCTTGGTTAAAGTTACCCCAAGATGGCTGTGTGAAAGGAGAAGAAAGGCAGTAGGAGATTAGAACAGAAACACACACTTCCAAACACCTCTGAGGTTTCTTGTCTCCGATTAGAACAGGGTCAAGGAAATTTTCATTTCTGGCCACGGATAAGATTCAGTTGAGGTCCCTGCTCCTGAACCGCCTGGCTGGTTTCTATCTCCAGTTCTCATAAATAGCCAACAACCAATGGCATTTTTAAAATAAAAATTTGGGGATGAAAAGTTTAAAAAAAAAGTTACCCCAAGATAGTTTATATTATTTAAGACTATCATGAAAAATATTGACTCCATAATTTCTTTCTCAGTCCATTTCTCATTTGTATAAAGGCTCCTGATTTTTTAAATTAATTAAACTAGTATTAGTTTAAGGAGCACCCTAAAGAGAATGCTTAATTCTCATCCAGAAGGGCAAATAAAATAGACACTGGAAACAGTTGAAGAGAGGGAATAGGACAGGAGCCTTTCATTGGATGTCCTCTGAAAGGCTCTACCCACCAGCGGATTGAAGCATATTCTGAGACTCACAGCCAAACTTTAGGCAGAGTGCAGGGAGTGTGATGGAAGAGTAGAGGGACAGAAGCACCGGGAGGGAACAGGAGCTCCACAAGAAGACCAACAGAACCAACAAATCTGGTCCCAGGGGGCCCTGCAGAGACTGATGCACAAACCAAGGACAAAGATGAAGAGGACATAGACCCCCTGCTTAGATTGGCAGGCAGCTCAGTTTTCATATGTGTTCCCTAGTAAGGGGAGAGGGGCTGGTTCTGATGTGGACTCTGTTGTCTGCTCTTTGACCACTTCCCCATCATGGGGCAGCCTTGCCAGGACACAGAAGAATATTCAGCTAGTCCTGATGAGACTTGATAGGCTGGGGTCATTTGGTAGGGGAGGAGGGCTACCCCTTTCTGAGGACTAGGGGAGGGGATAGGGGAAAAAAGGGAGAGAGAAGATGAGGGAGGGTGGTACGATTGGGATGTAAAATTAAATATACATGTATATGTATGTATCTACAAGTTAATTTTATACTCATCTACTTGAAAGTCTTTACCACAGGGAGGAGTTTACTGGCAGAATTTTTTGTTTGTCACTTGTACATCGTCTGCTCATAAAGACACTTACACTTCTTCCTTTCCAATTGTATCTCCTTCAGTTTTTTCTAATTGTTCTTGTAAGACTTAAAATACTATATTGAATATGTATGGAGAGAATGGACAACCTTTTTTTGTTCCTGATCTTAGTAGAATTGCTTTGAGTTCTGTCCATTTAAGTTGATGTTGACTATTGACTTGCTGTAAATTGTCTTTATTGCGTTGAGGTATGTCCTTTTTATCCCTAACCTCTTCAAGGACTTTTCTGATGAAGGGCTGTTGGATTTTGTCAAAGGACTATTGTGCATATAATGAGATGATCATGTGTTTTTTGTCTTTCAGTTTATTTATATGGTGGCTTACACTTAATGAATTATGCGTGTTGAACACTCCTGTATCATTGGGATGAAGCCTACTTAACCACAGCGGATATAATTTTTGATGTGCTCCTGGATTTAGTGTGTAAGTAATTTATTGAGAAATTTTGCATCTATGTTTATTGGTTTGTAATTATCTTTTTTGTGTCTTTATGCTTTTTGGGTATCAGAGTAACTATAGCCTCATAAAACCAATTGGGCAATTTTCTTCCTGCCTCTGAGGAGTATTGATGTTAACTTTTCTTTGAAAGTTTGCTAGAATTCTGCACTAAAAACCAACTATCCCTGAGCTGCTTTTTTTTTTCTTCTTTTTTTTAAATTGGGAGACTTTTAAAGACTGCCTCTATTTCATTAGGGATTATAGGCCTTTTTATGTTATTATCTGATCTTGATTTAACCTTGGCAATTGTTATCTATGAAGAAAATTATTTCATTTCTTTTACATTTTCCAATTTGATGGAGTACAGGTTTTTAAAGTATTTCCTTATGATTCTCTAGATTTTCTCCATCTCTGTTATTATTTCCCTTTTTTCATTTATAATTTTTTAATTATGATATTCTCTTTATAATATTTAGGTAATTTGAGTAAGGTTTTGTCAATTTTATTGATTTTTATCAAGGAACAAACTTTTGTTTTATTGATTCTTTGCATTGTTTGTTGTAGCGGTTTCTAATTTTTGGTTTCAGCCTTGAGTTTGATTATTTTTTGTCTACTTTTGGGTGTGATTTCTTCTTTTCACCCTAGAGCTTTCAGGTGTTGTTAAGGTGATAAAATAAGAACTCTACTTTTTTTTTTAATATACATACTTGGTGCTATGAACTTATCTTTAGAACACCTTTTCCTGTGGCCCATAAGTTTGGCCATATTGTGTATTCATTTTCACTCAATTCTAGAAAGATTTCATTTCTTTCTTGATTTTTGTCTTGACTCATTTATCATTAAGCAGTTTAGTCTCCACAAATTGTTAAGCTTTCTATTGTTTCTGTTGTTGATAAGCAGCTTTAATCCATAATGGTCTGATTGAATGCAGGGCAATTTTTATTTTATTTATTTTATTATATTTTTATTATAGTTTTTTAAATTTTATTTTTTATTTTATTTTTCTGGCATATGGTGAGACTTACTTTGTGTCCAAGTGTGTAGTCAGTTTTGGAGAAAGTTCCCTGAGATGCTGAGAAAAAGGTATATCCTTTTGTGTTTGGGTGAAATGTTGTGTAAATATCTGTTAGGTTCATTTGGTGTGTCAGGTCTGTTAGCGCCAAAATTTTTCTGTTTACTTTTGGCTGGATGATCTATATTTTGGTTAGTGTGAGGTATTAAAGTTCCCCGGTATCAAGTGAGAAGGTCAGTATGTGGTTTAAGCTGTAGTAGTCTTTCTTTTACAAACTCATTTGCCCTTGTATTTGGTATATACTTGTTAAGAACTGAAATGTCATCTTGGTGGTTTCTTAATTTGATTTAATGTCCCTTTTAATCTTTTTTTATTAGTTTTGGTTTACAGTCTATTTTGATAGATGTCAAATGGCTATACCAGCTTGCTTCTTAGGTTTATTTGCTTTGAATATCTTTTTTCAGCTCTTTATCCTGAGATCATGTTTTCTTCTTAATGTTGAAGTCTGTTTCTTTGTGCAGCAGAAGGATGGATCCTGTTTATGTCTGCATTCTGTAAATCTGTGTCTTTTCATTAGGAAATTGAGGCCGCAGATGTTAAGAGGTATCAGTGACCAGTGATTGTTGTATCCTGTGATTATTATTTTAGTGTTCTTATTGTGTGTATGTTTCCCTTCTTTTTTAAATGGTTTGATATTATTTATCCATTTTTTTAATGGTTGTAGTTAACGTCCTTAGGTTGAAATTTTCTTTCTACCATTTTCCTAAATTTTTAAATACATATTTTTTAAGTTTGATTTTTCTTGGAATGTCTTATTTCTCTATGGTGACTGAAAGTTTTACTGGGTATAGTGGTCTGGCATGGCATTTATGGTCTCTTATAATTTACATCACATCTGTTCAGGCCCTTTTAGGTTTTCGAGTCTACAAAGAGAAGTCAGATGTGGACCTATGTAGGTATGCCTTTATATGTTACTGGTTGTGGTTTGTGAACTTTTTAATATTTTTCTTAGTTCTATATGCTTGTATTTAGATTAGCGTGTGAGTAGAAGAACCTGTTGTTCTGTACTCTTCTTGTACCTCGATAGGTATCTCCTTTTTTAGGCCAGGGAAATTTCCTTCTTTGATTTTATTGAATATTTTTCTGTGCTTTTGACCTGGGTTTCTTCTCCCTGCTCTACTCATCTTATCTTTAGATTCTGTCTTTCCATAGTGTCCCAGGATTTATGGAATTTTTTGCTTGGTTTGTTTAAGATTTAACATTTTCTTTGACTAGCGTGTCCATTTCGTCTATTGTGTCTTTAATACCTGTCTCTTGTATTCTGTTGGTGAATCTTGCCTTTGTTGTTCCTGGTCTAGTTCTTAAAATTTTCATTTCTAGATTTCCTTATTTGTATTCTTTTTATTGATTCTATTTCCACTTTCACATCTTGAATTGTTTTATTCCTTTCCACCCATTCTTTGTGTTTTTGTAGGTTTCTTTAATGGATCATTCATTTCTTCTTAAAAGACCTCTATCATATCATAAAGCTCCCTTTAAAGTATTTTTCTTACCTTTAATGTTAATGCTATGCTTTAATGTTTAGCGTCTGCTGCAGTAGTGTTCCTGGGATTGTAATAGAGGCCTCTTGCTGCATGTGTTATGATTGTGTTTTTACACTGATGTCTAGGCATTTGTGACTGGGAAGATTGTAATTCTAGGTGCTGGTATCTGGTCTTTCTTTTTGGGTGGATGTTCTGTTCCTCAGTTTCCGTTTCCTTTCTTGTTAGAGTTTTACGGTTGTGTGTTGCCTGCTCTGATGTTTTTCTGGGGTTGTAGTAATTGTGCTAACTAAGGGTTCCAGGAAAAGTGTGTTTTGGCTATTGGGACCTGACACTTAGGAATGGGGATGACCTTAGGGACATAAAAGGGTTGACAAGAGGGAGGAAAGCAGGGTATTCCACCAAGATTTTCATAGTTTGTTCACTTGGGATGGGGGGCAGGCAAAGAGTGATGAGAGACCTGAAAATGAGACTGGGATTGGACTTGGAAGAATGGCAGGACAAGAAAAGCTTACTTGCTTCTCTGGTCAGAGCAGCCTGTGGGTTTCTGGTGAGAGGCTTCTGGATTTGGTGCCTTAGAAAAAGCAATGGGTCGGGGAGGGAAGTTTGGATGGGAAGATGTGTGCAATCCACCGGAGATATGTGAAGGTTGGGATGGACAAGCTGAAGGTGATGTTCTGCTGCTGAACTGGCATGAGACTGGAGAAATGGATCTGGAGAAGCAGAGGGAAAGGTAAAAATCTGCCGTTAGTCAATTCGTTTTCCTGGCAGAGTACAACTATTATTGTTAATCTATAGTGACACAGTAGAAACTTACAGCTTCTGAAATTTTACCAAAATGTTCTTACCTCTAATGTGATGTTACATTTCATATTTGTGCAAAGCAAGCTATGCTTATTTCAAAAATAAGTTCTATAAATTTAACGATAGGTTTGAAAAATTGCAAGACCTTTTGGACTTAGTAGTCAGACTCTTGGCTATGAGCAGAAAAGCTTTGTGTGTGAGAGTAGGCATTTGTGCTTGGACAAAGCTATTCCAGCCATGTATGGGCCTAGAATCTCTGTCCTCCAAGGACAGTTGCCTTTGTTATTTTTCTATTGTGGTGACAATACACCATAGCCAAGTCAAGACATAAAGGGAAGAATTTCTTAGGACTTACAGATCCAGAGGGTGAGTCCGTAGCTATTATGATGGGAAACATGGAAGCAGGAAGACAGACATTGTAGTGGAATAGGAAAAAGATGAAAGTTTAAATCTCGAGACGCAACCACAAGACAGAGGGAGAAAGAGTTATCTGAGACTGCTATAGCCTTTTGAAACCTCAAAGCCCACCCCAGTGACACACATCCTTCAATGAGGCCACACCAAGCCGTTCCAGCAACCGGGGAACAAGTGTTAAAATATATATGTCTGTGGGGGGGGCATTTTCATGAAAACCACAGCACAAGGGTAGCATTGGAGTTAACTCAGAAAGATCCAGACTCTGATTCATTGGGACATGTCTGATACTGTATATATATTGTAGGCCCATAAGGGAAAACTTAGGGCCTACAACCATGTTTTGTTCTATAAAGCTGTCTTGGATTTGGGGCCACAGATACCCTTTCTACTGTGTTGGGGCTGGATGCAATACTTGTCTGTGTATGGAGTTATAGTGGTCAGGATGGCGTCTTTCCACTCTAGAGTTTGGAGTGTAGTGCCTGAGGGAATGCACTGCTCTAGCAGAAACCATATAATCCAATATTTGATTTTCATGTGTATGTTTTTGTGACAGAGTCTGAGAGAGACAGATGACAGAGAGAGAGAGAGAGAGACTGAGAGAGAGAAAGAGCAGAGACACAGAGAGAGAAAGATTAGGAATTTTATTAGGTTGGTTTACATGATATGGGATTAGTCTAAAAGTGATTATCTTCACATTGCAGAGGCTGAGAACTTGGTGGCTGTTCACTGTGCAAGGCTGGATACCTCAGCAGTCTACAATCAGCTCCAAACACCCATAAGATTTCTGAAAAGCTTCTGGTCTCTAGTCCTCATGGGGGAGGGGTTAAAGGAATTGGATTCCAATATCACTAAAAATGGCACCTAGAGAGTGTGGGTGCTCACTAACAAGGAGCATGTTTGCACAGAAGCAGCAGTTCCTTCACTCAGCCTGCTTTACATTTGTTGCCACCGCAGGCAGGTGCAGCTCATTCTGCAGAAGCGTCTGTCCTCAGTCAGTCCTTCTCGGTAATACCTCAGAGACTAATTCAGAGGAAACCCTCTTAGCTGACTTCACATCTTGTCAAGCTAACAAACGAGATCTTCCATTGTTACTCTAGACCATTCCAACTTTAACATTCAGATAATTCAATAGCGTTATTTTAAAACCACAAACAAATGCACTTTATTGGTTCAAACAATGGGTATTTACATTCATCTTTTGCTTTAAAAATGAAAATATTTTAGGGAAGATGTGGGTGATGTATATCTATTGGGCAATAGACTCAACTCTTTTTGAAGTAAGGTATACTAAAATAAATTAGCAGAGCAATACATGCAGAATCATGCATTAGGAATGAATGAAGATTTATCTTGATATAAAGGGATGCGCCTACAGTTTTGTGCAATTTTGACATTTACCAAACAAACCAATCTGGGGTTTGTGTCAGGTTTATTAAGTCACACACAGAGAATTTTACCTGTGCCCTTACATTTTCTATGCCTTGTCTGGGCACTTATGTACTAACCCTGATTTATAATTTGCCAGTGCTTTTGCTGCATGCATTCCAAGTCACACAGAAATGGGAAATGCATACAAAAATCGAACATTGTTATATACTATTAATTGGTGTTTCTATAGAGTTATTAGATCCTTCATATTTGTACTGTCTGCTCCAGTCATTATGTTAGTGGTTTGTCTTGATAATATGCTTATGTTGTTCCACGTGATCGGTGTTCATAGTTTTGGTGAATCAGAAAGACATAAATCAGAATTTCTCAACCCCAATCTCCATGGCAGTGCTGCTTGCTGCTCTCCCAGAAGCTCCATGATTGACTTATTCATGTCTGCATTCATATCTTCTTATTGGCCTTTTTATTAATCTTTAAGGTTTAAAGCAATAATGACTTAAAATAGTCAGAGTGGGATTAAATATATTTGGTGTAGTAATCAGTTTTTAATATCTTGTCATTCAAATGAAGTTGGGAGAGCCTCCAAAGGGATGCACCTCCTCAGCCTTAACTCATTCCCACCCAACAACTGCCACCCACATCAGCATCACCATCTGTAAACAACTCTTCGGCATCCCAGAAATCCTTTCTGTTTTCCTTTCTATGCAATGTTTCTGCAACCTTTTCTTTTTTTCTTTTCTTTTTTTTAATTTGTTTATTTTGGGGAGATCATTCTTTTATTTATTTATTTATTTATTTATTTATTTATTTATTTATTTATTTATAAATTTTTATTTTTCTTTTTAGTTACAATTTGTTAACTCTGTGTCCCAGCTGTATCCCGCTCCCTCATTCCCTCCCCCTCCCCAACTTCCTCCCTGGTCTCCTCCCTGCCTCTCTCCAAGTCCACTGATAGGGGAGGACCTCCTCCCCTTTCATTTGACCCTGTTTTATCAGGTATCTTCAAGGCTGGCTGCAAAGTCCTCCTCTGTGGCCTAACAGGACTGCTCCTCCCCTGGGGGGGGGGGGAGGTCAAAGAGCCTGCCCTCGAGATCCTGTTAGAAATAGTCCTTGTTCCCCTTACTTTGGAAAACTACTTGGTTACTGAGCTACCACGGGCCACATCTGAGCAGAAGTTCTAGGTTATATCCATAGATGGTCCTTGGTTGAGTGTCAGTCTCAGAAAAGACCCTGTGCCCGGATATATTTGGTACTTGTAGAGCTCCTATCCTTTAGAAACGGAACATAGTCCCCTTCTCTTTACTTGATTAGGTATACTTAGTTTTGAGAATTCTGTTTTGAGCTACTGTAAAATCTTTTCCAAAAAGTTTTCACCCTTGCTGTGGATGCTTATCTTCAGTGTTGTTCGAGGAATACCTGCTGTCTTCTGTCTGGGATGTATTTAAAAGCAGGCAGTCTTTTAAGAACGATGGTGTAGCAGGGAACAAAAGAGCAGCTCATTCCTTCTTACACATTTGCCAGGCATCCCTTAGTATTAGGAATTGGATTAAAAACACAATTTGCTAGATCAGCAGAGTTAAGCCAAGTTTCTTGATCCCGGTGATATGTGTAATCTCCTCGAACTCTACTGAATGAGAGACGTAATGAAAAGCACATTTTTTTTTTCCCTTTCAGTTCTGCCTGTGCAGCTCCTAGAAATCACAAAACCCTTATGTTGAAGGAAAGGGGAGTTAGGATCAGAACGCTGTGTCTAGACATCTTGACCAAGTCTCTTCTCAGGTCATGTTTTACTCCCTAGATGACTCTGACTATAACAAGCTATCTTTTAGGACATTTGTTCAGCAAAAGTGTTTGGGGGCTATGTTTTCATTTTTTATTATTAATTACACTTTGTATCTCCCCATAAGCCCCTCTCTCCTCCCCTCCTGATCCCACCCTCCCTCCCCCTTCCTCATGCATGCCCCTCCCCAAGTCCACTGATAGGGGAGGTCCTCTTCTCCTTCCTTCTGATCTTAGTCTATCAGATCACATCAGGAGTGGCTGCATTGTCATCTTCTGTGGTCTGGTAAGGCTGCTCCCCTCACAGGGGGAGGTGATCAAAGAGCAGGCCAATCAGATTATGTCAGAGGCAATCCCTGTTCCCATTACTATGGAACCCACTTGGACACTGAACTGTCATGTGCTACATTTGTGGGGGGCTATGTTTTCAACAGAAGACTATGTTCTGTACACTGGAGATTTAATCGTGGGAGACTGGGAAATGAGGGTCCTTCCTCTTTTCCAATTCACAGATTTTGAGCTTTAGAAGGGATCTATGACTTTCTTAAGAAGTTTAATTATCTGCATTTTCATTTGCATTCCACGCAATTTCTCACTATTTCTAGACTCCGATTTCCATTAGTTTAGGTTGCTCTACAACGACCTCCCCATGACTTGTCTCAATAGTTAAAATTATGTAAGTATCGAGTATGCCTGGCAATGCCAGGCAGAGCAGATGTTTTATTTTGTGGAAGTAATTTGCTGAATGAGAAAAAAATAAAAACACAAAAGATTGTATAGAGATGGAAAGTGAAAGGTACTGAAGCCAGCCAGGTGTGGTGGTACAGCCTGTAATTCCAGCACTCTGGGAGGTACAAGCCAGTGCATCTCTGTGAGTTTGAGGCCAGCCTTGTCTACAGAGCAAGCCCAGGGCAGCCAAGGCTACACAGAGAAACGCTTTCTTGAAAAAACAAGATAAATAAATAAATAAAAATACCGAAACAGAAAAGAATCGAAAGACCTCTATTACTAATATTTTACTAAAATTTTCTGAAATTGGATGATCTGTTCATGATAACAGAGTTGGTGCTAGAACAACTCTATACAATTTGTCAATAATTCTATAATAATGATGGTCCTTATTGTTATTATTATTACATTATTGCTACAATAAAAATGGGTCTAGTAAATAGCAGAACTCTGTAATGTAATTTACTGATCTTGGGCAGGTTAGTTGTCTGTTTATTCATCTAAGCTGCACAAATGCTTGCAAGGCAAACTCCATGCTTCATGTGCCTGGTATACACATATGTAGATTCAGTGAAAATTTTTATTTTCATGTATTCTGAACGTGTTTTTCTATTTTCTTTTTTGCTATGTGAATAGTTTTTTTGTTTTTTAAGAGAATAATACCAAGAAAATCTATTACATGTTCCATACATGCAGTTTGCATCCACAGGTGTGGACCTCATGGACACAGAAAGAAAACTACAGTCACTCTCCCCGTGATTCTGAAAGCCGACTGAATGCCCTCCTGCGTGTGACAGAATAGGTCACAATCAAGCCCAGCTTTTAGCGCTGGCATTCTGCTGACCCCCGTGGCAGCTAGGTGGACTCCGTGACCTTTTCACTTCCTCCCAGCTCTCACATTCTTTGGTGCATTATAAAATGAATACAAAATAAAAGTAACAAGTAAGAAAAAACATAACAAGTAATAGTAAAACCTGAACTGAGAAGTGAGGCAGTATCCCAAGTTAGTAACTGATTGGCCCGCTCTTTAATTACCTCCCCCTGAGGGGGAAGCAGCATTATCAGGCCACAGAAGAAGACAAGGCAGCCACTCCTGATGAGACCTAATTGACTAGGGTCAGAAGGAAGGGAAAGAAGACCTCCCCTATCAGTGGACTTGGGGAGGGGCATGCATGCAGAGGGTGGAGGAAGGGAGGGATTGGGACAGGAGGAGGGAGGGAACCACAGGGGGGATACAAAGTGAATAAAGTGTAATTAATAAAGAAAAAAAAAACGTTTGAACCACTGCAGGCTCCTTATTTCTTCTCTTACTAACTTGGGATACTGACTCACTTCTCAGTTCAGGTGTTTTTCTATTTTCAAAAACAGCTTTTGATAAGGTCAGTTTTATATTTATTTCAAAGTACATATAATTTATCAAGGTTAAGATCACTTTTGGAGGGACACAGAATGTATGGGAAAGGTGCTGAAATACTTTTAGAATAATTGTCCAAGAACAATTTAAATAAGCAATCTTCCTTAATAACCGGGGCAATTCTTCCTATCAGAAAAATCTTACTTTGCACAAAATAACAAGATTTCATAGATGAATTAAAAAGGATGGATCCTTGCTTCACAATGAGGAGTCCTTTTATATTTTAAAAGATGTAATGTTTTAATTTATAGAATGAATTGGATTTTTGAATATGCATAGTAGGCATTACAGTTTAAAATTGTTGGAGTTTCTTCATATTTTTAACAGTTCTTCGGCTGGCAAGAATATGATGTGTTGTATGGATGTAACATCTGTCAATAAAATCCTAATGGCCTATAAACGCAGCAGGAAATAGGAGATGGGACATGTAGCAGGCAGAAAAGAATCTGGGATAGAGCCAGGTGTGGGAGATTTGCCCAGGAAGGCATGAAAGAGGAAAGATGCATGGTACCTGAGCAGAGGTAACCAGCTACATGGCAGAACTAAGTACAGCATAAATGGGTTGTTCTAAGTTATGAGCTAACCAGAGAAGAGCATAGCTATATGGCCTAGGCTTTGAAAATACATATCATGAGTCTTTATTCCCGGGCATGAGGGCTGGAAGGAAAAACCACAGCAACAATATGCATTTTCAACAATAGAAGAAAAATGTCCCCATTTCCTTGCTGATGGCTCTCCTTTGATGGACAATGCTGACAGAAGAGTTGGACTGTTCTCAGAATGCTTATCCTCTCTGATTCACTTTACTGGAGCCTTCATTTCACTGAACTGCTTTTATAATTTTAAAATATTATAATCAATATAAAATTATTTAAATAATTTAAATTTTATATTATCTTATAATTTTAAAAGACAATAACTCATACAAACTATCTTCTACTATGACATATAATTAGAAATTGTTACTTACACAAATAAATTAAGCAAAACCATCCCATTTTTATTAGAAAATAACAACAGCAACAACAAAACATAGCGAAAAGGAAGACCAAGAAGTTAACCAGTAGCTATCTATGACCCTTACAGAGATGTGTAAACGGCTTCATATAGTAATAAGAGAAAGACAGAACTATATCTTTCAGTGTTGGTCCAAAGTATTTGAAAGGGAGAAAACTTTGATGGGTCTAATTTCCAGTTTTTCTTCTTGCTTCAGAATTATTCAGAAAAACAATGTGGGCTCATCTCTATCCAGCGACCTTTCTGCAAGTTCTGGAGACATCACAGTTATCTGACGTTATTAAGCTTTCTTTAGAAAATGTAAGATTAACATTAGTTTAATTGAAAAATTGAACAGAAACACTGACATCCATTCAACCAAATCATTAAATTCAACACTCCATATGGACACAAAGAACACCTAAATTATCCAATTAAAATAATTTCTGTGCTCTTCAAAGGTGTATTGCCATAACAAGAAATGAACCACTTTTTAATAATGCTACACCGTGTCCTCTTGACTTTAATAGAAAAGAGGTATTTTAGTTGATAGACAAGGTAGCTGACTCTTAAGCTTAAGCATCATATTATTAAAGAAAATAATAGATTCTTTTCTTTAATAATGCTCCTGCATGAATTTTTGACAAATAAATACATTTACTTTGTTTTGGTTCTACATGAATAATTATATTGGCAGGTTTATTTATTAACTATCCAGAGCAGTGGTTTTGGGATACTGAAGCAAGCCTACTGAATAATAGATACTGCAGTCTTCCCAGTAACTCCACCAGGGATCTACAAGTTATTCCTGATAACAAGAAACCATATTTTTAAACAGAAGCAGCCTATGAAAAAATATCTGAAATATGAATTCAGGCACATATTAATATGAAGTCATTTTTATATTTTTAAGCGAACTGTGGAAAAATCATAATAAAACTGAAAAACAAAGATGGTGTGTAACTCCAAGAAACTAATATAAATTACCAGAGCAGAGGGACCACCTTATTTTGGAAAAAAGGTGGCATTTTGGTAGTTCACAAAATTAAAAACTGAACATACTTTTTTAGTAAATAGATAACCTGAATGTAGTTATGTTTGCTTATCTAGGTAAGTTCAATTCCTGAACACAGGGAAGATTTATGGATAATATTTTAATAAACAGCAATAATGATGGAAGATTTTAATTTTATTTTCTTCAGGGGTTTTCAAAATGGGAAATGTAAATCTATCAATTATAGGTCAGAAAATTACACTTTGACCTAAAAATGTTCTATTGTATATTATATATTTGTGAAAATATAATAAGGTGATAACCACCATCGACTAGCCTGGGTGAAGTCCTATTAGAATTATCAGTGTTCCGTTGCTATTTTTCACTAGACAGGTCCATCAAATTACTGTGGTAGAATTAGTGTTCGTAAATGACTAACAAGGCATTTGGGAGTGTCTGATGCTAAATTGTTGAAGAGTCTAGAGACATGTAGCCTGTGTGATTGCATTGGCAGGCAGGTTAGTAACTTATTGATTGGTTATATACCAAATATGCTTCCTAATGGACTGATGTTTGTAAAATACGGTCTCTGAATGGTTATTCTGGACTCTACCTTTTACTTTCCCGGGTCAGTTTCCTCATTAGTGATGTGGATGGCAATGGATGGGTGACAATATGTTTCAGAGGTCATGTGACTACAGAATAGAAAGCTCTTCATAACATCATTTCTGGTGAATATTCATAATGAATTTGGTAATTGTATGAGTTATATACACCTTTAAGGATTCTTAGATTGAGTAAGGAGTTAAATATTTGGTAAAAATATATGATAATTTGGAAAAAAATTATTTACTTTACAAGTGGCAGGTCCTAGGAAAAGACCATAAATACAGAGAATTGGTAATTACATGCTCTGAGTTATATATGTCATGGAAACTGTTTTTCACAGAGGCATATAGCATTTGCTCATAAATATCCAGTACTGTTAGAGACTATTACTTCTGACTATTACTATTACTTTTGAAAGTCAATTATCATTTGACTTTCACTTTTTTCTTTTAATTTCCTGTTCTTGGCTTATAACATACCATATTTTCTTAGCTTTCTAGTCCCGACCATGACTTCTCACCACTCTTTAAAGACTCTTGTTTCACCCTTTTTAAAGACATTCTTTACTCCTTTGTCCTCTGACCTGCCCTCCTGTCACCATGCACATTGCTAGATCATCTTCGTCATCATCTGTATATAGGAAGTTCCTGGTTTTTCCTTCCCACGTGGTCTCCTGATCTAAGGAAGAAATGTAGGAGAAGGAACCACTCTGTTACAGGGCTAAGCCATTCATTCTGAGTCTTCCTTGAGACTCAGAGGTTTGAGTTTCAGTTGATTGTCCTAATAATTAACTTGTTTTATGTATATCTCATAAACCAATCCATATTCTCTAAATCAGCCAAAGTTAGCTCCATAACACAAGTCTTCTCAAAGCACTGTTCCCCCCTTTTATTGAAAAATATTATTTTCTCATACTGCATCCTGATTACTCTTCTACATTTCCTGATAATGATCTCATATAATATATCTTGTCTACTCCTCCACAAATTATTCAATATATCCTCTACTCCTCCAATTTCCTCCCATCTGGATCCATTCCCTTCCTATCTCTCATTAGAAAAGAACAGGCCTCTAAGAGATAACAATAGAACAGAACAATATAAAATATAATAAGAAAAAAAACTTTCACATTGAGGTTGGACAGTGCAAACTAACAAGAAAAAGAGCCCAAGGGAAGGCCCATCATCCAGTTCTTCAGACACTCGTAAGTTTCATAAAGACAATAAACTGAAAGCCATATATGTGAGGACCACCTGGCTGCAGACCTGTGCAGGCCCTGTACATACTGTGTCCATCTCCGTGAGCTCACAGGAGCCTTGATCGTGTTGATTTAGAAGGCCTTGTTCTCTTGGTGTCCTCCATCCCTTTCGGCTCTTAGGCCTTTTCTACCTTCTTTTTCTTAGGGTTCCCTGAGCTGTGATGGGAGGGATTTACAGGAAACACCCCATTTAGAGATGAATGTTCCAAGTCCTGTCTGTCTGACTCTCCTTTCCTCTTTCTCTTTGCATAATATCTGGCTGTTGGTCTCTGTATTAGTTCCCATCTGCTTCAGGAGGAAGCTTTTCTGATGATGAATGAATAAATGCACTGCTCTGTGAGTATAGCAGAATATAATCAGGAGTCACTTTCTCACTAAGTTTTTTTTTTTTTTTAAGACCAGTACTATCTGGTTTTACACTAGCTCTCCAGGATAGCTAGTCTCTGGTTCTTAGGTGTAAGCAATGTAGGATTTGGGTTCCATCTAGTGGCGTGGCCCTAAGTCACATCAGACATTGGTTGGTAACATGCACACATTTTGGGCTACTGTGGTCTTAGCATATTTTGCAGGCAGGACAGCATTGTAGATCAAAGTATTTTTGTGGCTGGGTTGGGGTATACATCTCTGTTTTGGTAGTCTGGAAAGTGTCTTCCTTTACCAAAGACCCTAGAACATAGGGGTGGAGTTTCTATGTAGACACAAGCTCAATCTCTTCAATGAATTGTGTGGGCTCTATCTTCAGCCAATGGGTCCTTGTTGTCAATTTGTGGAGAACAGCATATTATCTTGGCAACAGCCTATGATTTTCTTTGGACTCTTTTCAATATAACCCATTCCTGGTACTGAAAGCTTTCTTTGGTGAGGAGAGCTGCCCAAGTTAGGACTCAGTCCATCCCTCCCCCATTACTTAGAGATTTCATTAGGCTTTCCCCCATATGTTGTTTCAACCATACAAGGCTTTGATCTCACCCCTAAATTGCCCCTCAATTATAGCTGTCTCTCCCCGTTTCCCTCCCCCTTCTTACCTAATTCTGTACCAATTCCCTCTTCAGTCCATCCATAAAAACTATCCTATTTTTCCCATCCAGGAAAATATATGTGCCCAGCCCTAGTTACACCTAACTTCTCCAAGTCTATGGATTATAGCTTGGTTATAGCTCACTCAATGGACAATATCCAAATGTAAGCAAATGTGGACCATATTTATTTTTCTATGTTTAGGTTACTTCACTCAGGATGATTTTTTCTAGTTTCATCCATTTCCCTTCAAATTTCTTGATGCCATATATATATATGCCATATATATATATATATGCCATATATATATATATATATATATAATTTATTTATTACAATTTATTTACTTTGCATCCTGGCTGTAGCTCTTCTTGTCTCCTCTCAGTCCCACCCTCTCTCCATCTTCTTCCCCTATGCTCCCCCTCCCCCAGTCCACTGATAGGGGAGGTCCTACTCCCCTTCTATCTGACCCTAGCCTATTAGATCTCATCAGGATTGGCTGCATTGTCTTCCTGTGGCCTGGCAAGCCTCCACCGCTCTCAGGGGGAGGTGATCAAAGAGCCAGACACTGAGTTCATGTCAGAGACAGCCCCTGCTTCCTTTACTAGGAAACCCATTTGAACACTGAGCAACCTTTGGGCTTCATCTGAGCAGGGGGTCTAGGTCCTCTCTATGCATGGTCCTTGGTTTGAGTTTCAGTCTCTGCAGGTCCCCCTGGGACCAGGGTTTTTTGGCTCTGTTGGTCTCCTTGTGGAGCTCCTGTCTCCTCCTTCATCTCCCTCTTCTTTCATAAGATTCGGTGCACTCTGCCCAAAGTTTGGCTATGAGTCTCAGCATCTGCTTTGATACCATTTTTGTCACAGCAATAGTAATCCTAAATACGACTGCTCAGCTCTGAGGTTCCTGTTCAAGTTCCTAAGTTTTCCATTTCCAGATTTCTTTCATTTTTTTAAAAAATTAATTCTATTTTCACTTTGGGGTCTTCATGTGTCTTATACATTTTATTCCACTAGTTGTTTATGTTTTCATTGATTTATTTAAGAGATTTAAACATTTTCTCTTTAAGGATCCCTAACATAATAATCAAGGATATTTTTCTTTTTTAAAAATTTATTTATTTATTATGTAGACCGTGTTCTGCCTGAATTTATGCCTGTGCTCCAGAAGAGGGCACCATATCTCATTACATATGTTTGTGAACCACAATGTGGTTGCTGGGAATTGAACTCAGGACCTCTGGAAAAGCAACCAGTGCTCTTAACCTCGAGCCATCTCTCCAGCCCAAGGCTTTTTTTTTTTTTTTTTCTTGTGCTTTGGTTATGTTACAATGTTTATTGCCTCCTATCTTGGGTTTTGTGGACTCTAATAAAGACACGCTGTCCTCAGGGTTATTGATTGTGTATTTATGCTGCCATCTAGCCTGTGGGATTGGATTCTAGGTGATGACTTTTGTTCTTTCCTTTGTTGGTGTTTGTTCATCGGTTTCTTCGTCCTCTCTGGTTCCTCTGAGAGTGCGGTTATGTGTGTTCCCGGGTAGGAAATTCTGGGATCCTAGGTGTGGCCTCAGGTGGTTCTATGTAAAATGTGCTTGTAGGTATTGGGAAATGACACTTAGGAATGGGGATTTCCTAGAGGTGGGGAGCCTGTGTTGTTCAAAGGAGGGAAGATATCAGGATGTTTAGTTCCCCAGTAATGGGGCAGAGAGTGAGGAGGGGCCTCATTAGATGGTCTCTGCAGAGCTGGGGGGACCCTAGGCAATTGGGCGCGTAGGGTTGGAGGGAGCGGTGAAGATGTGCACCTAGCTTTCCTGCTTAGCTGGCTGTAATGGCCAGAGGTTACCCAGAGAATTCCTGCTGTCGTTGGGACTGGGATAAAGCAGTGAGTGAGGACGCAGGTGAGGAAGAGTCTGTGTGGTCTCCTGTAATAAAATTCCAGAGGTTCTGAGCCCCCTTGTTGATGTTGTTGATCAAGCCTGGATCCTTTGCAAGATCACCAAATGATCTCAATTGCCATCGCCAGCCCCAAGAGTCTTAATTAGTTTACTTTTACAAGAAATCATATGTCATCCAGTGCCTTAACCTGTTAGGCAGTAAACTCATGCCTTTTATTCTACCTATTTTCAGTCTTTGCTTTCGTTCTTTTTGGCAGGAAATAATTTTTATATGTGAATATTATGTTATTATATTTTATGTTAGAACATTTATTTGTTTATATTTTAATTATGTGTTTGTGTCTGTGCATATGATTATATTCCTGCGTGTAGGTGTCCTTAAAAGTCAGATGAGGGTGTCAGATCCCCTATGGCAGTTGTAGGCAGTTGTAGGCTCCCTAAAGTGGGTTCTGGGAACTGAACTTGGGTCTTCTGCAAAAGCAGCAAGCTGTCTCTCTGGTCCTTGTTTAATGGACATGAGGAATTGGTTTCATTATGAATTCTGCCACATAATATACTTAGCACATACTTGTTTCTATTACCCACTCTGAAAGTTTCCTCTCATTTTGATCCCTTTCCTGTTCCCAACTAGTCTCCCTACCACTTTCACACACACACACACACACACACACACACACACACACACACACACACGAGTTAATTTAGAATCTGTACATGAGAAAGGTGTGGTACTCTTAGGTGACTTGCTTTTTTTTTAATCAGCATGATCCCCTCTTGTTCCATCTATTCCCCTGCAAATGGTGTAGTTTCATCTTTTATGGATGAATAAAAATTCCTTGTGTATACTTCCACGCCCTTTACCCATTCGTCTCTAGAGTCTCTGTTTTGCCGACATCTGAAGAGTCTTATACCCCACACACTCACTTTAGTATAATTATCCTGTAGTTGCTTGTAGTGAAACATTTGAGTTCCGATTTTGCAATTTCTGCAACATCTTGTACAACTCTTAAACCTATTTCACTTGTTAAGTCTATTTTAGAATTCTGCAGCTCTTGAGGGGGTCCTGGGTAACAGGAAAGGATGCTGCTCCCGTTTTAAGAGGATGCGCTTATTGTGCATAGGTCTGAGAGGATCTCTGCTTATTCCCCCCTTTTTCTGTTTTTTTTTTTTCTCCCAAGTTTCTATTCACCTTTTCTCCTATCCATATCCACTCTCTATCTGTTTCTTATTAGAAAACGAACAGGCTTCGAAGTCATAATAGTAAAATATAATATAATATAAAATAATATAATAAAAAACATAACATTGGAGCTGTCTAAAACTAACCAATAGAAGAAAAGAACCCAAGAGAAGGTACAAGAATCAGAAATTCACCCATTTGCATATTCAGGGATTCCAAAAAGCAGTAGCCTGGAAGCCATACTATGTACACGCAGGACCCCGTACAGACCTGTGCAGTCTTCCACATGCTGCTTCAGTGTGTGAGTTCAGATGAGCTTTGCTTAGTTGATTCGGAGGGTCTTGTTTTCCTGGTGTCCTCCACCCACTCTGGCTCTTCTGCTCCTTGGACCTCCTCTTCCCTGAACTCCGAAGTGAGGGATTTGATGGAGATATTCAGGGCCAAGTGTTCCAAGCTCTCATTCTCTGCAAAATGTCTGGCTGTGGGTCTCTGTGTTTGCTCCTATCTGTTGCAGGAGGAATCTTCTCTGACGATCAGCCCACACTTGTTTGTTTGTTTGAGACAGAGTTTCTTCGTGTAGCCATAGCTGTCTAGAAACTTGCTCTGTAGACCAGGCTGGCCTTGAACACAGAGACCTGCCTGGCCCTATCTCCCAAGTGCCAGGATTACAGGCGTGTGCCACCACACCAAGCTCAGCCGTTGCTTCTTATGCATTATTTGGTTTTATAAAGATTGCCTTGTTTATTCTTATAATGTGCAGGAGAATACGCAGTGTAAGAATCCACTTATACTTTCCTCAGTGACAGTGAGCTGTCAGCTGTGAAGTGTAAGTGCCAGTCTCAAGCCAAAGCTCTTAAACGGTGCCAAAATAGCGACATGATGTGCAAATATAAAAGAAAATAAAGTATTTATAAAAGTATTGGCATTCTTTAGATGATTGAAAGGTTTTATTGATTTTTTTTTTGTGTGTGTTGTTTGTTGTAGTTGTTTCTATTTTATTGATTTTAGCCCTGAGTTTGATTATTTCTTGATGCCTAGTCCTTTTGGTATGTTTTGTTTTGTTTTTTTCTAGAGATTTCATGTGTTTGAGAACTTTTCTTTTTATCTTTTAATATATGTACTTGGTGCTATGACCTGACCTTTTAGAACAGCTTTTCCTGTGTTTCATAAGTTTGGGTATGTTATGTATTTATTTTCATTCAATTCTAAAAAGTATTTTTTTTTAAATTTTTCTTGACCCGTTTATCATTAAGCAGAAAGGACCTTAGTTTTCATGAGTTTGTAAGCTTTCTCTTGTTTTTGTTGTTGATATCCAGCTTTAATCTGTAGTGGTCACACAGGGTGCTGGGTGTTATTTCAATTTTCTTTTTCTTTTATCTGTTGAGACTTGCTTTTCATCCAGTTGTGTGGTCAGTTTTGGACAAAGTTCCCTGAGGTGCTAAGAAGAAAAGTGTATTCTTTTGTGTTTGGGTGAAAAGTTCCATAAATATCTATTAAGTCCATTTGATGTGTATGGTCTGTTAGCTGCAGCATTTTTCTGTGTAGTTTTTGTCTGGATGATCTGCCTATTGGTCCGAGTGGGATTTTGAAGTCTCCCATATCAGGTGTGAAAGACAATATGTGATCACTGTCCCTCTTTATATCTTCTGATGTGTTTTGTGTCTTTCTATTTCTTGTGATTTTTGGCTCAAAGTCTTTTTTTTTTATTAGATATTAAAATGACTACACTAACTTGCTTGTTAGGTCCATTGTCAGAATAAGGAGAATTCTGAGTACTTGTGAACAAACTCCAAGAAAACAAGAAAAACATCTTATGATTTTAGTTTCTTCAAAACAGAGAACTTCCCAGGTGTTTCAGATAGGACTGAGTTTATTTCAGATTGCTCATTATTATCTGCTGTTGTTATTAAATTAAATGTTGAAACTATCTTTTATGTGCCTCATTGGACTAGCTTGTTTTTTCCATGTGTGGCTCATGCTTGTTATTGCATACAGCTGAACTCAGGAGAACTTTTTTAATCCTCAGAGTATAAATTGTCTGGGGCTCTGAAAAATCTTGGCTATTGCATGAGAATTTAGTCCACGTCATTTACGGTCTCTAGTCTCCTGGCTCTCGTTGCCTCTAGAGCTGTGACAGTAAATGTTTTGCATCCAGAGATTTTTAGATTTAACATTTTCTTTGACTTGATTTATTCTGTCATATCTTTGATACTTGAGCACCTCTCCTCTATCCCTCTTATTCTGTTGGTGAAGCTTGCCTCTGAGGTTCTGTTTAAATTCCTAAACTTTCATTTCCATATTTCCCTCAATTTGTGTTTTCCTTATTGATTCTATTTTTTTTGTGATTCTTTTTTAAAATTTTTATTTAGTTTAATTATGGAATATCATTTTTATATGTTTTTATGTTAATTACAATTTATTTATTTTGTATTCCTGCTGTAGCCCCCACTCTCTCTCCCTCTTCTTCTCTCATGCCCTTCTCCAAGTCCCTGTTCCTCTTACTAGGGCACCCACTTGGACAGTGAGATTCCATGGGCTGCATCTGTGCAGGGGTACTAAGTTATCTTCATGCATGGTCCTTGGTTGGACTATCAGTTTCAGAAAAGATCCTTGTGCCAGATATTTTGGTTTGCTTTCCATGTGGAGCTCCTGTCCTCTCCAGGTCTTTCTATCTCCCCCCTTCTTTCATAAGACAAAGTTTGGCTATGAGTCTCAGCATCTGCTTTAATGCCCTGCTGGGTAGAATCTTTCAAAGGCCCTCTGTGGTAGGCTTCTGTCCTATTCCCTGTTTTCTCCCTCTTCTGATGTCCATCCCATTTGCCTTTCCGAGTGAGGATTGATCATCTTACCCAGGTCCTCCTTCTTGCTTAGCTTCTTTAGGTGTGCAGATTTTAGTAGGTTTATCCTATAGTATATTTCTGTTATCCATTTGTAAGTGAGCATATACCATATGTGTTTTTTTTTGTTTGTTTGTTTGTTTGTTTCTCAGATACCCCACTTGGGATGATCTTTTCTAGTTCCATCTAGTTCCATCTATTTGCCAGCAAATTTTATGATTTCCTTGTTTTTAACTGGTGAGTAGTTTTCCATTGTGTAAATGTACCACAATTCTGTATACATTCCTCCATTGAGGGACATCTGGGTTGTTTCCAGATTCTGGGTATTATGAATAAAGCTGCTATGAACTTGGGAGTATAGGGGCAGCTGTGCTGTCACTTATTTTTTAGGAGCGTGTGGTGTCTGTGTGTTTCCTGGTAGGAGACTTTTGTTGACGTGATAGGTATGTTTACTGGGAGTTCCCGTCACAGTACATTTCTGGGTATTGGGAGCTGGCCTTAGGAATAAGGATAGGCTTGGTGTCTGAGGGAATTTGCAGAAGAGAGGAAAGCAGAGTGTTCCACCAGGATCTGCTTACTTGGTCTCCTCAGAATGGGGCAGAGCTGAGTACAAGCCACCTCAGAAGTTCTGTAGTGGACCTGGGGAATGAGACTGTGGGGGATCTGAGATCTGGAGGAACAAAGGTTGAGGTGAAGTTCTGCAGTCAGCCTACCTGCCTTCCTGGCATGAGTGCCTGATGGTTAGCAGGAAGTACCTGCTGTTGCTGGGAGCTAGATCAAAAGACTGAATGGGAGAAGAAGGTTATGAGGAGAAGGTCTATGGGATATAAAGAAAATGTGGGCAGGGGAGGGGCAGGCTGCTGCAGGTAGTTTTTTAAGAGCTAGGAATGAGGCTGGGGATTTGATTTGGAAGGATGCTGAATTGCTTCAGTTAGTTTACCTGTTGCTCTGTACTGCTCAGCTGGCGTGTTCCCAGGGAATGGCATACTGTCTTGTTTATCATATTTCTGTAGATTTTCATTGTTTGTAGTGGTGGGTTTGGTTCTCTCTCATTCTGTCTCTCTCAACCATCCTAATTGTCTTTAGGATGCAGCATAAAGTCACTCCCAGAGACATTACTTGGTTTATTAGCTTTGTTCACCTTTGGCTTCCAGTGATGTGTCGATTGCACCACAGCACGGACCTTACATTTTCTTGTAGTAGCTTCTTTAATTTTAAGCCTTTCTTCTGTTTTTCACTTTCTAAAAGATAAGATGATGTCCTCTGTGGTAAGTTGTCTGGGTCCCGGTATAGACTCTGATTCTGCATAGGTTTGCAGCAGTGTAGACAGGACAGAGCTTGTGTAGCATGTCATATTATTCTTCTTGTTCCTATTGGATTGTGCTATTCACCTAGATATGATACAATTTAATGCATGACAAGGAAGCTCAAACACCATTGAAATAAGTCTGTTGTGAAGTGTAGTTATATATTTGCAGACTAGAGATTTAATTAAAAATGAATGACTTATGTAAAGAAATAGAACAATTGCATCCCCAGAACTGTGGTATATAGTCTATTAACTCCAGTATTTGAAATGCAGTGTGAGAAATAATATGTCTAAAAGGAGTTAGGAACAATATTTAAATAGGTTTAGCATTGTTTCACAATGAGTTGCGGACTCAATTACATGGGAAAGCTGAAAGAGCAATATTAGTTCACTTTGAGTAAAGTATTCCAACTTTAATATAAGCATCCAAACTTCTGGTTTAAATGTTTCTAACTTGAAAGCATTATTTGCTTGCACAAGCATTTGAGAGTGGTGACACGTTGGCAGGTAAGGTAGAGGGCAGCCTGAAAAGTCACCTGTGAGAAATAAATGCTACTAAGTGTCGCGGTTTTACCCCAACCCAGTCTTCTCACTCTCCAGTCCATGCTTTGTGTACAAGGGCAAATTGTGTAGCTTGTAACTCACTTTACATAATTTTCTGGTCCAATTGCTCACTTGCACCAGTAAATGTGCTCGTCCATTACTCTATAGTTTACTTCCCACTATAGTTTGCCTTCCTTCTATATCCATTTTAGCTCAAAGCAGTTTTTGAAAATGAAAAAAATAAAACAGAAACCTCCCAAAATAAAACCAAACAACAACAACAAAACATGGTTTCCATAAAGCTTGAGGAAATTTGGGGAAGAAGCTCCTCTAAAGACCCAGGCATATCTGCGGAGACTGATGCACCAATCAAGGATCTTACATGGAGAGGATCCAGGACCCTGCACAGATGTAGCCAATAGGCAACTCAGTCTCCATGTAGGTCACCTACTAAGGTGGGCAGGGGCTGTCTCTGACAGGAACTCTGTTGTCTGCTCTCTGATCTCTTCTCCTAGGCAAGGCGACCTTGTCTGGCTACAGAGAAAGAGTATGCAGACAGTCCTAAAGAGACTTGATAAGGCCAAGTCAACTAGGGTCAGTTGGTAAGGGAGGAAGGCTCCCCCTTTCCGAGGAATGAGATAGAAAGGGAAAGAGAAGAAGGGAGGGATAGGGAGGAGAAAAGGGAGGGAGCTATGATCAGGATGTAAAATAAATATATTAATGAAAAAGAAAAAAATAAGACCCAGACATATTCTTTTAGAAACAGGAATCAAATAAATTGTAAAAAGAAAACAGCAATTTTCAGAAATAAAATGAAGGAAAATTGAGTCCTATATTTAATTTGTATGACATTATGCTTACCAAATTCCCAAGGCTCTACATGTCTTCCTTGAAACAAGCCTGAGAGATAGGTGCTATTGCCACCTCCATTTTACAGGTGAAAAAATGAAGCCACAAGGAAGTTGAGAAAACTGTTATTAAGTGGTATTTTTATGGTGGTCTATTGTAAACCATAAGGAGTGAGTCTGCTCTAACTATTTGGTCAACACGCTTCTCCTCGCTCCCTTTTCTTGGCTTCCTCAAGTCTCTCTTGTATTCATTTTCAGCAAACACATACATCTAACATATGTCTGACACTAGGGGAAATCAGGTGCATTGATGCCTTGTGAATCTTTAGGAGCTTATTTCTATTCATTGTGAATATTCTGGGAAATATAACTGTTTTTCTTCCCAGTCTGAATGTCTAATGGTATTATTTTTTACTAGTATGTAATTGTGTTCTAGTCTTTAATAAATGGTAAAATTCATGCATAAAAATTATGCAAATTATCTTTTTTATAGTCCATTTCTTTTTTATTCTTTATTAATTACATTTTATTCACTTTGCTTTGCCCCTGTGGTTCCCTCCCTCCTCCCAAAGCAATCCCTCCCTTCCTTCACCCTCTGCATGCATGCCCCTCCCCAAGTCCACTGATAGGGGAGGACTTCTTTTTCTTCCTTCTGATCCTAGTCAATTAGGTCTCATCAGGAGTGGCTGCATTGTCTTCTTCTGTGGCCTGGTAATGCAGCTTTCCCCTCAGGGGGAGGTAATTAAAGACCAGGCCAATCAGTTCATGTCAGAGACAGTCCCTGTTCCTATTACAATGGAACTCACTTGGATACTGAACTGCCATGGGCTACACAGTCTAATGGTATTCTAACTACACAACAAGATGAACTGTTGATCACTGAACATCATTGTATTTTAATAAAGCAACATAATAGATATAAAATGTGACATTTCTTTGATACAGGTCCAGTTAACTAATCTTACAGCTAACAGTGGGCGGTAGGACACATGGGAAGCATGACACCGCATGCAGATTTGTGGACATGTGTTCACTCGTGTGGAGTATACATGGTAGGAAGATGAGGGTGTAGAATGATGGTTACAGGGGTGTAGTGTTGATGGAAAAGGGGAAGAAGGAACTAGGAGATAACTGATAGTTCGAATCATAGTGCAAAAGAAAAGAATTACTTCAATGCCTTGGACAAAGTAACAGATAATAACATTTTGAGTCCTATGAATCCTATGTCAGCCACTTTGAATGTATCGAAAAATAAAAAGATTTAGGGCCGATATCGTTAGAGTATTACTTAAATAGCCCAAGGATCAGTCATTAGTGACTTCTGCCTTTTTCATTCCGCTTTTGTTTGTACTAGCCACTTTGCTTCCCTTCTTCATGGCTCTTCACTTTCTTGCATACCATTTCTTTGAAGGAAGTTAAACCCTTCAGGTAGGACTTTTAAAGAAACCATGATCTCTGTATGATTTTTTTTGTGGACTGTCTCAGTGTGCATTCTGAAAGTGGCTAGTGTGAATGTCACACACATTCCGAGTAATTCATGAATTTTAGTATTCAATATTCAATACTGGAAAGACATCAGCAAACTGTGACCTGTTCTTAGACAAACTTAAAAGAAGTTTGAAGAGGGAGGTGGTTTATGAGGCAATGTTGATGGCTATATGTCTTTACTGTTTGTTTCTGCAGGTACATAAGATCCTGCAAAGAGCATTTCTGTATTAAACCATAGTAATTATTATCAGGGGAAACATTAAAAGGGATAGAGAGGTCTATGATTCTCATGAGAACATTGTTTATATTAAATACATTTACTATTGCATTTGGTATTTGATTTTCATTATAAAAGATTTTAAATATTAATTGCAGATTTCAAACAGTGTAGTATCAGTTTCAACAAAAGGTGAGATAAGGTACTTTATATTAAAAATCACTTCATAACATTTTCTTCTTTTTTATTATTTATTCTCTCATATATTACATCCTGACCACAGCTCCCCCTCCCTACTTTGCTCCCAGTTCCTTGACCCTGCCCCCTCGTCCACTCCTCCTTTGTTTACTTTCAGTCAATGATAGGACTCTCAGGTCTATCAACCAAACACGGTATATTGACTTGCAGTGAGACCAATCACCTCCCCGCTCGTATTAAGACTGGATGAGGCAATCCAATAACAAGGAGAGGGTCCCCAAAGCAGACAAAAGAGTCAGAAATAGCGCCCGCTCCCACTGTTAGGAGTCCCATAAGAAGACCAAAGTCACAGCTATAATGTGTATACGGAGGACTTAGCTCAGAGAGATGCAAGCTCCGTGGTCATAGGTTAGGGGTAGTCTGTAAATTTTCTTGTGGTGTCCTTTATAATCCTTCTTTCCCTTCCTCTGCAGGATTCCCTTAACTCCTCATAATGTTTGGCTCTGGGGCACTGCATGTGTTTCTATCAGTTGCTGGATGAAGTCTCTCTGATGACACTTAAGGCTAGGCTCCTGGCTGCAAGTACAGCAAAATACCCTCCCTCCCTCCCTCCCTCCCTCCCTCCCTTCCTTCCTTCCTTCCTTCCTTTCTTTTTCCTTCTTCCTTCCTTCCTTCCTTCCTTCCTTCCTTCCTTCCTTCCTTCCTTCCTTCCTTCCTTCCTCCTTTCCTTCCTTCCTTCCTTCCTTCCTTCCTTCCTCTTTTCCTTCCTTCCTTCCTTCCTCTTTTCCTTCCTTCCTTCCTTCCTTCCTTCCTTCCTTCCTTCCTTCCTTCCTCCTTTTTTTTTTAAATTTTTTTTTTGGCTATGTTTGGCTCTATTCTAGGTCTCCAGACACCCAGCCTCTGGTTCCTGTCCCTTCAGGCAGTGTCAGAGTTAGAGACTCCTGGCATAGGTCTCAAGCTGGACCAGTCATTGGTTGCCACTCCCACAATTTCTGTGGCACATTTATTCCAGCACAATTTACAGGCAGGACAAATTATAGGACAATGTTTTTGTAGCTGGGCTGGTGTCCCCGTCTCTCCATTTGTAGTCTTGCCTGGTTAGAGGATTGCTCCTTATTTTCCACTACTGGGAATCTTACCTAAAGTCACTCCCTTAGATTCCTGAAGTTCCCATTGTGTTGGGTTTCTAGCTTGTATTCCAACCATCTATTCTAGTACTCTCTCCCTCCATCCTCCTTCAACCTGATTCCTCCTGTTTCCATCCCCACCCTTGCCCAGTCCATTCACAAAATCTGTTCTATTTTCCTTTCCCAGGGAGATTCATGCATCTCCCCTGGAGCCCTCCTAGATACTTAGCTTCTCGGGGTCTGTGGATTGTAGTGTGATTATCTTCTACTTAAAAGGCAGTTCAGTGTCCAAGTGGGTTACATAGTAATGGGAAGAGGGACTGCCTCTGACATAATCTGATTGGCCTGCTCGTTGATCACCTCCCCCTGAGGGGGGAGCAGCCTTATCAGGCCACAGTAGAGGACAATGCAGCCACTTTTGATGAGAACTGATAGACTAAGATCAGAAAGAAGAGGAGAACCTCCCCTATCAGTGGACTTGGGGAGTGGCATGCATGCAGAAAGGGGAGGGAGGGTGGGGTCGGCAGGGGAGGAGGGAGGGGCTTATGGGGGGATACAAAATGAATAAAGTGTAATTAATAAAAATTTAAAAAAAAGTTAGTATCCACTTATAAATAGCTACATATCATGTTTGTCTTTCTGGGTCTGGATGATTTTTTTCTAGTTCCATTCACTTGCCAGCAAGTTTTATGTCATTTTTTTAAACAACAGAGTAATACTCCTTGTGAAAATGTACCACATTTTCTTTATCTATTCTTAAATTAAGGGACATCTAGGTTGCTTCTATATTTTGGCTATTATGAATAAAGTTGCTAATAATATAGTTGAACAAGTGTCCTTATAGTAGGACGAAGTGTCCTTTGGATATGCCCAGCAGTAGTATAGCTAGGTCTTGAGGTAGATTGATTTCCGATTTTCTGAGGAACCACCATATTGATTTCTAAAGTGGCTGTGGAAGTTTGCATTCCCATCAGCAGTGGAGGAGTGTTCCCCTTATTCTACTTCCTCACCATCAGGAGTTGTCACTTGTGTTTTTGTTCTTAGCTATTCTGACAGGTGTAATATAGACCCTCAGAGTAATTTTGAATTACATTTTCCTGATGGCTAAGGATGTTGAATATTGCCTTAACTGCTAATTGGCCATTTGAGATTTCTCTGTTGAGAATATTCTATTTAGATCTATATCCCATTTTTAAATCGGATTATTTGGTTTGTTGATGTCTAATTTCTTGAATTTTATTTTATTTTTTTTAATCTTTTTGGAATTAGCCCTCTGTCAGGTGTTGAGTTGGTGAAAAAATTTTCCATTCTGAATGCTTCTGTTTTATCCTATTACAAAGCTTTTCAGTTTCATGAGGTCCCATTTACTTTAATTGTTAATCTTAGAGCCTGCACTGTTGGTGTTCTGTTCAGAAAGTTGTCTTCTGTACCAATGAGTTCAAGGCTCTTCCCTATTTTCTCTTCTCTCAGATTCAATGTATCTGATTTATTGAAGTCATTGATCCACTTGAAGTTTAGTTTTGTGCACTGTCATAGATATGGATTTATTTTAATTTTTCTACATGCAGCCATCCAGTCAGACCACTTATTGAAGATATTTTCCTTTTTTTCCATTGTATAATTTTAGCTTCTTAATAAAAAAATAAGGTGTCTATAGGTTGTGGATTTACTTCTGGGTCTTTGATTTGATTCCATTAATCAATCTGCCTTTTTTAATGCCAATACTATATGGTTTTTGTTTGTTTGTATGTTTGTTTTTGTTTTTGTTGATTTTATTTTATTTCTTTCACTTTTAAATTTTTATTTATATTTTTGTATATTACAGTTTATTCACTTTGTATCCCTGCTGTAGCTCCCTCCCTCATCTCCTCTCAATCCAACTCTCCCTCCCTCATCTCCTCTCATGCCCCTTCCCCAGTCCACTGATAGGGGAGGTCCTCCTTTCCTTTCATCGGACCCTAGCCTATCAGGTCTCATCAGGACTATCTTTCATAGTCTTCCTCTGTGGCCTGGTAAGGCTGCTCCCCTCTCAGGAAGAGGTGATCAAAGAGCCAACCACTGAATTCATGTCAGAAACAGTTTCTGCTCCTCTTACTAAGGAACCCACTTGGATACTGAGCTTCCATGGGCTACATCTGTGCAGGGGTTCTAGGTTATCTGTATGCATGGTTCTTGGTTGGAGTATCAGTCTCAGAAAAGACCCCTGTGCCCAGATATTTTGGTTCTGTTGCTCTCCTTGTGGAGCTGCTGTCCCCTCCAGGTCTTACTAACTCCACCTTCTTTCATAAGATTCCCTGCACTCTGCCCACAGTTTGGCTATGAGTCTCAGCATCTGCTTAGATACCCTGATGGGGAGAGTCTTTCAGTGGCCCTCTGTGGTAGATTCCTGTCCTCTTCTGTTTTCTCCCTCTTCTGATTTCTGTCCTGTTTGCCTTCCTGAGTGAGGATCAGTTTGTAAATATTTTATTGAGTAATTTTTTACTTCAATGCTCGTGAGGAAAATTGGTCTTTAATTCTCTTTCTTTGTTGAATCTTTGTGTGGTTTAGGTGTCAGAGTGACTGTAGCCTCATAAAATGAATTTGCCAATTTTCCTTCTATTTCTATTTTGTAGAATAATATAATAATTTTGTGGAGTATTGTACTAGATCTTCTTTGAAAGTCTTATAGAATTCTCTGTCAAAAATGTCTGGCCCTACGTTGTTTCTAGCTTCTGGCTATTATGAAGAAAGCCAGTGGGAACATAGTTGAGCAAATGTTCTTGTTGTATTTGGAACATCTTTTGGATATATGCCCAGTTGTGGTATAGTTGGGTCTTCAGGTAGAACTATTCCCAGATTTCTAATGAAGTGCCAGATTGATTTCAAGAGTTTGTACAAGTTTGCGTTTCCATCAGAAATGGAAGAGGATTCCCGTTTCTCTACATCCTCTCCAGCATGTGCTGTCAGTTGAGTTTTAATCTTAGCCAATCTGACTGGTGTAAGATGGAATCATTTTTCTAATATTTTTTATTTTAAATTTTATTAATCTCACTTTATTCACTTTGTATCCCACCATAGCCCCCTCCCTTCTCCTCTCCTCTCCCTTCTCCTCTCCCACCCTCCCTCCCCCTTCTCCTCGCATGCCCCTCCCCCAGTCCACTGATAGGGGAGGTCTTCCTCCTTGTCGTGGTAAGGCTGCTCCCCCGTCAGGGGGAGGTGATCAAAGAGCAGGCCAATCAGTTCATGTCAGAGACAGTCTCTGTCCCACTACGGAACCCAACTGGACACTGAACTGCCATGGGCTACATCTGTGCAGGGGTTCTAGGTTATCTCCATCAATGGTCCTTGGTTGGAGTATCAGTCTCAGAAAAGTCCCCTGTGCCAAGATATTCTGGTTCTGTTGCTCTCCTTGTGGAGCTCTTGTCTTCTCCACATCTTACTATTTCCCACTTCTTTCATAAGATTCCCTGCACTCTGCCCAAAGGTTGGCCATAAGTCTCAGCACCTGCTTTGATACCCTGTAGGGTAGAGCCTTTCAGAGGACCTCTGTAGCAGGTTCCTAGGTTGTTTTCTGTTTTCTTCTTCTTCTGATGTCCATCCTCTTTGCCTTTCAGGATGGGGATTGAGCATTTTAGTCAGGGTCCTCTCTCTTGATTAGTTTCTTTAGATGTACAGATTTTAGTAGGTTTATCCTATGTTATATGTCTAGATGAGTGAGTATATACCGTGTGTGTCTTTCTGGTTCTGGGACAGCTCACTCAGGATGATCCTTTCCAGGTCCCATCATTTACCTGCAAATTTCATAATTTCCCTATTTTTCATTGCAGAGTAATACTCCATTGCGTAGAAGTAACACAATTTCTGCATCCATTCTTCAGTTGAGGGGCATCTGGGGTGTTTCCAGCTTCTGGCTATTACAAATAAGGCTGCTACAAACATAGTTGAGCAAATTTCCTTATTGTGTACTTGAGCCTCTTTTGAATATTTGCCTAGGAGTGGTATGGCTGGATCTTGAAGAAGCGCTATTCCTAGTTGTCTGAGAAATTGCCAGATTGATTTACAGAGTAGTTGTACAAGTTTGCCCTCCCACCAGCAGTGGAGGAGGGTTCCCCTTTCTCCACAACCTCTCCAGCATGTGTTGTCATTTGAGTTTTTCATCTTGGCCATTCTGATGGGTGTAAGGTGAAATCTCAGGGTCCTTTTGATTTGCATTTCTTTAATGGCTAATGATGTTGAGCATTTCTTTAAGTGTTTCTCTGCCATTCGATATTCCTCTACAGAGAATTCTCTCTTTAGCTCTGTTCCCCATTTTTTAATTGGATTACTTGGTTTGCTGCTTTTCAGCTTCTTTAGTTCTTTATATATACTGGATATGAGTCCTCTGTCAGATAAAGGGTTAGTGAAGATTCTTTCCCAATCTGTAGGCAGTCATTTTGTTTTGATGACAGTGTCCTTTGCTTTACAGAAGTTTTTCAGTTTTATGAGGTCCCATTTACTGATTGTTGCTCTTAGAGCCTGTGCTGTTGGTGTTCTGTCCAGGAAGTTGTCTCCTATACCAATGAGTTCTAGGGTATTCCCCACTTTTCTTCTAACTGATTTAATGTGTCTGGTTTTATGTTGAGGTCTTTGACCCACTTGTACTTTAGTTTTATGCAGGGTGATAAGTATGGATCTATTTTCATTTTTCTACATGTAGACATCCATTTAGACCAGCACGATTTGTTGAGATGCTATTTTTTTTTCCATTGAATGGTTTTGGCATCTTTGTTAAAGATCAGGTGTCCATAAGTGTGTGGGTTTATTTCTGGGTCTTCTGTTCGGTTCCATTGATCCACCATTCTGTTTCTATGCCAGTACCATGCAGTTTTTATTACTGTTGCTCTATAGTACAGTTTGAGATCAGGGATGGAGATACCTCCAGAAGATCTTTTATTGTAGAGGATTGTTTTAGCAATTCTGGGTTTCTTGTTATTCCACACGAAGTTGAGAATTTTTCTTTCCAGGTCTGTAAAGAATTGTGTTGGCAATTTGATGGGAATTGCATTGAAGCTGTAGATTGCTTTTGGTAAGATGGCTATTTTTACTATGTTAACCCTGCCAAGCCATGAGCATGGAAAAGCTTTCCATCTTCTGATATCTTCTAATTCTTTCTTCAGAGACTTGAAATTTTTTTCATACAAATCTTTGACTTGCTTGGTTAGGGTTACTCCGAGGTACTGTATGTCATTTGTGGCTATTGTGAAGGGTGTTGTTTCCCTCATTTCTTTCTCAGCCCTTTTTTCTTTTGTATACAGGAGGGCTACTGATTTTTTTGAGTTAATTTTGTATCTGACTACTTTGCTGAAGGTGTTTATCAGCTGTAGGAGTTCCCTGGTAGAGTTTTTGGGATCACTCACGTATACTATCATATCATCTGCAAATAGTGATAGTTTGACTTCTTCCTTTCTAATTTGTATCTGCTTGATCTCCTTCAACTGTCTTATTGCTCTAGCAAGGACTTCCAGAACTATGTTGAAGAGGTATGGAGAGAGTGGACAGCTTTGTCTTGTCCCTGATTTCAGTGGGATTGCTTTTAGTTTTTCTCTGTTCAGTTTGATGTTGGCTATAGGCTTGCTGTATATCACCTTTACTATGTTTAGACAAGTGCCTTGTATCCCTGATCTCTCCAGTACTTTAAACATGAATGGATGTTAGATTTTGTCAAATGCTTTTTCAGCATCTAGGGAGATTATCATGTGGGTTTTTTTCTTTCCGTTTGTTAATATGGTGGATCACATTGATGGATTTCCATATATTGAACCACCCCTGCATACCTGGGATGAAGCCTACTTGGTCATAGTGGATAATATCTTTGATGTGTTCTTGGATTCGGTTTGCAAGTATTTTTTTAAGTATTTTTGCATCAATGTTCATAAGGGAGATTGGCTTAAAATTCTCTTTTTTTGTTGGGTCTTTGTGAGGTTTAGGTACCAAGGTGACTGTGGCTTCATAGAATGAGTTTGGTAGTGTTCCTTCTGTTTCTATTTTGTGGAATAGTTTGACAAGAACTGGAGTTAGCTCTTCTTTGAAGGTCTGGTAGAATTATGCACTGAAACCATCTGGTCCTGGGCTTTTTTGGATGAGAGACTTTCGATAACTGCTTCTATTTCCTTAGGGGATATAGGACTATTTAATTGACTTACCTGGTCTTGATTCAGCTTTGGTAATTTGAATCGATCAAGAAAATTGTCCATTTCATTTAGATTTTCAAATTTTGTGGCGTATAGACTTTGGAAGTAAGTCCTAATGTTTGTTTGGATTTCCTCAGTGTCTGTGGTTATGTCCCCCTTTTCATTTCTGATTTTGTTGATTTGGATGGTGTCTCTCCACCTTTTAGTTAGCTTGGCTAAGGGTTAGTCTATCTTGTTGATTTTCTCAAAGAACCAGCTCTTGGTTTCATTGATTCTTTGAATTGTTTTATTTGTTTCAAATTGATTGATTTCAGCCGAGTTTGATTATTTCCAGCCATCTACTTCTTTTTGGTGTGTCTGCTTCTTCTTTTTCTAGGGCTCTTAAGTGAGCCATTAGTTGCTTGAATGAGCTGTCTCGAATTTCTTCTTGAAGGCACTTAGTGCTATGAACTTTCCTCTTAGCACTGCTTTCATTGTGTTCCACAAGTCTGGTTATGTTGTGTCTTCATTTTCATTGAGTTCTAGGAAGACTTTAATTTCTTTCTTTATTTCTTCCCTGACCCAACTGTCATTTAGTAGCAAGTTGTTCAGTTTCCATGTGTGTGTAGGCTTTTTGCTATTTCTGTTGTTGTTGAGGTCCAGCTTTATTCCATGGTGATCAGATTATTTATTCCATGGTGATCACAAGAGATTATTTCAATCTTCTTGTACCTGTTGAGGCTCACTTTGTGACCAACTATATGGTCTATTTTTGAGAAGGTTCCGTGGGGTGCTGAGAAGAAGGTAAATTCTTTTGTGTTTGGGTGTAAGGTTCTGTAAATGTCTGTTAGGTCCATTTGATTCATGACCTCTGTTAGAGACATTGTTCCTTTGTTTAATTTCTGTTTTGTTAACCTGTCCTTTGTTGAGAGTGGGGTGTTGAAGTCTCCCACTATTAACATGTGGGTATCTATGTGTGGTTTAAGTTTTATCGATGTTTTTCTTACAAAAGTTGGTTCCCCTTGTATTTGGGACATAGATCTTCAGGATTGTGATATCTTCCTGGTGGAATTTTCCTTTGATGAATATAGAGTGTCCTTCCCCATCTCTTTTGATTAATTTTGGTTGAAAGTCTATTTTATCAGCTATTAGAATGGCTACTCCTGCTTGCTTCTTGGATCCATTTGCTTGGAAAGCCATCTTCCAACCCTTTACCCTCAGGTAATGTCTATCTTTTGATTTATGTGTGTTTCTTGTAGGCAACAGATTGCTGGGTTTTGTTTAGGCATCCATTCTTTTAGTCTGTGTCTTAATGACCAGTGGCTGTTAGATCCTTTGATTTTGATGTTGGCTATGGTCATAAGGTTGTGTGCTTGGTTGCTTTTTGTTTTAATGTAGTGAGGTTAATTATTTCCTGTGTTTTCTTGACAGTAGCTAGTTTTCTTGGGTTGTATTTTCTCTTCTAGTGTCTTCTGTAAGGCTGGATTTGCGTGTAGGTATTGTTGAAATTTGTTTTTGTCATTGAATATCTTGTTTTCTCCGTCTATGAGGACTGAGAGTTTTGCTGGGTATAGTAGCCTGGGCTGACATCTGTGTTTTCGTAGGGTTTGCATGATATCCGTCCAGGCCCTTCTGGCTTTCATAGTCTCTGTTGAAAAGTCAGGTGTGATTCTAATGGGTTTGCCATTATGTGTTACTTGGCCTTTTTCCCTTGCAGCTTTTAGTATTTTTTTCTTTGTTTTGTATACTTACTGTTTTGATTATTATGTGGCTGGAGGATTTTCTTTTCTGGTCTAATTTATTGGGTGTTCTGTAGACCTCTTGTATTCTTATTGGCCTCTCCTTTAAGTTGGGGAAATTTTTTTCAATGATTTTGTTGAAAATATCTTCTGGGCCTTGGAGCAGGGAATCTTCCTTTTCCTCTATTCCTATTATTCTTAGGTTTTGTCTTTTTATGTTGTCTTGAATTTCTTGGATGGTCCATGTCAGGGATTTTTTATATTTAACATTTTCTTTGACAGATACTTCTATTTCTTCCATTGTATCTTCCACACCTGAGGTTCTTTCTTCCATCTCTTATAGTCTATTGGTTATGCTTACCTCTGTAGTTCCTGTTTTCTTCTCTAAGTTCTTTCTCTCCACAATTTCCTCCATTTGTGTTTTCTTTAATTTTTCCAATTCTATCTTCAGATCTTGGGGCGTTTTGTTGATTTCCTTTACCTGTCTGACTGTATTTTCCTGTTTTTTTCCATCAATTCCTTCAGCTGTTTGAACAATCTTCTGTTTCTTTTATTTCATTCAGTGATTTAAGCATTTCCTCTCTAAAGGCCACAAACTGTTTGGCTGCAACTTCCTGTATTTCTTTACAGATGGCCATAATCTGTTTGAGTTTCTCTTCCTCTAGATCTTTATGCATTTTATTTGTTTCCTCTGTTATCCTCTTCATGAACATAGATGTTAGATCATCTTCTTGGATTTCAATTATGCTGGGGTGTCCAGGGCTACTTGCCCCTGGGTAACTGGGTTCTGGAGATGCCATATTGCTCTGTCTTTTCTTGGTTGAGCTTTTATGCTGGCCTCTACCCATTGGGCTATCTTAGTTGTTGGGTGTTAGTTTTTGGTGGTTCCTGGAATCCTGTGGTGGAGAGAATCCCCTTGTCAGGAAGATGGTTTTTCCTGAAGAAAGTGGTAAGTGTGGTCCTTGTTAGTCGAGAGGACTCTCTGCTCACCCGGAGGAGTCCTGAAGACAGCTGCCTTGCTTCTGGGTTTCTTGCTGTAAATTTAGTGATCTGCTGCTGTAAACTGTGTGTCCCATGGTTTGGTCAATTTTGTTAGGGATAACTGGTCGCTCCTTAGAGCAGTATCTGGGGGTTGATCTCAGGGATTCCGAACTTTTGTAGGTCTGAGTTTGGGGCTTTGTGCCCCACTACCCAAGCGGTAGTCTCTGGTGGGTGGATACCACTTTCCTTGTAACAGCAGGCTATCTGGTGCATAGCAGGTCCCTGGGTTGGGCTGGTCTGCGGGGCCTTTTCCAGGGATATACTGGATGTCCTAAATCAGTCCCCTTTGCTTTGTTACTTGTGAGGATTTCTCCCGACAGTTACTCCCAGTCTCTGGTGCCCTGGGGCACACAGCTCTTTCTGTGTCGAAGAGCTGGGCATGCAGCAAATGTCTATAATCTTGGCTGGAGCCCAGCTCAGTGATGGCGGCTTGTACCTGCAGGTCTGCGAGACTTTTTCCAGGGAAAGACTGGGTTACCCAAGTCAATACCATTTCCTTCCTTCCCTGTGGGATTTTCTTGCAACTGGGACTCCCAGTCTCTGGTGTTTCTTGTACCCACCAATCAGCCTGGGAAGGTGATCTGGACGCACAGGCATGTGGCTCTGGTCTGACGACCTAGTGCCTGTGGGACCTGGGATCTCTTCCGGGTTCTGGCTGTGTGGCCTGAGCGTGGACCTGACTGATTCCCATGCCATGGGGGTTTCCTCTCACCTGGGAAACACGATCACTGTTGTTTTAGGGCCCAGAGTTCAGTTTCTTGGTCGCTATATGGAAAATGTCCTGCTCCTCAGATGCAGTGTTCTCTTGGCGCCGCCATCTTGTCCCCTCCAGCACTTCTTTAAGTGCTTCTCGACCATTTGATATTCTTATGTTGTGAATTCTTGGTTTAGCTCTGTACCCCATTTTCAAATTGGATTATTTGATTTGTTGGTGTTTAATTTCTTAAGTTTTTTGTATATTTTAGATATCAGCCCTCTGTCAGAAGTTGGGTTGTTGAAGGTCTTTCTCCAATCTAGAATTTCTTTTAACACATAACTGTTGTTAGTGAATTGTTGCATAAGTGTCAGTACCTCCTCTACAATCCAAAACTTGGTAAGTTTCTTTATTCATAACACACATAAAGACAAGAACAACTTTTAAATATGGATACGTACAGGATAAAGGTGCCAAGATTACAAAATGTTCAAAGAAACAACTTATAGATTGTAGAAACTGTGAGCATATATTTTATTATTATTTATGCTTTTATATTATTTTTATAATTCTCAAAATGGAACTCTAAAAGTTTTTAAAATTCCATTTCAGAAGAGCATAGAGAAAAATAGATTTTATCCTCATGTGTCAATAATCTAATTTGAAAGTCAAACTACAATGCAACCTTTAGTGTTGATGAGAAAGTATCAACAGAAGACATATGTTCACTCGTTTTGGGGGGAAATAGACAGTACGTATCAACAGCTGTATAAGTGCTCATGTCCACTGCTCTGATGACTTAACATCTAAAGCAGAAATTCAGATGCTCAGAAACATTTTGTAACTTCCATGGAAGAATTTGGCACATGACTTTGCCTGGAACATTTTGGGTCTCCGGTCAGTTCAGGTCTCACTACTTTGGCACAGAATTCTACTAGTGTCTACCAAAGTTTTATATTATCATCCTGAACTTTAAATTGAAATGTTGTTTAGCACTTTTAATTTATTTGTTATACTTGGATTTCTGTACTTGGTTTTTATTCACTTTTGAATTTCTTTTTTTATTAAATTGATTTTATGTGTTTTCTCTTTTTCTTTTAATAATGAAATAATTAATTGGAGTTTGTAAGTTTTCTTTTGTGTAAAACTGAGGTTGAAATTTTTTTCCATTTAGAATTTTCCTTTCTGTTATTTCATTGCAGTAGCTATTATTTGTAAGCAAAAGTCTTCTTGCTTACAGAAATGATATACTAATAGAAGAAAAGTAGAAGAAAATTTAGAAAGCAGAGTGAAGAAAATAATAAAGTTTCCCCTTTATCATAGGAAAAATATACACCCACATAAAGAGAAATCCCTTTCCTTAAAGTCTGGATAGGATTATGTAGTGAGCGGATTCAGATATGTCCCCCATAGGCTTCTGGGACAAAGTTGGCGATTTTGTTTGGAGAGGTTATAGGACCTTTAGGAGGACAGGCCTGGTTGGAAGAAGTGTGCCACTAGGAGTGGACTTTGAGGTTTCTCAGCTTTGCCACAGTTATCTTCTTCCTCTTTGCTTCCTGTGTGTCGATGACATGTGATGTCTCTGCTTCCTACCTGTCAGAGTGGCCTCACGTCCCAGAATGCCTTTCCTTATCCATCTGGAATCATAAGAAGTCAAAACCCAGAGTTGATTTCAATCTGGTATTTTAAAACAGCAAGAGAAGTACAAGTGACATAGGATTTAAAACTTGGAACATGAAACTCTCCTTTAGACTCAGATATTTTTCATTTTATTTTATTTTTTATAATTTATTCACTTTATATCTCGAATGTAGCCCCTTCCCTCCTTCCTTCTTCTCCTTATTCCCCTACTCTAGTCCATTTGAACAGGGAGTCCTCTTCCCCTGCCATCGGACCATAGCCTATCAAATCTCATCAGGATTGCCTGGATCTTTTTACTCTGTGTCCTGGTAAGGCTACCCTCCCAGGTGCAAGTCATCAAAGAGCAAGCAACCTAGTTTATGTCAGAGATAACCTCACTAGGGAACCCACGTGGAGACTGAGCTGCTTATGGGCTACATCTGAGCAGGGGGGTCTAGGTCCTCTCCATGCATGGTCCTTGGTTGGTGCATCAGTCTCTGCAGGACCCCCTGGGCCCAGACTTTTGGCTCTGTTGCTCTTCTTGTGGAGCTCCTGTCCACTCTGGGTCCTTCTATCCATTATTCTTCCATAAGAATTCCAAATTCTGCTTGAAGTTTGGCTGTGAGTCTCAGCATCTTCTTCGATCCCCTGCTAGATGTAATCTTTCAGAGGACATCTGGGTAGGCTGCTATTCTATTCCCTCTCTTCAAACGCTTCCATTGTCTGTCTTGTATACTCACTTATAAGTCGTTGTTAGCCATATAACATAGGATAAACATTCTAAAATCCACAGACCCAAAGAAGCTAAACAACAAGGAAGACCTTAGGAAGGATGATTAATTCTCATTCAGAAGGGCAAACAGGATATACTCAGATGTTTTTATATGTTATCATTGAGTCTTTTATGAATAAATGCATTATCATTATAGAAATACAAAAGGGGTAATAAAAATATTACCAAACCAGTTCCACCTTTTCTATTGCAGAGGATGGCAGTTAATGAAATAGCTGTTTATTGTTATCATCCTTATCATCATCTCAAACATTACATCTGGACCATAGTTTCCCTTTGTTCCGCTCCTCTCAGTCTCCATCTGTCACCTCCCCTTTTCCTTAGATACGTACTTTCTCTGTTTTTCTTTTGTCAAAGAGAATTCATCCATGAAGCAGACGAGCATGAAGAGATGGAAGGCACAGTAGAACGCCTACCTTCTGAGGTGAAGGATTAGGGATATTTGTAGGATAGAGAAGCCACTGGGTGACTTGAGGCATGGGCACAGGAGAGATTTTCCTTGACATGTCGGCACAGGATGCATGCGGGCAGTGATAGTGATCAGAGGGTGCTGTCTTGGGTTCTGATAGAGGTCATCTCCTGGGAACTTGAATACGTTGAAGCAGAGTTGATGGTTGGCCATGGAAGTAACTGTCATGTCTCTGAAAAGTAGACTGAACAGTAGTTTCTGTCATAACCCCACAAAGTAAAGGTATTATCTTCAGCAAAGCTAATTAACAATGTACGGATAAGCAGTGTGATTCCCCCAAATTAGTGATTTTAAAGGTAACAGCAAGCTAGGGAAGCTAGATGGCTTTTTACATTTCCTCCATTGGAAAAGAACAACTAAAGGAATGCACCCTTTCTCAATGGCCAAACTCTCTGTGTGCTCTCCCTGGAGGACTCACTTTTAGGAGCATACTGCGTACAGTGAGGTTCTGCTATAAAACTAGTTGTATTGTTTCTGTCCTTTGTTCTCAGAATTTCTGTTCACTTTTCTGTGCCACACGTATCCATACGTTTTTGACACTGTCTATTAAAGCTCAGGTAGTTTGGAAGTTGATACAGTTTCTATCTATATTCTCACAAAATATGGGTGATCCGTGTTTTAACATTCATTTTTATTTTGCATTATCCTGTCTTTCCCAAGTGGTAGTTGTGTAATATATTTTTATGGCTTTGACAAAATACTTATAAGTAGATAATTTATACAATACAGAGATTTATTTTTCGCAATTCTGAAAGAGGAGAAGTAGGAGTTGGTGTTCCCTTATGTGGTATAGCTCTTCAGCCTGTGTCAGCTTGGGCAGAATGTGGAGGCATCAGTAACTTAGGAAAAAACAGGACAAGTTTGCTTTATAAAGAAGGGCTCTCATAACACAAATGCTAATCTTGTCCTCAGGAGGCTGCTTCCTGACATAGTCATCTACGAAGTCCTCATGGTAGGCCTCAGGAAGCTACTCTTTAGCTCATGAATTTTGCAGGCCAGTAACAACCCATGTCAGCACTTCAGTGACCAGTTTTGAAAGCCCAAGTAAGGATTTTCATTAAAAACTTCAGTTATCAATAATTTTGGTTTTCTTTCTTCCATTATTATTCTTATATGGGAATATTTAAGTTAATCTATGTTTTCTCTTTTTGCTTATATTTTATTGTCAACTATCAACTTTAGTGTTGAAAGATATTTTAAAAAAACCTTTGTAAATAACTGTTAGTAAGGAACTTGGAAAAATAAGCCTGGGTACATATAGAAACTGGATGAAATGTTTAAAAATGTATTTTGATAGACTTGGACGGATGTTTGAGACATTTTTCTCAATTAAAAGAGGAAGCCATATTTAGAGTTACATCCTTGTAATGCTAGTATCCTGAGTTGGGAAGATTGTGACTTCCAGGCCAGACTGGGTTACACCTTTAGGCCCTATCTCAAAGAAACGCGGACCTAAGCTGAGCTTCGTTTTAAAGTGCTCCTTAGCATGTGCAATGCCCGGCTTCTATACCGGCAGCACACACATAAGGTGGAGATAATATAGTTTTGTCCATGACGACATATCTTCAATGTAGAATTGCGTACGTGACCTAAACGTCCCCATCCTTCAGTCTGTGTGTCTGTGCATTCATCTTGTTTATATAGCCAAATCTACACACATGGAAGAAAGGCTTGACGAAGTTCCTCAAATGCTGACAGTCCTTGGTGGTGTATCTTCTGTGAGTTTTATAATCTTAGATTTGTGTTTATATTGATAGGTTAAATTTTCCATACGTTCATTCATAATTTTATCAAAAACTTTGATATTCCCAAATACAAATGAGAATTTAAAATATTATGACTAGAATGTCAAGTGTTAAAAATTAGGAACATATTAGCATGTATTTAACATATGTTTTCAAAATTGATCTATTTGCTTTGTGTTATCTTCTTTACCCTACTTATTTAAAGTGACATAGGGCTGGAAAAATCAGTATTTTGTGTATGATCCAGTAGCTTAGAATTTCTATTTACAGATAATGCTCAAAAGTTTAGAACCAATTTATACGCCATATTAACTATGAGTTGTCCATTCATTTCTTATTTCTTATTGTCCAAGTTTTAGCAATATTTCTAAACTTAAAGTTTCCTGACAAATCTAGAAATTGTGCTTAGCTTTAAAATTGCATTGTACCTTCAATTCCTCAGAAGTAAATTTTCTACACTGAACTAACGACTCTTTGCAATGTTTTTCCTCTTGTTTTGCTCTGCACTTCCCAATCCAAGAATGCCACCTGGCTCCCTGTAGATGCTGATTATTCAATATTCAGGCTCAGTTTACCAACAGTGCTATTTCACACCAGCATCTTCAGTAATAATGAGCTACTTGTAACATCAAAGCACCAGAGATATTACCTCTTCCTCCCAATAGCTCATGACCTAAAAGGGTTTTCTTTTTATCTCTGTATGAAAGAGGGACATGTTTTCAAAAACCTTCAGCAGATCACAGTCTGCACATCATGTAAAGTAGCCTCTCAAGAAACACCTCAGGTTTTCTGTCCAAACTGTTTTTTTTTTTTCTTCTATTTTCAGGCTTAGACTTTTCATTATTTTTTTCTATAGATGAAAGAAAGAAATTTGTTATAAACTATTTGATAGATTCAAAACTTCTTCTAAGTATAAATATGTATAGCATAAATATGATGTGAGTATGTGTGGCAGGTACGTGATATATGATGTATGTAGCATATACAGGGCACGTGTGTTTAGCATATATATGAAGTATATGATGTATGTAGAGAATATATGATATGTGTGTATGTATCAAATATACATGATGTGTGTATAGAATATACACGACTTATGTATTATATAATACTTATATGATTTGTGTATATATACGATATGTGTATGTGTGTGTTTGACTAGGCAGAATTTCTTTTCTTTTTTTTTGACAGCTTTTATTATTATTATTATTATTATTTTTTTTTTTCTTTTTAGTTACATTTTGTTAACTCTGTGTCCCAGCTGTACCAACCCCACACTCCCTCCCTGGTCTCCTCCCTGCCCCTTTCCAAGTCCACTGATAGGGGAGGACCTCCTCCCCTTTCATCTGACCCTGTTTTATCAGGTATCTTCAGGGCTGGCTGCAAAGTCCTCCTCTGTGGCCTAACAGGACTGCTCCTCCCCGGGGGGGGGGGGGTCAAACAGCCTGCCCTTGAGATCCTGTTAGAAATAGTCCGTGTTCCCCTTACTTTGGAAAACTACTTGGTTACTGAGCTACCACGGGCCACATCCGAGCAGAAGTTCTAGGTTATATCCATAGATGGTCCTTGGTTGAGTGTCAGTCTCAGAAAAGACCCTGTGCCCAGATATGTTTGGTCCTTGTAGAGCTCCTATCCTTTCCATATCATACTAACTTCCCTTCTTTCATATGATTCCCTGCACTCTGCCGAGGGTTTGGTTATGAGTCTTAGTGTCTGCTTTGAAACACTGCTAGGTAGAGTCTTTCAGATGCCTTTTGTGGTAGACTCCTGTCATAAGTTCAATGCACATCCCATTTGTCTTTCTAAATGAGGATTAATCACCTTCGCCTGTGTCCACTTTCTTGATTATCTTCTTTAGGTGTGTAGATTTCATTATGTTTATCATATCTTGTAGGTCTATATAAGCGAGTATATACCAAGTTTGTCTTTCTCCTTCTGGGATACTTCACTCAGAATGATCTTTTCTAGATCCCACCACTTGCCTGCAAATTTCATGATTTCCTCCTTTTTGATTGCTGAGTAGTATTCCATTGTGTAAAAATACCACAATTTCTGTATCCATTCCTCCGTTGATGGACATCTGGGTTGTTTCCAAGTTCTGGCTATTACAAATAAAGCTGCTATGAACATGGTTGAACAAATGTCCTTGTTGTGTACTTGAGCAAATTTTGGGTATATACCTAGGAGTGGTATAGCTGGGTCTTGAGGTAGCACTACTCCTAGTTGTCTGAGAAAGCGCCAGATTGACTTCCAAAGTGGTTGAACCAGTTTACATTCCCACCAGCAATGGAGCAGGGTTCCCTTTTCTCCACAACCTCTCCAGCATGTGCTATCACTTGAGTTTTTCATCTTGGCCATTCTGATGGGTGTAAGGTGAAATCTCAGGGTTGTTTTGATTTGCATTTCCCTAATGGCTAATGAGGTTGAGCATTTCTTTAAGTGTTTCTCTGCCATTCGATGTTCCTCTTTCGAGAATTCTCTGTTTAGCTCTGTTCCCCATTTTTTAAGTGGATTACTTGGTTTGTTGCTTTTCTGCTTCTTTAGTTCTTTATATATACTGGATATTAGCCCTCTGTCAGATAAAGGGTTGGTGAAGATTCTTTCCCAATCTGTAGGCTGTCTATTTGTTTTGATGACAGTGTCTTTTGCTTTACAGAAGCTTTTCAGTTTCATGAGGTCCCATTTATTGATTGTTGCTCTTAGAGCCTGTGCTGTTGGTGTTCTGTTCAGGAAGTTGTCTCCTGTGCCAATGAGTTCTAGGCTGTTTCCCACTTTTTTTTTCCAACTGATTTAGAGTATCTGGTTTTATGTTGAGGTCCTTGATCCACTTGGACTTTAGTTTTGTGCAGGGTGATAAATATGGATCTATTTTCATTTTTCTGCATGTAGACATCCAGTTGGTCCAGCACCATTTGTTGAAGATGCTGTCTTTTTTCCATTGAATAGATTTGGCTTCTTTGTCAAATATTGAGTATTCATAGGTGTGTGGGTTTATTTCTGGGTCTTCTATGCGATTCCATTGATCCTCCTTTCTGTTTCTATGCCAATACCATGCAGTTTTTATTACTGTTGCCCTGTAGTACAGCTTGAGATCGGGAATGGAGATACCTCCAGATGATCTGTTGTTGTACAGGATCGTTTTGGAGATTCTGGGTGTTTTGTTTCTCCATATGAAGCTGAGAATCTTTTTTTCAAGGTCTGTAAAGAATTGAGTTGGTATTTTGATGGGAATTGCATTGAATCTGTAGATTGCTTTTGGCAGGATGGCCATTTTCACAATGTTAATCCTACCAATCCATGAGCACGGGAGATCTTTCCATCTTCTGAGATCTTCTTCAATTTCTTTCTTCAAAGACTTGAAGTTTTTCTCAAATAGGTCTTTCACTTGCTTGGTTAGAGTCACACCAAGGTACTTTATGTTGTTAGTGGCTATTGTGAAGGGTGTTGTTTCCCTAATTTCTTTCTCAGCCTTTTTGTCTTTGGTATACAAGAGGGCCTCTGATTTTTTTGAGTTGATTTTGTATCCTGCCACTTTGCTGAAGGTGTTTATCAGCTGAAGAAGTTCTCTGGTTGAATCTTTGGGGTCGCTCATGTATACTATCATATCATCTGCAAATAGTGACACTTTGACCTCTTCCTTTCCGATTTGTATCCCCTTGATCTCCTTTAGTTGTCTTATTGCTCTGGCTAGGACTTCAAGTACAATGTTAAAGAGATATGGAGAGAGTGGGCAGCCTTGTCTTGTCCCTGATTTCAGTGGGATTGATTTAAGTTTCTCTCCATTGAGTTTGATGTTGGCTATAGGCTTGCTGTATATTGCCTTTACTATCTTTAGGTATGTGCCTTGTATCCCTGATCTCTCCAAGACTTTAAACATAAATGGGTGTTGGACTTTGTCAAATGCTTTTTCAGCATCTAAGGAGATGATCATGTGGTTTTTCTCCTTCATTTTGTTTATGTGGTGGATTACATTGACGGATTTCCGTATGTTGAACCACCCTTGCATTCCTGGGATGAAGCCTACTTGGTCAGGGTGGATGATATCTTTGATGTGTTCTTGGATTCGGTTTGCAAGTATTTTATTGAGTATTTTTGCATCAATGTTCATAAGAGAGATAGGTCTGAAGTTCTCTTTTTTTGTTGGATCTTTCTGTGGTTTAGGTATCAAAGTGACTATGGCTTCATAGAATGAGTTTGGTAGTGTTCCTTCTATTTCTATTTTGTGGAATAGTTTGAGGAGAATTGGTGTTAGTACTTCTTTGAAGGTCTTGTAGTATTCTGCGCTGAAGCCATCTGGTCCAGGGCTTTTTTTGGAGGGGAGACTGTTAATGACTGCTTCAGTTTCCTTGGGAGATATAGGGCTATTCAGTCTTTCTACCTGATCTTGACTTAATTTTGGTAGATGGAATCTGTCAAGAAAGTTATCCATTTCATTTAGATTTTCAAATTTTGTGCCATATAGGCTTTTGTAGTATGACCTAATAATCGTTTGGATTTCCTCAATGTCTGTAGTTATGTCCCCATTTTCCTTTCTGATTTTGCTGATTTGTATGGTTTCTCTCTGCTTTTTAGTTAGTTTGGCTAAGGGTTTGTCTATCTTGTTGATTTTCTCAAAGAACCAGCTTTTTGTTTCATTGATTCTTTGGATAACTTTATTTGTTTCTAATTGATTGATTTCTGCCCTTACTTTGATTATTTCCAGCCTTTTGCTCCTCTTGGGTGTATCTGCTTCTTTTTTTTCTAGGTTTTTCAGTTGGGCCATTAAGTTGTTTGTATGTGATGTTACGGATTTCTTCTTGTAGGCACTTAGTGCTATAAATTTTCCTCTGAGCACTGCTTTCAATGTGTCCCATAAATTTGGGTATGTTGTGCCTTCATTTTCACTGAATTCTAGAAAGTCTTTAATTTCTTTCTTTATTTCTTCCTTGACCCAGCTGTCATTGAGTAGTAAGTTGTTCAGTTTCCATGTGCGTGTCGGCTTTTTGTTGTTTCTGTTGTTGTTGATTCCAGCTTTAGTCCATGGTGGTCAGATAGTATACAAGGGATTATTTCAATCCTTTTGTATCTGTTGAGGCTTGCTTTGTGACCAACTATATGGTCTATTTTGGAGAAGGTTCCATGTGGTGCTGAAAAGAAGGTGTACTCTTTTGAGTTTGGGTGAAAAGATCTGTAGACGTCTATTAGGTCCATTTGATTTAGGGATTCTGTGAGTGCTTTTATTTCCCTATTTGGTGTCTGTCTGGTTGATCTGTCCCTTGATGAGAGTGGGGTGTTGAAGTCCCCCACTATTAAGGTATTAGGATCAATGTATGATTTAAGCTTTAATATTGTTTCATTTACGAATGTAGGTGCTCTTGTATTTGGGGCATAGATATTCAAAATTGTGATGTCCTCTTGTTGGATTTTTCCTTTGATGAGAATATAGTGGCCCTCCTTATCTTTTTTTGATTAACTTTGGATGAAAGTCTATTTTATTAGATATTAGGATGGCTACTCCAGCTTGTTTTCTGGAACCATTTGCTTGAAAAACATTTTTCCAGCCCTTTACTGTGAGGTAGTATTTATCTTTGTTGCATAGGTGTGTTTCTTGGGTGCAACGGAATGTTGGGTCTTGTTTCCGTAACCATTCTGTTAGCCTGTGTCTTTTTATTGGTGAGTTGAGTCCATTAATATTGATAGATAATATTGACCAATGCATGTTAGTTCCTTTTGTAATGGAGTCGATGATCTTACCTTGTTTCATTGCTTGTTTTCTTTTCATTTTTGTTGGGATATTATCTGTATGCCCTGTTTTCTTGGGTGAATTCATTTTCGTTGGATTGGAGTTTTCCTTCTAGTATCTTCTGTAGGGTTGGTTTGCTGTATAGATATTGCGTAAATTTAGTTTTGTCATGGAATATTTTGTTTTCACCATCTATGTTGATTGAAAGCTTTGCAGGGTATAGTAGTCTGGGTTGACATTTGTGATCTCTTAGAGTCTCCATGATGCTTGCCCAGGCCCTTCTGGCTTTCATAGTTTCTGATGAGAAGTCTGGTGTGATTCTGATAGGTCTACCTTCATATGTTACCTGGCCTTTTTCCCTTGCTGCTTTTAATATCTTTTCTTTGTTCTGTAGATTTAGTGTTTTGACTATGATGTGACGTGATGTGTTTCTTTTTTGGTCTAGTCTATTTGGTGTTCTGTAGGCCTCTTGTATATTTATGGACATCTCTTTCTTTAAGTTGGGAAAATTTTCTTCTATGATTTTCTTGAAAATATTTTCTGGACCTTGGAGCCTGGAGTCTTCTTTTTCATCAATTCCTATTATTCTTAGATTTTGTCTTTTCATAGCATCCTTGATTTCTTGGATATTTTGTGATTGAAATTTTTCTGATTTTACTTTTTCTTTGAGAGAAGTATCAATTTCTGCAAGTGTGTCTTCAGCTCCAGAGATTCTCTCTTCCATCTCTTGTATTCTGTTGGTGATGCTTCCTTTTGTGGTTCCTGATCTTTTCTCCAAGTTCTCCAGCTCAAGAGTTTTCTCATTTTGTGTTTTCTTTATTGATTCTAATTCTGTTTTCATGCCTTGCACCATTTCTTCCATGTGTTTGAATTTGGATTCCTGTCTCTCTACGATGGACTCTATTTCTTTGTTCATTTCCTTTTTGTATGCCACTAATTTTTTCTCTACTTGTGCCTCTATTTGTTTGGCTATGTTTGCCTGTGTTTCTTTAAGGGTTTTGTCTATTTCTTCTTTCTTTACCTCCAATTGACTGGCCAACTCTTTGAAAGATTTGTTCATTTCCTCCTTATGAGCCTCAAATAATTGAGCAAGCATGGCTTTAAGGTCATTTTCCTGTGCTTCTGATGAATTGGAGTATCCATCGATTTTGGGGTTTGCTGGTGAAGTCATGATGTCCTGCTTTATGTTGGAAGTGTTCTTTCGCCTACCCCTGGCCATTGGCTTATCTGAGACCTTCCCTGTTTGTTTTTGGATTCTGCCGATCAGACTGGTACTGTCTCTCTCTCTCCCGAGTCTGGAGAATTCTTCAGGAAGTTGAGAGAGGTCCCGTGTCCTTAGTGTGTGCTGAGGACTAGCTGTACCTGTGGGAGGAAAGTACGCAGGCGCAAACAGAGGCAAATGCAAGCATGCGTGCGTGTGTGTATATGTGTGTGTGTGTGTGTGTAAGTGGGCGTGGGCGTGTGTCTCAAGGGACAGAGTGATGGCTAATGTTGAACCCTTGAGTGTGTGGGAGGGGCTCTGCAATGTATATGTCGCAGGCGCTAGTGATGATCGCAGCACAATTTCTGGCATTAACTGCCTTAACTCCTCAATTAGACCCACAGAGCAGGAACTTCAATGTTCCAAGTGCCCCTCTGTTTCCCAAAGTGGATATATGGGTGGGAGGGGGTTCGATGCCTGGCTTCTGTTTTAGAAGAAGCCAGGATCAGTGGAGCTGCAGATTCTCAAGGGTGCACTCACTTACAGGCAGGTCATTTGGCAGAGATTGGTGTATCTGGGCACTCTGCTCTCTGGTTTGGCCCTGCTTCTTTGATGTGCTCCGCCAGTTCCGTGCTGTTGTCACTGCCAGGTTATGAGGTCTTGCTGCATCTGGAGATTTCAGGGTGGTCACGTCAGTGGGAATCGGGGTAACCAGCCTTTCTGTTCTCTGGTTTGGCCCTGGTTAGTCTTAAACTGGAGGGCTGATGTGCCCCGCCAGCTCAGTGCTGCTCTGATGCCAGGTTAGAAAGTCCCGCTGTAACTGGAGACTGGGTTGCTAGTCCAGATGCTTTCTGGGAAGTCCTGGGGTCTCTTCACTGTGCTCTCCAAGCTTCGGAGGCCCAGCGCATGGTGTGTCTAGCTTGTATGGCGTTTCTGTCTGGTTTTGGTGAGTATATAGCGTATTCTCTGTCACTGTGGGATTGGGCGGGCCGTACCATCAGTGATGGCGCTCCTTTGGAGCTAGTATGGTGTCTAGCAGACTCGGGCCCTGGGAGGATGGTGCAGCCGCCGCGCGAATCTGGGGCCCGAGACACAGTACTGCTGGCCTTTGCCGATAAAGGACTTGGGGCTCAGCCTCAGTGGCTGCAGGCCCCAGGCAGTTAGGTCTGCGCTGAGAAAGGCGAGTCCGCTGTGCCGAGGAGGAGGGAGGTCTGGGGGAGGGGAGTGCCGAGAGATCAAAGGATCGTTTCTCACCTTCCCCAAACAAGTCCCTGGGTGACCGGAGACCAAGGTTTTCACCTCCTGCGATGTTCCCTGTTGTTTAGAAAGTCTCTCCGTTGTTTTCCTGGCTTCAGAAGTTCTTCCACTCATCAACTCAGAACTTTATCTCTTCCACAGCTCGGAAACTGTGTGTGCTAGTCGCCATCTTGGCTCCCAGAATTTCTAATAAAGTGCCATTTCAAGAAAATGTATAAGTAATTAGGTCATTCTTTAGTCTTTCCTTTTAGAAAATAAGTCTGTATATTTTATCAGATTTCAGACAAGGTTTTAAGACACATTGTCTCAGTACCTGTCCATGGGTGTTTGCAGTGGAGGCAAAGGTCCTGGAATGAGCATTTCCACAGTGCCCACTGGAGCAAGACAAGAGATGGGCAGAGTTCACAGTATAAATGCAGGAATAGGGATTTCCCTGCAGATGTTATCCGGACATTTACATTTAATTGAGCCTTAATTATTCCCTAACAACACAACAGGAGATTTTTTTTTTGCTTAATCCTGTTATTTCTACACAAATAGAGATATATTTGTCAGTGATTTTAATGATAATTTCAAATGCTTTAAAAAATGCTAATACTCTATTTTAGAATAAGAAGTTATATTTGATTTTTTTAAAGTATTTTTGAGCATCTTATTTATTGTTTTCATGTGTTTGGGAGTTTGGCTTGAATGAATGTCAGTGTGCCACATGCTTGCAGTGCCCGTAGAGGCCAAACGAAATTGGATCCCCCGAAACCAGAGTTACAGACGGTTGGGAGCCTCCATGTGGATCCTGGGAATAGAACTCAGTTCTTCTGGAAGAGCAGGCAGAGCTCTTAACCACTCAATCTGTTCTCCAGTGCCATAATTTTAATATGCTATAGTATTTGCACTCTGATTCTAAAGGTAATATTGAAGATATAGATACAGGTTGAAGGAAATGACAGTGTGGTGATTAAAGAAGGTAAAGTGAAATAAATGTAACCTTTGGGATCCCACTGTATGGCTTACTCAATAAGCTGGTGAATGTCGGTTAGAAGGATGAGTGAGTGATATATGCACAGAAATGTGTTTATATGCTACAGGGTTGTTCTGGCAGTAGGACATTATCCATTTAGGGTCAGCAGGGTAGAAGGCTGACTCCACTGGACAGTGGACCAAGGAAGGTTCTGTAACTCATTGAGAAAGGCATTTACGGTATGGGACTAAGGAAGAGAATGGCCTAAATGCAGCCACTTCTGACGAGAACTGATAGACTAAGATCAGAAAGGAGAGGAGAACCTCCCCTATCAGTGGACTTGAGGAGGGGCATGCATGCAGAAAGGAGGGGGAGGATGGGATTGGGAGGGGAGGAGGGAGGGGCTTATGGGGGGATACAAAATGAATAAAGTGTAATTAATAAAAAATTTAAAAAAAAAGAATTTTAGAGGAATAAAATGTCTTGTATCCTCCTTGACAATCCAGTGAGTGTTCAGTTAATCATATAGATGTGAAGAGGCCAGACACTCCACAAGGAGAACAACAGAACCAAAATAACTGGATAAGGGGACTTTTCTGAGACTGATACTCCAACCAAGGACCACTAATGGAGATAACCTAGAATCCCTGCACAGAGGTAGCTCATGGCAGCTCAGTGTCCAAGTGGATTCCCTCCCTAGTAAGGGGAACAGGGACTGTATCTGACATGAACTCAGTGGCTGGCTCTTTGATCACCTCCCCCTGAGGGGGGAGCAGCCTTGCCAGGCCACAGAGGAAGACAATGCAGCCAGTCCTGATGAGACCTGATAAGCTAGGGTCAGATGGAAGGGGAAGAGGACCTCGCCTATCCGTGGACTTGGAGAAGGGCATGGGATGAGGAAGGGAGGGTGGGATTGGGAGGAAAAGGGGGAAGGGCTACAGCTGGAATACAAAGTGAATAAACTGTAATTAATATAAAAATAAAAATTTAATAAAAAGATTATTGATCACGCCAGACACTATGTTCTACACAACAACGAAATAGGCCCAGGTTACTACTAGCAAGTAGCGTGGATTTTTTGTGTGGCCTTTGATAAAGGTAATTATGTAACGAGGATTCCACAGTAACTCAGGCAAAAAGCAGCACAAACCAAGTAGAATATTCTTTGGATGAAGAACATGTGCACATTGTTTTACTAGGAGATCAAGGCTGCTTTTCAATGTAGCCAATATCTGGAATTTACCAGAAAGAAATGTTAGAACAAGATATTCCAAATAGAGAAATGATATGTTCACAGGATACCACAGAAAAGTAGAAAGGGTGAGGTGTGACTGAATAAGCTCGCTATATAGGTATTTCACAATAAAATGTTTATATTGTAGTTAAACTTGAATATATAAAAATTATTTCCTTATAGTTTGAAGATTATAAGCATGTCAGTAATACTCAGATTCAAAATTTTGAGTGTTCAGTTGGTTAGCATTGTATTGATTTACAGAAATGTAACACTGAATATAGGAAATCCCCTAGTTCTTTGAAATAAAACCTAGATATGGAGGGATTACTCCTTAGAAACTAACTTTTCCCATGGTCCTCCTTCCACAGACTTCTGATGTCAGTCATATGTACATAAACGTAGCAATAGAATTCAAATCATAATGTTTTATGTGCTGGAGAGGAAATTCGAACAGCCATCCATTATGAGGAATATATGAATCCTTGGCTAAAAATTAAGCCCTTCCAGGTGACTGTGGCAGTTGGGTATTGAAGGGTGGAAGAGTCCTCAAAGTGTCCTAGCTGTATGGAAAGGAATAATACACACACTGGAGAGGCTAACGCTAGCGTGGTTTGTAAAAGCTCATGTGCAGGTGAGGAAGGCCTGGAGGCATTACTGAAGCCCTGCTGGGTAATGTCCAGGAGTCATGCGTGACTCTGCTGGGTAATGTCCAGGAGTCATGCGTGACTCTGCTGAATAATGTCCAGGAGTCATGCATGACGGGGAACCAAGCCCACAGTTAATTTTTTTAATGTTTAGGTAGTGTGGGAAAACTGGAAGTTTATAAGCGGAATATTGACTCATTCCAAGGTTACAGCTTAGAAAGACTGTTTTAAAACAATGTATTAGCACACTGTACAAAGAACATATTGGAGAATAGAATGTTAGAAAGGTGTGGTAATCTCAGCAATCAAAATGAAATGCCAAACATCAACTCCCCTGTCCACATCGACTGAGATACCAGATTTCAGGGTCAAATACATCTTAACAATGTTTCAGTCACCAATAGACCACACACACTGCGTGGTCCTACAAAATTACATCCTTTAGTGACAATGTGGGGGTCTTAGTCTGAGAAAGCACACTTCGATGCATGCACATGACAAAGACTGCACGTTTGTCAGAATGCGTCCTCACCAAATGAGATAGACTAAGCGAGACACAGCATGGCAGGGGAGAGTGCTGATGTGGCAATCATGGTGTCCCATTCAAGGACCATCTCTCCTTCAGAGAGTAGGCATGGAAGATACACAAACACACATGCACACACACACACTCCCTCCCCTACATGCACACCAAACAGGTGAGACACATGTAGAAACAGAAACAGAAGCAGAGACAGTAATGGAGAGATGGAAGATACTGGAAAAGAGAAGGTAGATTCCTAATTTTTTCTTTTGAGACACGGCTTCTCTGTGTAACCTGGACTCACTTTGTAGACCAGGCTGGCCTCGAACTCACATCAATCCACTTGCCTCTGCCTTCCTGAGTCCTGGGATTAAAAGCGTGCACCACCAAGCCTGGCTTGTTTACAAGTTTTAGTCCAATCTTTGGATAGATTTGATAAGTAAGGAATTGGGAGCAGTGACTAAACTTTGATTGTGAGGAGTTAAGAGCCCTTGCTGCATGTCCGCTGCTCTTGTGAGACAAGGGATTTAAAGAAGGATGTGCTGTGGACCTGGGGACGAGCTACAGAGAGAACACACCTGCAGCCCATTGAATTATCAGTGACAAAGGATAAAAAACTCATAAAGTTAATGAATTTGATGGTTTAATGCAGGTTGTTATCTTTAGTAGGAATATTTGACTTTGAAAAGATTCCTTTTTTTCCAAAAGCCTAGATATTATTTTCCTCATTGCCATATTTTCAAATCTATGAGTTCCTGACTACTACAAATGCTTATAGAATCTAATTTTTAGCGAAATTTAACATAATTGTCATAAATCTAGCTTATACCATTTCAAGATTTGTCATGTAGAATAAATAATAGAAGAAATATATTTTTATTTATAGCACACATTTTATATGTCCTCATTAAGACCTGTTATGAAACTGAGAGGTCAACCCAGTGATTCTAAAATTTTGTTTGAATTTGTGATTTTATTAATTATTGAAACCAGTCCCTGAAACAAGTTTTGTTTTATAAAAATGGGGCCTTATGACACTGGGCACATAATTACAGGACACCTCTGTAATCTCAGCACTTGCAAGACAGAGGCAAGCAGATCTCAGTGAGTTCAAAGCCAGTCTGGTCGACACGTCTATGTCCAGGCTAATCAGAGTCACATGGTGAAACTTTGTCCCCAAAAGAGGTAGGGGTGTCCTTATTGTTATTTTCTTATTTTCCCCACGATTTCCTGGATAAATCTTATTTTTGTCAATTCTGGACTTTCTACATGTATGCCTGCCAAAAGTAAACTGTGAATTCTAACGCTGTCTAAGTTCTTCAGAATTTAAACAGCTTTAGTAGTGCCGAACTATCCAATACAAATTAGCCTTTTGTACATTTTAAGAAAAGTAATAACTAGATGATGGGATCTGATTCATCCTCCTTGCTACATGTGTAAGTATATGACAGATTTTACAATTGTTAAACCAGTGGTTTATATATTCATTTATTTTATTAATTCAACTTACACCTCAGTCATAGGTCCCTTCCTCCTCCCCTCCCAGCCCACCGACTCTTCCACATCCCCTCCCTCTATTTCCTCACAATGGGGAGGTGCCCTACCCAGACACCCCAGCTTATCTATTCACATAAGGACTGACTCTGTCTTCCTCCCCTGTGGCCTGGTATGGTGCTTCCATCAGGGGGAAGCGATCAAAAAGAAGGTAACATAGTCCATGTCAGAGATATCCCTGACTCCCCTGGCTGTTGGGCACACATGAAGCCTAAGATGCCCATTGGAATTTATAAGTAGAGGACCTAGGTCCACAGCAGGCATTGTCCCTGGTGCTTCAGACTCCGTAGGACCCTCTGGACCCCAGCTGATTGGGTCTGACGGCCTTGTTCTCACTCTTACACCACTACCTCTGTCTATTCTATTTCCCTCTGATTGAGATTTATGCGTCCTTCCTAGGTTCCTCATTGTTACCCATCTTTGTATGGTCTATACATTGTAGCATGTCTATTCTCTACTATATGACTAAAATCTACTGATTTTTTAACTTATCTTTTCATGAACACTGCAAGGTTCTCAAAATATAACTTAATACTTTGATTTGATGAGCATTTTTACCTTTTAAAAGATACACACAGAAGAAAATCAAAGGAATAAATTATTTTTGTGTGTATTTAATGACACATAAGAGTGTATTTCTATAGATGTCCAATGCATTAGTCACATATCTCAGATACCTAGGAAATACTGCCTTGGGTCAATTACAATGATGCTGACAAGTTTTAAATCTGGGCTATTTTGCATCAGAGGAAATGTGTAAGTAAATTATGGTTGCTGAACACTTGCCTCCTAAAGCTTTTTCATATAGAATATTTCTGTTTGCATTTTTCTAACACACCAGCATTTACTCCTGCTGCCGTTCATAAAATAGACAGAGCATCAGGCAGTTCATTATAGAGACAAGCGTGCTCCATCCCCAAAGCTGGATGACAGGACAAGTCCCGGTGCACATTGTGACTTTAGTGCTCTTGCACATCCTCAAGCTGTCTAGGATAAGTGCTTACTCAGCACCACGTTTGAGCTGCCAGAGTGCTTCACATAATGGTAATTCAAGTTAAGACTAGGCTATGGTTTTGTAGAGCTAAGCGAACACAAAATGCACTCTAGATATGTTTCCTAGACATTTTACTTGGAAGCTGGAGTTTTAGGGGGGAAAAAAACCTTTTTAATGTTTTACTAATTCCCATTAAAACACTCTTCTTGAGGAGTTCATGGAGAGTGTCTACTCCTGCTGTACTGGGCCTAGTTCACTGGGAGGAAAACACAATTGCTTGCAGGCCTGCCCTCTCGGAAACAGATATTTCTTCAAATATAGGTCGTATGATGAGACACTTAAAATCCTCATAGAAAGATATGAATGTAAATTGGTGGTATTAAAACACGAACCAATAAAAAGAACTGAAATAATTCACACTTCTTTTTCAGGAGCTTGATGTCCTTCTTTATAGTAGATTGCACAACTACATTCATCGGCAATAAAACTTCTTCTTTGTACTTTAGAGGTGTTCGTTTTGACAGTCCTCATCTGTGTGCCTGCTAACAGCGCCATAGACCTGCGTTGCCGTGTCCAAACTATGCTCCAGAAAGTCAAGGTCAAATCCTGTCTGTAAATGTGTTTACAAACTAAGCTGAATTGGATATTGCCCATTTGTATATGATCTATAACTGTTTTTTTGTTACAATAAAAACTGGATCATTTGCTATTACGAAGGTGCAGGGAGTCTATGTTGCGAACTGTTTGTGCCTCCAAGAAGAAAATCTGACTTTAACACTAGTGCAGGAGAGTGCGAGTCTTTGTTCTGTTCCGCGGCATGGTAAACAAATATATAGCATATTTCAGGTGATTGGTTTTTTTTTCTTTTACTTACAAAGTAAGAAAAGTATTTGTGGAGCTGACATATATATTTTCTAAATCATTATATTATCCTTTAGTAAGAAGCTATGGTTTGGCACATTTTGTATGCTGTCTGAGGGCAATCGTAAGTTTGCATCTCTGAAATTAAACTTCCAAATATGCTACAAGATCAGCACATAGCAAAAATGGAGGCCAAGCTCAGGGGATTCTGATAGTGGCTTCTCCCTCTGCAGCATTCCATGCCTGAGAACTGCAGGAATGGGCTTATTTTGAAAGCATTTACCAGCTTGCTCATGGCTCTAACCGAATTACGGCTGCAGATTCATTCTCTTTAGCAGGCAATTCCTTCTGGCTTTTTCAGCAATACTCCCTGGATCAGCATAGTATTTTCTAATTTGTCGCATTTACTTTCCCAAAAAGAGAAAGAGAAAAACTGATTAGGAAATATGTGTACACCTCCCAAGTTATTTTCTCTACCTTTTTGGTATCTTCATGCGTGTGTCAGTGCATGTGTGTTTGTGTCTGCATGCATGCATTAAAAATAGCTGTTAGAAATTTAATGTGCTATTTTCTAGAACAAAACTTTTTGGTGATAATACAATGGTTAACAGTATTTTCAAGAATTGCGAAGAAATAATCACTCAGAACAAGATTTTCCTACATGACATCCTATTTAGTTCTTTTCTTCTCAGCTATGCAGTTCTGTGAATTTGGATCCAACAGAGAAGATGTAGTTTTTATATAATTTTCTTCTGTTATAGGAATCATAATCGTTCTAATGGGATAGTGTAAGCCTGGGCTACTGTCATTTCTGAAGACAGCAGGAACTCTTTAGGGGCACACAAGATGGAGGGCACCTGTGATTCACTGAGTCTCAGTGTCTTCCTTATAGAATCAGTATGGGGCAAAATATTCATAAATTAATGATGAGGAAGGATGTTGAAACATATGAAATATGATCAAACATAACAAAGAAAAAATGAAAGGTTAAGTAATCTATATTTGAAGAAATGCTTAGTTACTCTCAATGATAGCCTTAAAATAGTGGCTGAATAAGGTATATGAATGAATATGAAAGTTAACTATATGAAAGAATTGGTATATTTATTTTCAGTAAACAAATCCATTTTTAAACTTCAAGAATTATGCCAATTTACACAAAATTCTGTGAAAAGTAACCTTGTTATTATAAGACATCAGATTCCTACATTATAATATCAAAAAATAGGAGAATTCTGTGTAGAAAAAGAAATCAAAATTTGACATTAAAACAAATAAAAATGATTGTTAATAAAGTGAAACTTTATTTAAAAGTCAGTTCTCTCAAATTACACTGAAAGGTACCTGGGAGGCTTTAATAATTAGTTTGTATTAAATTGTTTTTTAATCATATAAGTGTAAATGCTATTGGCAGAACAACTGAAATAATCAAGGTCACAGGAAATATTCTTGATTCTCATCCCATGTTTCACATTGCTTATGTATTCTTCAATGTGTATTTACACTCATGTGAACCTACAAGGGAAATGAACAATACATCACGACAAGCACACTTTTTTAAGAGGTTATTGTTATTCTTTATATTAACAATTAATATCTTTTATTTGCTTTTATTATTCTGTTTTTAAGACCTTATTTATACTACCGTTGTCATTGTCTTATTTTTTCATTAAATTATCCTTGGTAGAGATTCCCTTTCTCCTCTCCTAGTTATAATTTTCATGTAAGTTTCAGGTGCTTTCTTGACAATGATTCATAGCACAAGAACATATTTATCAAGCCCCCTCACCTCCTCCAATTCCCCCTCCTCTGTTCCCCGGCACGTCTTCCTCTCATCTTCATGCACTCTTCTTTTTCTAAGCTGGGTCCACTTGGCACTACCTGGATATCTGGGGTGCATCCCTGAAGGTGCAGGCTCTTTTCCCTCTTGGGAGCTGTCAGTGGCCCATAACTGCTCAACTAAGGGTAGGACTTTCTCAATCCCTTTTTCATGTGTGCTAAGGTGTGTACCATCTTGATCATATGCAGGTATTTTGGGTACAGTTATAGCTTCTGTGAATTCACGTATGTCATGGGGCCACGAGTTGTTAAGGTTCTGCTGCAGATATCCACTACCTCTGGCATTTACAATTGTACTCCCATTTCCAAAATGATTTCCGGGGCGTGCGTGATATGGATGTCCCCGTTAGGGCAGCACGCTCCACATTCCCTGAGTCTGTGCGCGGTGGCCACTTGTTGACCTATGTAGTGACCAGCATCTACTGTGAAGCTGCTCCGATCAGGGTCAGGTGTACTAATCTGTGGGTGTGCAGAAAAGATCTTAGAGGGAAGTTTAACACCATGCACAGTTAGACAAATAATAGTACTCAGTTCCCCCGAGACCTAAATAGCCACAGGTCTTATGATCCGGTTATGAAATATAGCAACAGAAGCTTGGTGTCATATGTAACCCTGGGACTTATCTCATCTATGGAGGATAGTTTAGAGGACAAAAACACTAGATGAGAGTCTAGATGGATAAACATTTGCTTCTTAAGATTCCACTGGAAAGAACTGGCCATGTGGAGAATTCACATCACCAGTGGGTTTGGAGCTGACAGTTGCATCGTGGTATGACAAAGGACACAACTTAAAACCAGTGTGCAGATAAAACAGGATCAGATGAATGGGGAGGAGGTCTATCAGTGGACTTGGCAAGGGGCACGGTGGAGAGGAGGGAGGGAGGGAGGGACTGGGAGGGAATGAGGGATCGGGACACGGCTGGGGTACAGAGTTAATAAAATGTAACTGATAAGAAAAAAATAAAATACAAAAAAAAAAAAAAACCAGTGTGCAGAAAGACCACATTTTGTTTTCATATGTGTCTTGTTATCATAGCAAACTTCAAATACATATTAAAAATTTCATCATGTACATATAAATTATATTTACCAAGTTTATTAATTTTAAGTTATCATGTAAATGGTAAGGTTTTTTTCTTAGTCATCTCTGCTGACTCCTCCCCCGACTTCAGTGTTTCCCCACACCTCACAGTAGCTGCCTCTGCTTTCATGTTACATGCGCTCCAGCACCCTCCCTCTCCACCTTCATGGTTCTTGTTTTCCTCTCATGACTCCCGTTCTAGTTTCATGATCACCTCCCCCCATACACTCCCCACACACAAACACTCACAAATTCAAATCTAGGTTCTACATTTGGGTGGGACACATGGTGTTTTTCTTTTTGAGTTTGGCATATTTTGCTAAGCATAATGATCTTTAGTTTTGTCTATTTCCCTAAAATTGTCACAGTTTCAGTTATTTTTATGGTGAAAAATAATTCTACTCTGCAAATGTACTACATTTTAATAATCCACTAATCTAATGATTGGCATATGAACTTATTTTATTTCTTAGTGTAAATAGTCCACCAATAATCGAGAATGTCCAAGTATCTTTATGTTGTATCAACTCAGGGCTTTGGAATGAACATACCCAGGACTCAGCTGGGTCATACAGTAGTCATAGTTTTCAAAGAATCTTTCCGCTGAGTTCCATAGTGGATGCTCCAGTTTACATTCCTGTCAGCAGTGGTTTAAGGAACCACTAAATTGGTCTTTCTAAATTGATCACAACATGCTCGTTCTTTAGTTTGTTTTTCTAATATCTTTTAAAACAGGATCAAAATCCTTAATATGGATACAAAAGACCTAGCATTGTCAGGCACTGTGTATATTTGCATTCTTACATTCTTCTCTTCATTCTTCTTCTCTTCATTCTCTTCTTCCAACTCTATTTAAGGCCTTCAAATATGTTGCTCCCCTGCCTGGGCTCCTGGGACACCTATCTTAGGAATTGAAAACATAGTCACATAAAAAAACAATGTGTTTAGTTACTTTATCAGTAATTCTCCCAAATAGGAAACATCCCAATTACCTTCAGTGGGTAAGTGGTTAGAGAAAGTGTTGCACATGCATATCCTGATATACATTCATCTCTAAAATAATGAGCAATTTGAATAAATTTCAAGAACATTTCACTGAATAAAAACTAAAATGGCTAATCTCAAAAAAAAAAAAAAAAAGAATTATCTTTCTTCCCAGCCTCACCAGTTTGTTATCACTTATGTTCTTGATGCCATGGAATAAATAATTCTGACTAGAGTGAGATGGAATCTTTTTGTTTGTTTGTTTCTTTTCTTTTAGATATGGGGTTTCTTTGTGTAGCCTTGGCTGTCATGGACTTGCTTTGAAGACCAGGCTGGCCTTGAACTCAAAGAGATCTGCCTACCTCTGCCTCACTGAGTGCTGGGATCACAGGTTTGCGCCACCACACCTGGCTTGAGATGCAATCTTAAAGCAGTTTCTGTTTGCATTTTCCTGATTGCGGAGGATGTTGTACCTTTTAAAAATTCTTATTGGACATTTGTATGCTGATTTCATTGGCCTATAAAATAACTGAAGATAATTTTACATTTAATTACTGTTTTATATCCTAGAAATCACCTCCCTGTCTCAGTTAGTTTCTATTGTTGTGATAAAACACCATGGTCATTGTGGGTGAGAGGTGGGGAGAGAAGGGATTGTTTGGCTTATACTTCCAACTCCAACGCATTGTGTAAGGAAGCTGAAGCAAGAACTCAAGGCAGGAACCTCTGTGAGCTCCTTCTGCACTTATTTCTTCAAGTGTTCTTCGTGTTTAACTCTTGCAGTTAGGAAGCTTCATGTCATGTGAAGGCCTTTGATCCATTTGAATTGAGTTTTGTGCAGATGAGGATCATAGATCTAATTTTGTTCCTCCACACACAGATATCTAGTTTTCCAGACACCTTCTGATGAACAAGCACAACACAAAGTCAGCATTAGTGACATTCTTTGTTCACTGATAACAAATTTGTTAAGACAGAAGTTGAGCGAAAAGAATGTTCGCAGCAACAGCAACAACAACAAAGCCCTAGAAATAAACCTAATCAGAGAGGTAAAAGCCCTCTAAATGGAAAATTGTAAGACACTCTAGAGAGCAAGGAAGTCCAAGGATCAAGTCTCAGCTCTCCCAGAGTGCTTTCACTTCTCCCAGGTGAGGCACAGAAGGGTGGCAAATCACTTAGATTCTAAGTGCGAATCTAAGTGACAGCATGTGCAGGAAATGTCCACCAGAGCTTCCTCCCTCTGCATGTTTGCAGCCAGAAGACGACTCTCCTGCAGAGATTGCTCTTGCCAAGGTCAGCTGAACCCGCTTTCCTGTTTAGCTGTGTATAGCCCTGTCTCCTTGTTTACCTACATGTAATAACTCCACTTTGGTATTCAGTTATGTGCAATAACCCTGCCTCCTTGTTCAATTGTATATAATTGACACACTGATGCTGTAGCTTCTCTCTCCAAGAGCCCAGACTACCTGATCCCAGGTTTTTTCTCTATGTTTGTCAGTCATTTCTTCATCCACTTACCACCCCAGCTAGGTCAATCCCTGGGACCAGGCAGAATTTGGCAAAACAGTGAAGAAAGAAAGAAAGAAAGAAAGAAAGAAAGAAAGAAAGAAAGAAAGAAAGAAAGAAAGAAAGAAAG
>NW_026587216.1:51362305-51523413 GCF_907164565.1 Psammomys obesus | reverse complement strand
AAGAAAGAAAGAAAGAAAGAAAGAAAGAAAGAAAGAAAGAAAGAAAGGAAAGAAAGAAAGAGAAAGAAAGAAAGAAGAAAGAAAGAGAAAGAAAGGAAGAAGAAATAAAGAAAGAGAAAGAAAGAAAGAAGAAATAAAGAAGGAAGGAAGGAAAGAAAGAAAAGCAAGGAGAAAAGAAGGACGAAAAGAAAGAAAGAAAACCACCACTACCACCACCACCAAGAACATTTTAGATGGGAGAACCTTTCATATGCATAGATTGGCAGAATTAATATTTAAAAAATGGCTCTATTACCCAAAGCAACCTATGTATCCAACGCAATCTCCAGCAAAGTATCAGCAAAATTCTTTACAAAACTAGGAAAAGCAATCCCACAATTCATATGGAAGCTGCAATTTCAATAACTCCCAGCAATAATAATGCTAGTGGCATCACCATATTTCAAATTATGCCACTTGCCACAGTGACAAAAATATCATGACCAGGTCCAAAAAGAAAGCCATGTTGATCAATGGAACATATATGAAGGGTCCAGAAGCACACCTGTCCATCACAACCACACGGTGTTTGGAACAATGTCAAAACACAGATTAATACGTCACAACTTTAAAGAAATTTATATTGATGATCATCAAATCATAGTTTTTCAGTTTTGCAACTGCTACTGTATAGTAATTCAAGGATAGATATTCTTATGTAAATGCTGCTACTGGCTTATAATACAGATGTTCTGAACTAAAATCATGTACAAATCTCCAAATCTCCATGTGCACAAGTCTTCTTTTACATTGAAGTTAGATATAAATCCTATTTTAATAAATTTATTTTTTTAGATTATAAATATCATATATTCCTAGGAGTAAGACTTGCTCTATAGGATTAATCTTGCCATTTGACCATGTTCATGATTAATTTAGACATATATTAATATCATGTCTTGGCTGTCTTCACCAATAGTTCATCTTCTAACCCCCAAAGTGCAATGGCTGATGTGAGTATCTGAAATTACTGTTTTGTTTTCGGGAGAACACAGTGTTAAAAAGCCTTCCTGACCTCCTGACACTAGTGCTTGCTCATTTAACGATCTATTAGGTATATCATAACAATTAGAAAACTGAAAAATTAAAAAAAAATCTTTCCACTATAGCTCAAGTAATTTAAGTAATTTTAAGATATGTATGCTGGGAAAAGCCCTAAGTGGTAGCCACACAGCATAGTGGAGAAGAGGATCATCATACGCTGCTAACTCCTAATGGGAATATGTATATGAGGCTTTGGAATTGCATTTCAGATCCAAATTACATGTTTTCCTAGATTTATTGTATACAAAATATACATAGAAGCTGGTTAGCAAAGACAGGTAGTTCGAAAATATTTTACCATTTTTATCTAAAAGAATGTCAGAATGTATTTTTTTTTTTGAAAATGAAAAATGCTAAGTATAATAAAAGTGTGTATTTATGCTCTCGGCAGCCAAATGTGCTTTTTAATGGAATTTAAATAAATGGAATTTTTATGGCAAAAAAAGCAACAGTAAAGGCAGTGATTATGTTTTTCATAGTTCATTTGCCTTCTTTGCCCTGAAGACCTTATGTGGAGGAAATGAGATCCCGAGTGAAGTCTACAACGTCATTGACTCTAAAGAAGGACTCAGAGGCCCACTGGTGCTTAATGACCCTCGCCGGCCATGCAACGGGAACTTGTATGATCTTCAAAAAATAGATGGTTCTTTGGCAATGTTAAGAAATCTTATTTTTGTCAAATTTTAATGCAGTGGGCAGATGCTTTTATGCACTGGCTGCTTTTATCTATTGATATTTGCAGAGAGAGGCTTAGCGAAGTTTGATGAAACACTATTGTTAGCTTATTAATGAGAAATAATCTTTTTAGTCTGATTACAACCTTAGGGCTTAGTTTAATCTAGAAAAGGTATCAGTTTAAAACATTAAAAAAAAAAAACACAACAAAACAACCAAGACGTTAAATTAGTGCGTGAAAACAGTCTCATTACATAAAATGCTATTGTAATTCAGGCTTGAAATTTTGTCCTTGAATACCTCAGAATATATTTTGTATTCTATCTACAATGACAGAACTCATTTCTTTCTCTCTTTGTGAGGTAATATTAGAGTAGTGCGCATTATTTTTTTTTCATTATGGTTATTGTGTTGAATATTTTGAGAACACGCTGCCCTGCCTTTGCAACAACCTGGAGCAATGAAAAGTCTGAGAAAAGCACACAAAAGTTTTGAGTGCAAATAAGTTTTTGAAAGTTGGCATAGATGCCTCCAAAAACTTCAAAAGGAAAGGTGACGATGACTTGGAGATAAAGCTGGAGAGAAACTGAAGATTTTGTTATATTTATATTTAGCTCCTGAAATGAGGCTGCTGTGGCCGCCCCATTGTGGCCAAATAAGGAAAAGCTTACATGCTTCGTCATTTCAATGGCCATAACAAGGGGAGAAGTGGAGAACTGTGGTGTCAGTTCTTTCTCTATGGCGATCATCGGCGGTTGCCAAGACTACTGTCTGCAATGAGCCATGTTGGAAGGTGTCCAGTCCAATTTTCTGTGGTTTCAACTTGTTTTTTAAAAGTAAAACATGATTTTGAAATTACAAGAGATATTATGTGACTAAATTTGACATTTCAAACAAACAGCTCAAGCGGAAGAAAAATAAACAGCAGTGAGGATGGATTTAATTGTCTGGAGGTGAGGAAATCAGTCACAAGTGCATGGACCAGCCATGATACCATAAAACTCAAAAGAGAAGCTAGTGAAGTTAAAAGAAAGGATGGAAGGAAGATGAAAGGGTGCTGTGCAGTAAGGGGAACATATAAAGTTATGTTCATTTTCCATGCTCTGACGAATCAGCAAAACTTAAGATGAACGCTTCATGATTAAGTATAAATTTTTTATTATTAGTAACATTACAAAAATTACGTTTACTGCTGAGAATCAAGAAAATCCAGAATCCTGGGAACACATGAGGGAAAGGATATGGAAGGCAACTAATACACAAAATATGAAGAGAAATGAGTAGTAAACAGTCAATCACATGACAGGGATTCAAAATGAGAGCAAATTGTGAAGCCCATTCCACAATAAATTCTCTAAAAGCAGGGGACAGAGAAGAGACCACAGAGATAAATGGTGACTGAAAGAATGGGATGGCTCACTACTTAAGCAATGGGTGATAAGCTTTGTCTGTAAAAGTTAGTATTTGAGGCTCTGTGGACCATACAACAGTCTATGTTATATTGTTATTTGTTGACTCTATCCCGAAAATTAACTGTTAACTTTAGAACGAAACAAATTCTGGACTTAATTCACTCAGTGAATATTTACAGCTGGTGGCAGGGAGGCGGGCTCTAAGGGGCAGGGTAACTACAGAGAAGGAGAACACTTAGACTTCCCTCTGTAAGGCATTCAGACTGAAGGGCAAGCTCCACCACACTGTAGCTATCCTCAGCACCATTCCAGAGACGTGCCTATAGCTATAGAAGATATTCCATTAGTGCAGAGCAGAGCTATAGCACAGAAAGAAGAAGGCTTACAGTTCTTAACCAGATGTTTTCTCTAACACCTGTTTGTAACAGCTATAAGCTGTATTGCAGAATTAACCAACTCCTCTGCAAAGATTGTAGAACTTCTCAGTTGTTTTCTTACTTGATTTGGTAGTTATGGGAATGTAATCAGTCAGATACAGTGTTTAAGCTCAGAATCTCTAGCATGGTGTATCATTAAAGCATTGTCTTCCTTGAACTGATTGTGTCTTTTTTGGTACTATTTACTTAAAATCGACAGGCCAAATAGAACAAACCCAATATGAATTCAATTTCCATGATTCCTCTCATGAACAATTTGTAGCTCCCAACATTCTTTTTTGTCAAATTCTCATATTATGAAATTTACTTGGGCTCTGTCTTACAAGATCTTCTTCTCATGCTAAGTCATACCAATTGTTCTGTATTTCCTTAACAGATTCTGTACACTGCTATTTTAACGAGTGAATCAGTGGATGATTCAATGTTTTAAAACCTGACAACTTGCTTGTCCTCTGAACTGGACAGTAATATGTTTAAGGGTAAACCTATGTACCTTTACAATGCAAAGTGTGGTAAGATATTTGGGATTTTTAATAACAAATAAATATTTGCTTAATGAGTAGATTTTAGAATGAATACATAAATGGAGCTGCTCAATTTTTTTCAGGTTTCTTTTTTATTCCAAAGGTTTTTTGAAAAGACCTGATTGGCAATTAGCTAACCTGTATTGTTGTTCTCATTGAAAAGTTCATATCTCTGTTGATAATGGTGATAGTAATAATAATAAATACTTGGTAGGTTCTTAGTTAGGGATTAATAGCTCTTAAGGGACACCAATGCCAAGGCAACTTATTTATTGGAATGGGCTTACAGTTTCAGAGCTTTAGTCCATTGTCCTCATGGTGGGAAGTATGGCCGTATCCAGACAGACACGGTGCTTGAGAAGGAGCTGAGAGTTCTACATCTTTATCAAAAGGCAGCAGAAGGAGACCTCAAAGCCTGCCCCTACAGTAACAAACCTACTCCAACAAGGCCACACCCACTCCAAAGGGCTACACCTCCTAATAGTGTCATTATCTATGGTCCAGACATTGACTAGGGGCACCACAGTGGGCATATTCCTAGAAAAGCAGAGAATATATAGGAAAAGACAACTGTCTCTCCAGGTGCTAATTACAAAAAGATAAATGTAAAAAAACTAAGCAAAATGTAACTAATTAGCCAAGATCAGTAAGGGTGGGATAGCCAAGACCAAAGGAACAGCACTATCACAGAAGGCCACAAGTGATCAGGATGCAAAGAAAACAAATCTACAATGCAGCTCCTATACTGAAAGCTCAGGAAATATTAATAAGTTAATTATAAAAATAAATTAATAAAAACATTAATAATAATATAGTCACCTAACCAATACACAATATCGATTGACACCCTAATGTGAACAGGGAAATCTCAGTAGCTCCCACCCCTAAATGGATATCTACAAGCACCTAATGATGGCCTGGAGGGAGCATTAATCTCGTCCAGGAAGGAGCCCTTGACAGATGACCCAATCCCAAGTGGTCAGTCGTAAGCACAAATTCATTGGTGCAGTACTAAATGAATTCCTCAGGTTGAATTTATATACATATGAATAAAATAATATTTAAAGATAATGGGGTCATGAATTTGAGAGCTATAGAATTTATTCTGTTCAGATATACATTTTGTCAAGAACGGAATAATGATCTTGTTTTCTCTCATGGGCTTTTTGTGCGGTTGGAACCTGGAATAACACAGCTGGAGAAAAGGCTAATTCAGTTGAGACCAAATCCAAGGATCTCATATCCTGTTGTATGAAACTTCCTGGGGAAGCACAAAACAAACAAACAAACAAACAAACAACAACAAAACACCTCCATCTATTCACTCCAGATAATGAACCAACTACAGAAAAAAATAACGGTTTCATTTAAGTCAGACATCGTGAACCGCTGAATTTATTTAAGTTATTTACAAGAATAGATGAGTGGCTACTTCTAGGAGCATGAATGACAGAGGTCAGAAGGCCTATAGTTAAGGGTGCTGTGAGCTGCCCAGCACTGGTCCTGGCCTTTGAAAAAGCAGCTAGCCCTCTTAGCCTGGTAGCCTTTTCTGCAGCCCCAGAGAGAAGTGCTTTCTAGTCCTTGTGTCTTCAGGGCTTATAGATTGGAGTGAATTTGAAGTTTGTATAAAGCCTTTTCTGCATCTATTGGGACGATTGTGTGATTTTTCCTTTGGAACATTTGTATGATCATGTTGAACCATTCCTGAATTTTGGGAATGATGCTACCTTGATCAAGGTGGACCTTTTTCTGAAGGGCTCTTGGACTGAAATTTTAGTTTTGATTTTAATTTTTATCAGTAACTTTCCCATTTATGTTAATCAAGGGAGACTGAGCCGTAATATCTTTGTTGTGTCTTTTTTTGGTTTTGGTATCAGAATAATATTAGATCCATAAAAGGAGCACGGTAGCATTACTTCTTTTAAAATTATTTTCTTTATAGTATACTTTGAAAACCATTGGGATTTGTTTTTCTTTAAAGATCTGATGCAATTCAGTAATCTATCTGGGCACGGAAAACTTTTGTCACTTGACAAATGTATTTTATTATTTTTTAAATCTCATGCTGAGAACAGAAGGTGTGGAACAAAGCTCTCCCCTTTTCCGTGCCTGCCTCGGGGAGCTCTGACACAACCTTCGGTGGCTACAGGTGGTCACTCACGTGACCTTGTCACCTGCCACCTCCCCACCCCCCCAAACAGAGCATTGCTGGTATCCTAAGTCCCAGCCAATGAGCCCAAGGTTTCGAAGTCCCTGTCTCCTATGAACCATTTACTTCACTGGCCGTTCAGTCTGACCTGTAGCGCTGGGGATAGAAGGGCCGCTATTCTCCCTGAAGAATTCATTACTGAACCCCCAAACTGCCAGCTGGGCCGCCACTGGAGAACCTCTGTGATCACCACTAACACTTCCCCAGCTGCCAGAAGCCTGTGGTCTTCTCCGCCTGCCTCAGTGCGAATCTGGCAGCCAACATCTGAAGCATCCCCTGGTTGTCCGAGGCAGGTCAGGCCTCTATCTGACTCAGTCTCTCAGTGCCCTGAGCACTTGCTGCTAGCTATTCCCCAAAGCAGCCACCCAACTCCCTCAAGTCAGACTGGGCTCTTGTTGCCACCTGACACAGTCTTGGAGCTCTCTCTCTCTCTCTCTCTCTCTCTGTGTGTGTGTGTGTGAGAGAGAAAGAGAGAGAGACAAAGCAAGAGAGAGAGAGAGAGAGAGAGACAGAGACAGAGACAGAGACAGAGAGTTTCTTTTGGTATTGCAGATCTGGGGTTATTTATTACCTGTGTTTTCCTGGGTGTAGTTAGCCTCCTTGGGCTGGAGTTTCCTTTCTAGTTTACTATAGGGCTGAATTTGTGGATAGGTTCTTTTTAAATTTGTTTTTGTTGTGGAATATCTTATTTTCTTCCTCTATGGTGATTAAAAGTTTTGCTAGGTATAGTAGTCAGGGCTGACATCTGTGGTCTCTTAGTGTCTATAAGATACCTGTCCAGGCACTTCTGGCTTTTCGTGTTTCTGATGGGAAATCAGGTGTAATTCTGATAGGTTTACTTTTACGTGTGACTTGGCCATTTTCTCTTGCAGCTTTTTTTCTCTGTCTGTTCTGTACTTTCAGTGTTTTGATTATTATGTGATTGGGTGATTTTCTTTTCTGGTCCAATCTATCTGGTGTCCTTTAAGCTTCTTGTACATTTATAAGCCTCTCTTTCTCTAGGTTGGGCAAGTTTTCTTCTATGATTTTTTTTGAAAATAATTTATGGGCCTTTGACCTGGGAGTCTTCTCCCTCTTCTATTCCAATTGTTCTTAGGTTAGATCTTTTCATAGTGTCCCCAATTTCTTCCATGTTCTGTGTCAGAAGCTTTTTATATTTAACATTTTCTTTAAGTAATGTATCAACTTCTTCAATCTTATCTTCTACCCCTGAGATGCTCTCCTCCATCTCTTGTGTTCTGTTGTTGATGCTTGTGTCTGTATTTCCTTTCCTGTTCTCTCGGTAGTCTGTTCCCAGGATTGCCTCAGATTGTGCTTTTTTATTGCTGCTAATTCCATTTTTAGGTCTTGCACAGTTTTTAATAATTTCCTTCTCCTGTCTGATTTTAGTTTTCTGTATTTCTTTAGTTTCTTTAAGGGATTTGTTCAATTCTTTCACCTGTTTGTTTTTTCCTGTGCTACTTTAAGAGGTTTATTTTCCTTCTTTAAGGACTCTCTCATTTTCATAACCTCAGATTTAAAATCTTTTTCCTGCATTTAAGGTGTGATAGCTTCTCAAGGGCTTGCTGTGGTAGGTCTGATGGTTTTTGGTGGTGTCCTCTGGCCCTGAGTTTTGTTGCTTGTGTTCTTTCCCTTGCCTCTAGCCATCTGGTGACTCTGGTGTTGTCTGGCCTGGTGGTCCCTCAGCTCGGTTCACTGTCTGTGTCCCAGGTGGGCCAGGCATATGAAGAGCAGGACAAAAGATCTCCAAGTCAAAAGCTTCTCCAGTGTGCACAGGCCTCCTTGGGATGGGGAAAATAGGGCTTCGTTCTCGCACCTAGCTCACCTCTACTGGGTTCACTCCAGCAGTAATACTTCTAAAATGACTTTTTCCTGAGCAATAGTCCTTAACAATATGACTAAAATGTATAATACCTTATTTTTTGAACATATGTGCTCTCATCTGACCTTTGCTGCCCTACTTACAGGGTGTAAGGTAGACAGTATAAGTTAGAAGGCCCAGAAGTTTTGAAAAGGCAAATGAGACATTTCTACTTTTAGAGTCTCTAGCTGCAGTAGCTTTTATGAGAGAGAAATTCTGCCTTTGATTCTTTGAAGTCAGTCATTGACATTACATCTAGTACTCAAAGTCTTACCTGGTGTTTTTCTTCTATACCGAGAGCGAATCCATTCTTTTAGTTGGATCTTTGGGCAATGGGTGATAGCTTACATGGCAGCACCTTCTTTGCACCTGTGCTTTCGTGTTAAAGAGATTGCTTCCTTTTATCAATCTCACGGCCCAGTCTCTGCGAGCTTCAAAGTTTCTTCTCACTGCCTCTCCCCAAACTGAAGGTGTCTGGCTTTGCTTTAGGTTGGTCTTTGAGTTAAGAGAATGTTGTAGCTGGCTCGACTTTCTCCCCAGACCACCAAACCCTCTTCACATCAGCATGAAACCTGTCTTGATTTCATTCTGTAGAGTTTCAATGCTCCTTTCTTCATAAGCATTCTCTCTTCAGTCAGAACTTTACCAACTTGTACACATCTTGGCCCACAGCACCTTTTCCCAGGTGTTTCTTATGGTGAGTCTATTGAATTGAACATTTTAAAGTAGATCATTAAATTTCAAATACAGTTGTGGCTCAAGAAATCAGGAGACCTAGAGAGACAAAAAGAGGTGGGAATAGTCTGGACATAAAAATATTTAAAATTTAGTTTTCTACCTTCTATGGATGAGTACGTGGCTTTTAAAAAATTTTCAATAACATCGAAGATCACTGATCAGAGACAACATAATAGATATAATAATGAAGAAAGTTTTCAACATTATAACAATTACCAAAATGTGATACAAAGTCATGGAGTATGTGTTGGAAAAAAAAATGATGCAGATAGAATTGCTTGAAGCAAAGTTGTAACAAATTATAAATTTATAAGATAAAATAAAGCTCAATGTCTGTAAAAACATTATGTTATGAAGAAAAACACTATAAAATGAGGATGTTGCTACATTTCAAGTGTAATTCAGAGCTTCAGCATAATCTGGACAGATTTTAATGAATCTGAGACAGTGTTAAATTTATTAAAAGTTAAGAAGAGCAGTTGACCGTGCAGAAGAGCTAATGATTTATTTTTTTTCATGTTCTTGTGTTAGCAACAAAGTTATTGTTGTTCCAAATGAAGATGGTTCCATAATTTAATTATAGGTATTATATCCTAACAAACTAGTAAAAGAGTGGGTAGGGAGAAAATAGAGACATTGAATTGACAGTTATGATAGATGTTTATTAGACTTACCTTTGACTTATTGAAAGTATCAGAATGAATTCAAGAGTCTAGAATTCATAGAAACTTGGTCATTGATGGTGTTCTTCAGTAGGCAAAGGTAGTCAGAAAACAAATGGAAATATATCATGAAAGAAAATTTCTAGTAGTCTAGCCTCCAGGAGTTACAGTAAAGTGAATTTATCTTTGGTCAAGAAAATACTATAGGAAACATCAAAAAAGAAAAGAAGGTATCTGAACCTGAGGATGAAGTTTTCTCATCTAAAGGACATTTACTTTTGTTTCTATCAGCCAGAAAAAGAAACTAGAAATCTGAGATCACCTTAAACCAGAAACTGAGTTGAGCCAAAGCTGGGGACAAGAAAAAGAACTAATTGTGATTCGCTCTGACTCCTATCAAAAGAGATGCTCATCTCCCAAGACTCTGAGCCAACTTTTCAGGAACGGCATATGTCCTTATGGAAAAAGTCGGCTCATTTGCCAAGATCACTTGTCTAAGTTTAAGCTTCTCCCAGATCTTGGCCTTCAGAGCTCTCCAATGCGTTCAAGCATTTGAATATTTATCTTATTTTCTAGTGTCTGTAGCAAGAGTGTTGGTGGGAATTATTTAATTCCCCATAACCAGAAATAGAAGTCTGAAGTTTATGCTATATAAATAAAAAACTAAAATCTAAAAATGTATTTCTCTTTAAGACAGTTACATACAAAATGTAGGGTTATCATGCTATCACACCAAAGTTCAAGTTCTCCTACCACACGTTTCTGCCAAAACTATTTAAATATATAGTCTGGATGGAAAGACATTTATCTTAAGAAAGAAGCAAAAATCTCAATTATTAATGGCAATATTCTCTTGTTGTATTTTCAAAGTCCATCTATTCTGTTGTGACACAAAAAGAACACATATTGAAGACAGTCGACCTGCCTAGCCTAGCCATAGAATATAAACATTTTTATCATTTCCATATGGTAAGCTCCCTCTAGGAATAGAGACATCTGTATCGGCTTTTTTTTCTGGTTAGAAAGTAAGTATTTACCCAGTAAAGAACAACGTAAAAAATAAGAATGTTGCTGTAGAACTATACCTGTTATAGCCACCAGGACCACTTTGTTATCCATCCTTTAAGGTGTTGTTCTACGCCAACTTGTATTTAATATTTAAACAAGTCCAGATGTTCCACACAAAATGTTGGTATGCTATAAACACTCTTTTCACACTTATTTCCCCTATCGTATCACTTTATACGCGCATTCTCCCACCCTAGCTAACTTTAATTAACTCCTTTATCAGTTGTTCATTATGTCATATTTGAACAATTTTTGGTGATATTCATATAGTTTGTATTTTACCTTTATTTAAAATAATTACTTAATTGTTTAATAGAAATTCAGATCCATACCACTTTGATCAATATACAAAGTACTATTTCATTGTTTACTTATAGATTAGATACATATATAAGCACATACATTAAAAGCACCAACAAGTCTTCACATACCAAGTAGAATATACTACTTCAGCTATGTAATCTTTGTGAAATTAAAAAACTAAAGCATTCTTAAGAAGCTAAGTGGGCATTTCTCTTTAAGTGTTCTATATTGCTGTATTCATTTTGGAATCTATGTTGGTTTGATGAGTGAATCACTCACTCACTGATGTAAGTAAGACGTATGGACACAGGCAACTTTTGTGTTAGTACTTTGATAGACCACAGCCTATGCGATAATTGAAAAAGGTGAGAGACTGCTGTCCTCGGCCTGCAGGAGGATCCTTAGCCTCCTTTGCTTTGTTCTTCATACAATACAACTCAGTATAGTCTCTAGTTTTTCTTGTTGGAAACATCAGGATGTCCAAAATGTTTTTAGAGCAGCATCTGCTGTGAGAGAAAAAGAAGAATGAAAGAATGCTTACTAGGGTATGACAGGAGTGGACAGTACTACATAAGGAGTTTATTTTTAGCCTCCATTTAGCTTTATTTAAGTGCTGTAAAGTTTCATAACAATTGGAAAATCCTTTCACTTTGGCCCACCTAATGTTTCTTATTGAAGAACTCCATGGTCAAATCTTAACTGACTAGTGTAAACTAGACAGAAGATAAAGTCATCTATAAACATAAATAAGCCCATCTGGGAGACATACTTGTCAGGAAGCAGGCTTTGCTTCATGTTCTGCTATGCTAACCTTGGGAAATTTTCTTATTTTTGTTGGAGAAGCATAGTTACTTAGCTGAGATTTCCTGCTTTGCCAATACTGAAAAACAAGCTTACCAACACCAACTGGCCTACCCGAACCTCATAAAGATTCAATATAAGAAAGAGAATTACAGACCAATTTCCCTTATGAGTGTAGGTACAAAATTCCGAATGGAATACTTGCAAACTAAGTGCAAGAACATACAAAAAAAAATTCATGATCAAGGAGGCTTCATTCGGAATGTACAGGGATGGTTAGACATCGTAAAAATAAATAAATAAGTAAATACACTTTATAAACAAACTGAAAGTTAAAACCACTTGGTCATCTCATTAGGTACACAAAGGTCCTATGATAACATCCAACACCCCTCAGGATAAAAGTCCTGGCGAGATTAGGGACACAAGGGAAACACTACACCATAGTAAAGGAAACTTACAGTAAGCTCATAGCCAACACCAACAACCATTAAAATCATTAACAAGAGGAGGTTCTCCACTCTCTTCATACCTTTTTTTTTGTAATTAAAAGTTTGATTAAGAAATAATAAGACAAATGAAGGAAATCAAGGAGATTAAAATTGAAAAGGAAGAAGTCAAAAGATATTTATTTGCAGATGATTTGCTAGTATACATAAGTGGCCATAAACATTCTGAGAAACTTCTACAACTGAAAAACACTTTCAGTAAAGTAGCTGGAAAAATTAACTAACAAAAATCAATAGTCTCCTACATAAACATGACAAATTAACTGAGAAAGAAATGGAAACAGCTCCCATCATAATAGCTTCAAATAATGTTTCTTGGGGTAACTCCAATCAGACAAGGGAAAGATGTGTATTCCTAACAGGAACTCAATGACTGGCTCTTTGGCCTCCCCACCCCCCAAGGGAGGAGCAGTCCTGTTAGGCCACAGAGGAGAGCTTTGCAGCTAGTCCTGAAGATACCTGATAAAACAGGATCAGATGAATGGGGAGGAGGTCCCCCCTATCAGTGGACTTGGCAAGGGGCACGGTGGAGAGGAGGGAGGGAGGGAGGGACTGGGAGGGAATGAGGGATCGGGACACGGCTGGGGTACAGAGTTAATAAAATGTAACTGATAAGAAAAAAATAAAATACAAAAAAAAAAAAAAAACCAAACAAACTTTAAGATATTGAATGAAAAACTGAACATATCAGAAGACAGAAAAGCTCCTCTGTCCATGGATTGGTAGGATTATTTTTTTTAAATCTCAAACCTGTGCTGCTGTTTTTATTAGAGGTATTTTAAAATGTATTTTATTATTTTATTTTTTGGAATTTATTTACTTTATATACTGATTGTAGCATGCTTTCTCATCTCCTCCCAGTCCCACCCTCTCTTCCTCTTCCTCCATCCCCCTCCCCTAGCCCACTGAGAGTGGGAGTCTTCCTTCCCTGCCATCTGACCCTAGTCTTATCAAGTCTTATCAGGACTGCTTGCATCCTCTTCCTCTGTGGGCTGACAAGGTCACCTCACCAGGAGGAAGTGATCAAAGAGCCGGCAACTGAGTTCAGGTCAGAGACAGCCCTTTCTTCCCTTACTCGGGGACCCACTTGAAGACTGAGCTGCCTATGGGCTACATCCGAGCAGGGGTTTTAGGTCCTCTCCATGCATGGTCCTTGGGTGGAACATCTGTTTCTGCAGGACTCCTGAGCCCAGGTTTGTTGGCTTTGTTGGTCTCCTTGTAGAGCTTCTGTCCACTCCCAGTCCTTCTATCCCTTTTTCTCCCACAAGACTCTCTGTGCTCTACCCAAAGTTTGGCTGTGAGTCTCTGCTTCTGCTTAGATATCCTGCTGGGTGGAGTCTTTTGGAGGACATCTGTGGTAGGCTCCAGTACTGTTCCCTCTCTTCTACCATTTCTGGTGTCTATCCTATTTGCCTTTGAATGAGTATTAAGGATCTTCCCTAGGGTCCTTTTTGTTGTTTAGCTTCTTTAGGTCAGTAGATTTTTATGGCTAATATATGCTTATAAATATATACCATGCATATCTTTCTGGTTCTAGGTTACCTCACTCAGGATGATCTTTTCTAGTTCCATCTATCTGCCTGCAAGTTTCATGATTTCTTTGTTTTTATACCTGAGTAGTTTTCCTTTCTGTAAATGTACCACAATTTCTGTATCCATTCTTCAGTTGAGGGAGATCTAGGTTGTTTTCAGATTCTGGTTATTATGAATAAAGCTTCTTTGAATTTTTTTGAGCGAATGTAACAATTAATAAATTGGACCACATGAAACTGAAAAGTTTCTGCAAAGCAAAGGACACAGTCAACAGTCAAAACGGCAGCCTACAAACTGAGAAAAGATCTTTAGCAACTGTACATCTGACAGAGGGTTAATATCCAAAATATGTGAAGAACTCAAGGAATCCAAATGAAAACTAAAAACTAAACAGAGAATTCCCAACAGAAGAATATTGAATGGCAGAGAAACACTTTAAAAGTGTTCAATGTCCCTAGTCATAAGGGAAATGCAAATCAAAATGACTCTGAGATTCTATCTTAGACCCATCAGAATGGCTAAGATCAAAAACTTAAGTGACAACACATGCTGGAGAGGATGTGGAAAAATGGTAACTCTTCCATTGCTGGTGGGAGTGCAAACTTGTACAATCACTGTGGAAATCAATCTGATGCTTTTTTCAGAAAATATTGGAAATAGCACTACCTCAATACCGAGCTATACTACTCCTGGGCATATACCTGAAAGATGCTCCACCATGCAAAAAGGACATTTGCTTAACTATGTTCATAACAGCTTTATTTAGATTGGTAGGATTAATACAGTAAAAATTACCTACAGATTCAATGTAATCCCCATCAAAATTCCAGCATAATTCTTTACAGATCTGGAAAGTGCAACTTTCGGTTTGATATGGAAACACAAGAAAACCAAGATATCTAAAACATGCCTGAATAATAAAAAATACTGATGGTAATACCACCACTGATTTCAAGTGGTTCTACAGAGCTATAGTAATAAAAACAGCATGCTATTGACACCAAAACAGGCCTGTTGATCAATGGAATTGTTTAGAAGACTCAGATATAAATCCACACAGATGGACATGTTCATTTGAAAAAGAATATACAATGGAGGAAAGACAGAATCTGTAACAAATGGAGCTGGTCAAAGTGGATGGCTGCATGTGGAAGATTTCAGGTAGATCCACACTTATCGTCTTCAGCTCCAACAAATCTCAACTCGAATTGGATCAAAACCCTCAACATAAAATAAGATACACTGAATATGACAGAAAACAAAGTGGGGAAGAGCTGTGGCTGCATTGGCACAGGAGACATCTTCCTGGACAGAACGCTGATTGTGCAAGCATTAAAATCAACAATTAATGAGTGGGACTTCATGAATCTAGAAAGCTTTTGCAAGGCAACAGACACCTTCATTTAGACAAACTGGCAGCCTACAGAATGGGAAAAGGTTTTAACCAATACTAATCTGACACAAGTCTAATATCCAAAATGAAAAACTTAAAAAATAGATTTGAAGAAAACAAATGTTCCAATTACAAAATGATAGTGCCGATATAAACAGAATTTTCATAAGAGGAAACTCACAAGTTGAAAAGCACTTAACAAATGTTCAACATCCTTAGTTGTCAGGGAAATACTTATCAAATCTGCTTTGAGATTGTGGGTCCAGGAAAGCCGTGAAACCAGGGAAGCCAGTATAGGGTAAGAGTGAGGATGATCTTAGCCATTCTGATGGGTGTAAGGCATGCTGGAGAGGATGTGGAGAAAGGGAACCCTCCTCCATCCTAGTGGGAATGTAAGCCTGTTTAACTACTTTAGAAATCAATCTGGCACTCTCTCATAAAATTCGGAATAGTGCTTCCTCAAGAACTAGCTATACCACTCCTAAGGAATATATCCGAAATATGCTCAAATACACAACAAGGACATTTGCTCAACTATGTTAGCAACTTTATTCATAATAACCAGAATCTGGAAACAACCCAGATGTCCCTCAAACGAGGAATGGATGCAGAAATTGTGGTATATTTACACAATGGAATGTGACTCAGCAATTAAAAACAAGAAAATCATGAAATTTGCAGGCAAATGGATGAAACTAGAGAAGAATGTCCTGAGTGAGGCACCCCAGAAGCAGAAAGACACACATGATATACTTATAAGTGGATATTAGACATAATATAGGATAAACATACTAAAATCTATCCTCCTAAAGAAGCTAAATAACAAGGAGGACCATAGGGAAGATGTTTAATCCTCATTCAGAAGGGAAAACAGGATAGATATCCAGAGTGGAAGAAGGGAACAGGACAGAAGCTTAGCACAGAGGACCTCTGAAAGACTCTAACTAGCAGGATATCAAAGCATTTGCTGAGACTCTTAGCCAAACTTTGGACAGAGTACAGGGAATCTTATGGAAGAAGGGGGAGATAAAAAAAAATCTGGAGGGCACAGGAGCTCCACAAGGAGACCAACAGAGCCAAAAATCTAGGCCCAGGGGGCCCTGCAGAGACCAATACTCCAACCAAGGACCATGCATGGAGAGCACCTAGAACCCCTGCTCTGATGTAGCCCATAGGCAGCCCAGTCTCCAACTCTGTTCCCTAGTAAGGGGAAAAAAGGCTGTCTCTGACAGGAACTCTGTGTCTGGCTCTTTGATCACCTCCCCCTGGGGGGGGGGTGCAGCCTTGCCAAGCTACAGAGGAAGAGGATGTAGCCTGTCCTGATGAGACCTGATAGGATAGGGCCAGATAGAAGGGGACTAGAAGGAGGAGATGAGGGAGGGAGGGTGGGACTAGGAAGAGATGAGGGGGTGCTACAGACAGATACAAAGTGAATAAATTGTAATAATAATAATAAGAAGAATAAGGATGAGCCATGTCCAAACCCAGAAAAATATGTTGAGACTGGCAGGAGTAGGACCACTCTCTCCCTGCTCTAGGCCTGTGTGTCCCAGATGTCAGGTTAAACTTCCAGTAACCCTATAAGGACATAGCCAGCAAGCACCTGGAATTCCTCTTCATGCAAATAAAGCATTTCCCACACTTTAGCCTCAGCCACTGATATACACTCACCCCCAAGCCCTTATGGACTCCCTAAAGTTTATATAGCCTTTGTTTCCTCCCAGTAAAAAGCTGTTTCTTTGAAAACTGTCTGCAGAAAAGGCTCCCTGCCCCCACCCTGCCACTTATTCTGACCAGTAACCCACCCCTGGGCTGAGCTTCTTCCCCTCAACTCCAGCCAAGTGCACAGCAGTGCCTTGATACCATGGGGAAAGGCAGACCTGGAGCAACGTGAGATTTCATCTTCCACCTATTAGAATGGCTAAGATTAATAAAACAAGTGACAGGTGCTAAAGAGGATGCAGTATAAGGGTAAAACTCACTCGTTGTTGGTGGGTACAAGCTCGGATTCCACCAGGGCAATGAGTGTGTGGTGGCAGCTCTTAAGAAAGATGGGAGTCTATCTGCCTCAAGATCCACATACACCAGAGGAAGCATCATGCGTCCGCAGAGACAATTGTTAACCATATTCATTGCTTCTCTAGTCATAATGAACAGAAACTGAAGATAACCTAGATGCCCACTAATAGAGGAATGGATAAAGAAATTATGGTATGTTTACCCAAGGAGTATTAGTTATCTTAAAAAAAATACTGAAATCATGAAATTCTCAGGTAAATGAATGAAACTAGAATAAATCATCCCGAGTGAGGATTCCAGTCACAAAAAGAGAAATATTCTATGCATTTCCTAACATGAGGATATTAGGTGTTGTGTCAATGACAATCAAGCTACAATGTGAAGAATCACGGAGGATAGGCATAGAGTGAAGGCATATGAGAGACAGACAGACTTTTTTTTCTTAGTAAAAGGAAATAGAATAGTTATAGATGCAAGGAGGGGTTGGAACTGGAATATCAGGTGGGGAGTGAGAGGAAAGAGGGGGGCCAGGGGAGGGAATGCAGGGAGAGAGAGCTGTAACTGAGGGCCTTTAAGGAGCAAGTAGTATGGAAACCATAGAAGCTTCATAAATTACATACACAATGAATGGGATCTAAGTGAAAGCACCAGGTAATTGATTCCATAAAGAGGCCTAACTCGCTTCCTCTTGTAAACAAATGACAATCCCAGTATCTGAATTAGGTCCCATTTATTAAGTTGTTTGCCAAAGATGTCTTTTGGGTTCCTAACAGGCTACTGTTCAGACCCAGGTTGCTTTCCACAAATGGATGATGGCAAGACCCCATTGCTGAAGACAACCCCTGCACAACTCAGTTCTATGCCTCTTTATGTTGATAGTTGTGGTTTTCTGTTTTCTGCAAGGTTCTTCACAGGTTCAGAGAGAGATTTCCATGACGAGGGGTGATATTAGAATACACTTGGGGATTATGCCGACCTATTAAAGTGGTGATTGGAGGTTCTCCTACAAGACCCATGACTTGAGTAATGCTGGATTTTTGGCTGTTTTTTCTCTGGTTGGGTGGAGCTGAGGTCCACTTAGAGAGCAGTTGGTTACCCATTTACAGTCTTTTTGAGATTTCTTTGTGAATTTGTTGCCTTGTAGGTTCTCACCTCTATTTGTATAGAGTTGTACGGAGGCAAAGAATTATATCGGTAGCTTACTGAATAATTTCTGTAAGTCCTCTAGGAGACTACCATGTCAAGTTCTAGTCCTACGTGATTTGATGTCATCACAGATATTTCCACCTCCCCCATGCTATGCAATCATTGTAGGAGAAAATGCAGGCCTGACCTGGTGGTCAGCCTACCTGGCACACTGTGCTTCTAAATAAGAAATGTAACACACCATGCCCCATACCCCAGAACACGGAATTCTGAAGTAACTGAGTGTCTGGCAGTTCTCTGGTGGATGGGTCTATATCCTCCACATCTCCTTAATGTCCTCCTTCTGCATAGAGACTCTGGTGGTATGGCATCCACTGTCCTATCTGAGGTAACATGCTGACCAATCACAGCCTATAAGCGTCCACTACATAACTGGTTATTCGTGTGCAATAAAGCAGATGCTGTTCCCTGAAATCATCATCAAAGTGGTTTATGTCCAGAACCCTTACTGACACATGGGCATTGCTCTCTTGTTGGATCTGGTTATGACAGCAAATTATGCATATTTACAAATATATATATATATTTATTATTATTATTATTATTATTATTAATTACACTTTATTCATTTTGTATCCCCCATAAGCCCCTCCCTCCTAAAATTGGAAACTTGAAGGCTGGTTTGCAACACAGACCTCATCCTTAGTGGTAGATGATGTTTTCAAAGCCTGTAACATGTAGCCACAGGCTTTGTGAAGATCGCTACTGACCTCAAGTTAGATGGCCTTTCAGAATTGCCTTTCAGTTTGTTCATTGTTTCTGGCATTTGGAAGACACAACAGAAATAAAATTGTAAATACTATAAAATCAAAATACTGTTTTGGAATGCCACTGATGTTTCAAAGATAGAAAATAATATTCTCATGGCAACCACTCAGTGATTTGGGGCCAGGTATGGGAGTCAGAGGGCTTTATTGGCTTTTAAAGAACACTTCACTTTCTACAGATGAAGGACAAGAGGGATCATTAGAAAATTCCTAATATTTAGATGTGACAAATCTTATATAACAAAAGACAGAAATTGCCATTCACAGTAATTAAGGGCCTATTTCCTCTGTGTCTCAAATTCTCCGACATTTCTAGGCTGTACAGAATGAGACAGAAGCCTCAAATGAGGCAGGAGGGTTCTGAATAAAGTGACCATAAACTTTCTTCCCCGAGGGACACATAAGCAGGTGGTATTGCATCTCCGAGTAACTCATTTGGGAAAAATGCCTAGTTTGTAAGGAAAGAAGTTGCAAAACCAGAGAGTTGTAAAAACAGTCAACAAGCACAGGAGTAACAAGAGCAGATCCCCTAGCTACTGAAAACTTAAAAACTTTTAAAAGTCGCTACCAGCAATGCAGCCGACTTGTTAGATTGGCAGAAGTAAGCAAAGATTCAAAAGTTAACCATGTTATGCAGGATTTAATATACAACTTTATAAAAAACACTTTATGATTTTTTTGTTTTAGTTTGATTCCAGCATACAGATACTTGATGAAGAGTGACTCTCATCATTTTAAAGGTTCCTAGTGGTTATTCTCTATTGGCTGAGACTAGCTGATGGAAATATGGCAGAATTGGCTATCTTATAATCAATAGGGCTGATCAATCCTGGTGTAATACAGGTCAAATGACCATAGCGTTTGGCTGCCAGGATCGAATTGAAAAAACCTACACTATGGAGAAGTTAGCCAGAAATGTAAACTGGGATAGTTAAGCCACTGATGGTGCCTAGAGATGCCATTTCCTGGTTAGTTTTCTGCCAACTTGACACAAGAGGAGAGAGCGCCTCAATTGAGAAAAATGTTCCCACAAAACCTGACTGCAGGCAAGCCTGTAGCATATTTTTTTTTAAATGAGTGATTGACGGAGTAGGGCCCAGTCCGTTGAGAGTGGGCACATCCCTGGGCTGGTGGTCCTGGGTTCTACAAGAAAGCAGGCTGAGCAAGCCATGGGGATCAAGGCAATAGGCAATAACCTTCCCCAGACTCTGCCTCAGTTTTTGCCTGCAGGTTCCGGCTGTGTTTGAGGTCCTTTTCTAGCTTCCTTCGGTGACAGCCTACTATGTGAAAGTGTGAGCCAAATAAAACCTTTCCTACCTGACTTGCTTTTGGTCATGGAGTTTCATTAGAGCAACAGCAACCATAATTAGGACACGCTAATATTTCATGGTGATACTAGCAACTAAGAAGTCAAATGGAAAAGCATGTTGTTTTACAGTTACAGCTTATGTATGTATGTATGTGTGTATGTGTGCATGCATTTGTGTATGTGTATGTATAGAAAGCCTGTTCTACTTATGATACATATACTATGAAATACAGGGTACAAACTTGGCAAATGATTACAAATTTCCATTGGCATGGCTATATTTAGTTTGCTGAAATATTCGTTTCTTCATTTTATCTAAATTTACATGATCAGATAAATAGGAATAAATATAAAGACAGACAGATATAATTGTATACTACACGTTTATTAGATCCAGACTCTATCAACTTATGGAGAGGTTATTTTTGCTTTTACAAGTGGTAGCATTTTAGCATAATGACAAGTACTGAATACATTTCCACATTTTCCCAAACAGTCATTTTTTGATAACCGTATTTTAATGAAGAGAAAATAAACTGGTATTTTGAAGTCTTTTGGGTAGACTATCAGAGCCAACCCAAGAAAACAAAGAAGCACACTTTCGTACCCGGGGAGAGGCATATAGGACCAGTGAATAATGACATAGCCAAGGCTATCTTGTTCTGAATCCAGTGACTCCACAGAGCCCCAAGGCTTTCAGCTTTTTGGTTTGGGGATTTGTAGTCATAGGGGCTATAATTAACAACTGGAAAAACTCCGAGAGTTTCTTAACAGCTCAAAATGGCAGCTGTAGTTAATGTGAGTGTTCTTGAAATTGTCCTGTAACCCTGCTTTAGCCAATATAATAAATAAAGATAATATTGTATCCACAGAAAATGAAAGAGGTTAATGCTGTTTCGTGTTGCCATCTCTGTTTCAGACTCACCATTGTACTTGAGCCCAGGTGTGATTTTACCTAAGCACCCCTGTGCTCGGTTATCTCCTATCACAATTTTCTCTCTCCTTTACAACCTTTGCCTCAACATCTTACCCAAGATGATGTGTCTTATGAATCCAACTACCTTCATGGGCTGTGTTTCTAGAGAGCTGGACCTCAGAAAGTTATTAACCAAATAATTTTAAGAGGACCTACCAATGAGGCGTGGATATCAGAGAGCCTTGCCTGAGCTCTGCTTTCCCTGTGTATGTGGATTGTGGCAAGGGCATACCTTCTGTTTCTCTTGGGCTCACCATCTTGGTTGCAGTGGAAAAAATAGGAATATGTGTAACACTAACTCCTACCTAAGTGCTGGATGATGCCAAATTGACAAGACTGGGGATGAGAAAGGAAAGCATGTCCCAAAATAACCATAAAATGTTTCTTACTGAAAGAAATGTTCGCATGAGGTTGGTGATCTGCTGTTAGTTTACTACATTAATAAGAATATAAGTAAAAACCAAGCATAATTATTTCCTAAATTTATAATCTGAGCCAACAATGCCATGCTAAAATGCTTACTCAAGTCAGAAGGGAAGCTCAAAGCGCCATGCCCTGAGCCAACTGTACAACCAGAAGATCAGATCGGGCACATCACTTCTGTGCTATGGTAACCGTCAGAGAGCAACCATAGGGGGCAATGCAAGCTCAGCAGTAGTGTCTCAGCGCTCGGCTGCACCCGCCGAAACTGTCACGTGAAGTATTGCTGTTGTATTATTCTTATTTAAAACAACCTCAGTTTCACAGTGTTTGAAAGAGCTTAATTTATTTCAGGTTTGGGACAGCCCATAGTTAGAAATAGAAAAGAATTACACATAAAGGATTTCTTTGACAAATGTACAGATAATAATTGCAGATGCAGAGGTCTTGAATATACAGTGAACAAAAAATAACACAGAAGTTTGCTGTTTTCTTCCACTGGAAATCTAACCTGATCCACTATTTTTTTTCAGATATTTATCTTGACAAAAACAACTTTGTAGAGATAAAAACTGGTTCTTGGTTAAAGTTAGGCTTATTTCTTGATAAGTTTTGTGCTTGATTGAAGAACACAAAATACAATTATAACTATCCTTACAATTCAACGTAAGGGCATAGCCATTTTGCATAGTTCTTGTTCTTGTAAGCACCCAGAGTCAGCGTGCCTGAGCATGAATATGGATGAGTATTGATGAGTATGGTTTTCCTGTCCGTCATTATAAAAATACCGTTCCTGGCTGAACTGCTAATGAAATGATGAGAAAATCTAAGGTGAACATTTAGCAGTCTATTTTCATTTTGTTTCATCAAAAAGAATCTATTTTACAATTACTATTTACTTGAAATAACCTGCAGCAAAAATGATTTAATGTTCAATATGTGCATTAAAATGTACTTGCTTTTTTAATATGTAAAAGCTGATGGAAATTTCATTTAAGCATAATTCCAGGATCACAGATTTTAAGCAAAATGAAAGGGAGTTAGGGTACTATTTAACATGGCTATAAAAATCATTTCTTCCTGTGGCTGGAGGGAAGGAAGGATTGGTCAAAGCAATTTTTATCTTCTATGGGATTCCCTACAAGCTTGCTTTTTTATTTGGCTTAATGCATGCCACAATAATCATGCTATTTCTTGCTAGCATTTTTCTAGCTCACAGTAATAAGAATAATTGCACGGTGTTTATATTCTAAAGTGCTTTTCTCACTAAGCTCTGAAGTCTTTTTTGAGTATTAATTCTCAAAGATTTCTGTGTGGCACACAAACGCGTGTGTTACCATCTTGTTTCCTTTCTAACAACACGGTTCATGCTGCACGGACGCAGTGAGTGATGCACAGGGCAGTCAGCATCTCTGGGGCAGCTCAGGATTTTGACTTCCGGTTCGAAAGCCAGACCAGACTCTTTTTTTTGGGGGGGGGGTTATTTATGCACTCGGTGATTGCTTCCTGGCAATTAGTAATTGCCTTTTGACTTCAGTATTTTACTGTTTAAATGATAACAGGGAAAGGCAAGGATAGCTTAATAATTTGGATGAGGTGATTTTTTGCATTGTGTGTAATAGGAAAATACTAAATATTTGTGCTAATAAGAAAGCTACTGAAAGTATTATGTATTGAAAATGCTTAGCAGCATAATTGTAAGATTCACTTCAGTTAAAGAAAACAAACCAAAACTTAAAAAAAAAACAAACTTGCTAGAAGCTACTAGGAAATAGGTTCAAGTATATAATTTAAACAAAGAATCTGTTTAAATTTACTAGATATGATTTAGAAGTGCTCAGATTGGTCTCAAATGCAAGCAATACATTTGCGTGACTTACCAAGGTTGTGAATAATAATTGTACCCAAATCGTTGTACTGATATATATGTATATATATTTTTAAAAGGAGAGATTATCTAACTTCTTCTAGATGAAATTATTTAAAGTTCATGATTTGCTTCAAGTCAATGTTTAGAGTGAGAAAAGGTACAGGGAATGATATTGCTCATAATTTTATATTTGTTGAAATTGCTTGACTGACAATGTGAAGGAAGTGTATATTTTCCTTTTATATTTAAATTTTCCCTAATAAAATGTTTTAAATGTAAACAAATCATGTCATTGCATTTAGAGTTAGAGCCTATTACATATCTATCAAAGAAAACACATTAGAAAAAAATTTCTAACAATTGGCTTTATGGGAACTTCATATATCATGATGATAGTAACAAACTATAAAAACTCACACTAATGAGAATAATTCTCAGAGGTTAATATGCTGTCCTGATATGTTACTTTTGAACCATTCTAATAAAAGATGCTACTTAATGATGATTAAGCAAATAAATTGTTTAAAATTTCATTCATGTGTCCAAATATATAGGCTAGAAGTTATTGACAATTTATCCATTTTAACTCTTCTCTATGTAGGTAACGCAGATATGAAAACATCTGCATAAAACAGTTTTAAGATTGAGTGTAATTAATACTTTCTGTTGTTAGTAATAGTCATTCCATCATTGGTAGTTCATAGCCATAAGCTTGACTACCTACCTTTGTAGAATGCATAAAATTACAACCAAATACTGCTACATGACTTTCAATGATGATAACCTCTAAAAGAGCATGCATTTGCACAATTTAGAATTTGAGACCTTGATATGATGCTATAAGATGACACAGTGTAAAACTTTTTATGATCATGTTCACTAAATCTGCAAATAGAAATAATTTATAAAGCAAGACTCTGGTTGTCTTTTAGCATAAGATACAAAAGACTTGTCTTCAAAGCTAATGCTCCTGTGTGACTTCTCCTTTGTTTTTCTTCCCTCTACAGGAAATATAAATATTTTTTATCACATAATATATCCTTATTACAGTTTCTCCTCCCTCCACTCCTCTAGTTTCTCCTCTTTTACCTAGATTCACTCCATTTCTGTTTCTCATCAGAAAATATAACAGCGTTCTGTGGGATAAGAAATAAAATAAAATGTAGCAAAAATATAATAAGATAAAACAAAAACACACCAGAATTGGACAAAACAAACAAAAGGAAAAGAGCCCAAGAGAAGGCATAAGAAACAGACTGACTAGTTCATACATTCAGGAGATTACTTCTGAGTTAAGAATGGGGGCATCTCCTTTCAGCCTAGCTGTTGCAGACTGAGCAGCTCTGTGAGTCTCAGTGAGTTCATATGTGCTTTAACCGTGTTGACTTAGAGGGCTTTCTCTGTTTTTGGCGTCATCCATTCCCTCTGATTCTTATATCCCTTTGGCCTCCTCTTCCACAGAGTTCCCTGAACAGTAGAATATCATTAGGAGTCAGTTTATTTATTTTTATTTATTTTTTTAAGAACTGTAGTATTTGGTTTCACCCCAGGTCCCTGGGCTAGCTAGTCTCACGTTCTTGGTTATCCAAGCAGTGTGAGGTACGGGTTCCATCTCATGCAGTGAGCCTTAACCTCAAATCAGATATCGGTTGGTTACTCCGGCAAGCTCTGTACCACCATTGTCTTAGCATAACTTTGAGGAAGGACAGCATTGTAGATCAAAGTGTTTGTGGCTGGGTTGGTGCATAACTTTCTCTTTTGATTGCCTACAGAGTATCTTCTTGTGCAAAAGACACTAGAACATAGAGTTGCATGCTCTATGGCACCAGCTCAACATCTCCATGTGCAATGAGCCGTGTAGTGTAGGCACTTATGCTTACTTACTGTGCCAAGCTTACCTGGTATGGCCTTGAGGAGTTAAACCAGGACTGTGGGAGAGGCCACAGCAAGACTGAAGCCGTGACAATTTTATTGAGAGCAATCAGATTTTTTTTTATGTCTTTACCAGAAACAAAATATAAGGGTAGCCGGCAGGATCGATACAGTTGTAATACCCAGGATAGGATACAATGACGTTTGCAAGCTCTAGAGGGTACACAAGATTAATGTCTAAGACCAAGAGTCCTGTCAAGCTTCCATGCCTCCTTGACTTCCGAGGGAACAGACATAGAAACGCAAAGCAGCCTGGTCACGTCCTGCCCGGGGCGGTGCACGCTCTCTCAGGAACCGGAAGGCTCGTTGCGCCCAAGGAGCCATGAACTCTAACCTAAAAAATTACAATGCATACCTCTCAGGGCAGTGAGGGCAGGGAAGCTTCATGATTTTGTATAGTGTATCTTCAGCAATTTGGCCCTTCTGTCAATTTGTGGGAAACAACCTATAGTTTTTGGCAACAATCTGGGTTGTTTGAGGGTTCCTATGCCAACAACTCAATTACATGTAACCCAAACCCAGTACTGGAATCTTCATTTGGTAAGAAAAGATGGCTGCTTGGCACCCTCTCTCCCCCTTTGGTGGTTTCATTTACTTCATTTGTGTACGTATTTTAGAATACTTTTACTATATTAGGTTTTCATACTATCCTTTAAATGACCTACAATTTCAGCGGTCTCCTGTTTCTTTTCTTTTCCTTTTCCCTTCCTGCTTGATCCTCCTGTTCTAGCCTCCCCCTCTAGCCAGAGTATTTATTCTATTTCACTTTCCTAGAGAGTTCTATCTGCTCCCCTCCCCCAACTCCCTTACTCTGTAGCTAACACCTGTGGATCTACAGATAATGGCTTAATTTAGCATAGGACAGTAAGCTATAACAGAACCATTGCCTATTAATAAGAATCTCTATAATTCATGGTGGAAAAAAACACAAATACCTGAGGCATAATATGGCAAAGGCTTGTTTTTCACTGATGGCAAGATGTGTCCATGACCTTCTGGAAAGTGTATTGTTCAGAACTATCATTTCTTCTTGACCAAGCCACGTGGAATTCTTACAATTATCTGATGGGCTTTTTGCATTTTAGTCAACAGGTAAAGGAAGAGACGAAACATGAAGGACACTAATGCATGTTTAGAAACATGAAACCTCTTCATACCAACATCCCAACAAGCTAGGAGGACCTGCAGGATTAATGTTCTATATCAACCATGTAAGGACAGGAAGTTATGTCTGTGATACAGTCAACAGAATTTACGGAAGTGTTTCATTAGTTCCAGGAAGTTGTTAACACCACCAAGAACAATAAATCAATTATTTTTCTATATGCAACATCTACTGTAAGCTTTCTGGGACTGATGACATGACTTAGTCACCTCTGACTTCTAGCTTATGTCCAGTAAATATATTTGGATAATTAGAAGATTTATCAAGGAAATCTTGAAAGCAAAGTTTCTACAGTATTCTGTTTTATCATAGTCATAGCATCAGTTTTAGCAGAAATAAGCTTCTCTGTGGAGCTCTGAAGAAACACTTAACTAGAATAGAAGTAATTTCATGTGCTATGAACATGTTTCTTTATAATCTAGATAACAAACTGATATTTTACTTTATATATTAGAAAATTTTAGAGATTTTACTAGATCACTTTGACCATTTTAGGGTACCATACCATTGTCCCTTGAGCAACAATTTGCATAACGATAAGTAAATACAGATGATATAAAATTCTTAAAAAGTAATACTTACATATTTTTGCCTGTGTGTTGCTTCTTAAAATTAGCCAAAAGAGATGTCATTTTCTATTTTTTTTTTAATTTCCTAAATCTGGAGCCACAGAATTTGAAAAAAAAGGGGAAGTCCCCATTATTCTGATTTTCTTTTGGTAGCAAGACAAAAATTATGGGAACTTTTCTTTCAAAAATTGCTTAATAAATCTTAAGATGTAATGACACACAGAGAGAAGCAGTGTATGTGAGGACTGAAGAAAGGCAGCAGGGCAGACAGAAGGACCCACAGCGAAGGAGGCTCACTTTGGGGCTGTGAACAAGGCCACAGGGAGAGCGAGTGTATGTCAAGGTCAGTCAGCAGGTGAAGGCTTAGATGTCAGATGAGAAGCTGACAGAAGGGGTAGAATCTTAGGAAAACACTCTTCACTGAAATGAATGATTAAATGCTTTTTCAAGGGACAGTAACAATAAGAGCACACAAATATTGGAGCTTTGTGGAATGTATAATCTTATTCTAAACATTTTATTTATTTCTGTCAGCGTTTCTAGTGATTTTTACTTCAAGTTACAATTATAACCTATCGGAAGCCCTGAAAATGGAAAATGATTTGCAAAAAGCCAAACAAAATATAGTAAAATCTGCTTTTTAGCCTTGCTAGGCCACAGAGGAGGACATTGCAGCCAGTCCTAAAGATACTTGATAAGCTAGGGTCATATGGAAAGGGAGGAGGAGCTCTCCTAGCAGTGGACTTGGAAAGGGACAGTGAGGAGATGAGGGAAGGAGGGTGGGATTGGGAGGGAATTAGGGAGGGGACTATGGCTGGGATACAAAGTAAATAATCTGTGATTAATATTAAAAAATTAATATAAAAGACCAGAAACATAAAAAATGCTTATTAGCATATATTTGAGAAATAAATGATGCCTGAATCCTAGTGGAATTTCAAAATTGATGGAAAAATATTGAGCAACTAAATATAACTATTTAAGTAATGGCTAAGTACAGATACTATTTAGACCATTATGGATATGTTGGAATTTTCTAAGGATTTAAACCATGAATGTCAGAGTACCAGGATGAAGAAACTAAGAAAATTGCTTCTGAAATACAGCATAAAAAAAGAAAAATGTTGGGTTTTGTATTGGAGATTATGTTGTAGCTCAGAGAGCTGTTGTATATCATTCACAAAACAGCTATCTATTATACATTTCAATCTTTAAAAAAGTCCATTGTCTACTTTGTTTACTCCTGGATGAAATTATTGTTTGGACTTAATCTTCATTAAGTCTTCTTTAAAATCTGTCTTCAAAGAATTTTCTACATATTTCTGCACTTAAACCATCTATCTGCATAATTAACTTTAAATAGTGTTTATAACCTATCTAAAAGTTAGTATTTATAGATTTTAATTCCATAAAAAAATCTTAAAAATCATTTCAAAATGTCCACCCTGAACACACACACAGTGAGCCATTCAAAATACAGAAGATGGGTAAAGTTATATTTTTAGTCCTGATATAGGTGCAGCTCTTATATAAAAGATTAGTTAATTCTTTTACATTTTTATTGAAATAAACAAGGCTCCTAAAGGCATTTGTTAGTCAACTGACACAATCTAAAATGTTTCATTGTTGGAATGGGTAAATCAAAGTATAAACTTTTTATTTTTTCTACAAATAGAATGTAGCTGTACTAAGGTAATCGTATATATTTACAGTATTTATAAAAGCACTGTTATTACATTGTTTTTCTTAATGCATTTGGAAGAAAAGGCCACTTGGCAGATACCATACATCTACAAATGAAGAAAATGCACTCCAAACAAAATCACATTATTTTTGTCAATAGTATGCGTTATAATTTTATGACAAATATTAATGGCAAGAATCCCTTAAATAAAAACAAGTCTGACGTTTTCCTTTTGTTGTTGCAGCCCTGATTGTATTTATATCCAGTCATTTATTGCCCATTAAGGGAGAAATGCTATGTTAATGCAAGGAGGGAAAAAATCAATGCTACTGAGATCAGTAGCTGTGGGGAAACAGTCTGCTGCTGGTTTGCAAACAGTGAGCACACGGGGATCAATGAAATTACAGGTGAAATCTGCTGACGCTCACAGTCTGCCCCTGCAGTGAGCTGTCTAACCTTCCTCAAGTTCAAGAGCTCTAGACACCAGTGATAACTAAATGAAGAGCGTGCCAATGGCCTCAGTATCGAGGAACCTGAGCGTCTTCTGTACCATACGGTAGGATACATTGTTAGGTGTCATGGTGACAGCCATCTTTAACTTGTTGAGTGCTCTATAGTCTGACAGTGAACCACAGGAAGGGTCTTCACACTCCAGAAAAGTCTACTTCTTAAGTGTGCCCTGTGAGCTAGAACAGTGAAAATCTACATGGAACTTATCAAAGCATATGGTTAAGGTACATTTTAGAGACTGCTAATTAATGAGCTAATTAGTAATCTAATTCTAACATATGTTCAGCACCACAAAATATCATGCACTCTACAATTTTATTGTAATGTTTAGACAATGGGCCTCTGTTTCTTAAGAATAAATCAATGACAAGATATGCTTTTCAATATTTAACAAGTTATCAGTGTTTTTAAAGGTTCTATGTCTTTTTAATTAAGTAATTAGGTAATTAATTAATTTATTACAATTTATTCACTTTGTATCCCGGATGTAGCCCCCTCCCTTGTCTCCTCCCAGTCCCACCCACTCTCCCGCATCTCCTCGCATGCCCTTTCCCTAGTCCACTGATAGGGGAGGACCTCCTCCCCTTCTATCTGACCCTAGCCTATCAGGTTTCATCAGGGCTGGCTATGTCATCTTCCTCTGTGGCCTGGTAAGGTTCCATCCCCCCAAGGGAGAGGTGATCAAAGAGCCAGACATAGGGTCCACATCAGAGAGAGGCCATGTTACTAGTGTTCACACTTGGAAACTAAGCCTTTGGGCTTCCTCTGAGCAGGTTCTAGATTGTCTCCATGCGTGGTCCTTGGTTGGCGCATTAATCTCTGCGCCCAGGATTTTTGCCTCTCTTGGTCTCCCTGTGGAGCTCCTGTCCCCTCCAGGGCTTTCTACCCCCCCCCTTGTTCCATAAGGTTCCCTGCAGTCTGCCCAAAATTTCACAATGAGTCTCAGTGATAGCCTGATGGGAAGGGCCTCTGAATGATAAGATTTTTTTTGTACCACAAATTGATTTTTGTGTTAAATCTTTAACATTTTATACAATGAGTTGGATTTTTAAAATGTTTTACCTAAACCTAATACGTATTTTAACTACTTCTTCTGTGCTACACAAAAGCTGTACAAAGGTCACGTTAAGAGTTTTAGTTGGAGAGAAACATGTTCAACTATGCTCATTGGTGCTCTCTTCATAATAGCCAAAAATTAAAAATAACCTATATATCCCTAGACAAAAAAAAAATAGATAAAGAAAATATGGTATGTTTGCACAATGGAATATTACTTAGCCATTACAAAATGACATGCAAATAGATGTTACTAGAAAAAAAATTCATCCTGAGAGAGGCCTCCCAGAACCAGAAATGCAAACATGGCATGTATCCATTTATATGTGGAAATTAGTGAGTCAGTGATAACAAAGCTCCGATTGGTACAATGACAGAGGCTAGGAATAAAGTAAGGAACTAAGGGAAGCAGATAGATCTTTTTAGGAAAGGTAAATACTTATGGATGGATCATGGGGGCTGGAACTGTAGGATGAGGTATGTTGCGGGAGGGAAGAGGGGTACAAGGAAAGGATTATCAAGAGAGACAACTAAAATTAAGGAACACTTGAGGGGTAGTACGTGAGCCTAATGCATTATAAACTTCCTAAATATGTATACAAATGAAGGTTATCTAAGTGAAATCACCGAACAATGGGGGAGATAGAGCCTCTTTTGTTACTTCCTGTCACCAAATGAAGCTTCTATTTCCAGAATTGGGTTACATTTAATTGAGTTGTTGGCCAAAAGGGTCCCATAGGAACCACCCAAAACCCAAAGTTGTTATGAAGACTATACATAGGTGGTTTTTCACAAATTGGTGGCCAGGCCCATTGCTGAAGACAACACCTACACACTCACTGAACATGGAGTTGTTGAACTATATAAAATATTCACTTCTATGCTCTAGCATCTTTTATACAGAAAGTTACGCTGCATGCTTCCAAAAGACAAACTGGAAGCAATGAACCAATCTCTGATTTTTCTTAAGACCCGCTCCACAAGAAGAAACCCATACCCGACACTGCTTGGGTGACCAAGAGCCTGAGAACAGATACCCAGAGACCTAGGGTAAAATCAAATATTATTATTCTATTATACTCATCATACTCCTGTATCAGTGCCTTGCTCTTCCATCAACAGCAGTATATGGGAACAATTACAGAGTCTCGCAGCCAGATTTTGTGCAAAGTGCAAGAGTTCTTTAAATACTCAACCCTAAATAGGATGTACCCATCAAATTCACCCTTAAGAGCTCTGGGAATCCTGAGAAAGGACAGAAAGGGTTTAAGAGCCAGAAGGCATGGAGGACACTAAAACAAGGACCTCTAAATCAACATGAATAAAGCTCACAGGAACTCAGAGTTCATATGAGCAGCATGCATGGGTTTGTATCATATCCTCTCTGTACATATTATGACTTCTAGCTTGATATTTTTATGGATACCTGAGTATGTAAATGAGTATGTCTCTGTTTCTTGTGCTGCCTTCTTCTTGTTCTTGTTCTTCTTCTCAGTCTCTGTCTCTGCCTCTGTCTCTTTCATCTTCCTTCTTTTTCTTCTTGTCCAATTTCAATGTATAGTTTTGGTTTTATTTTATTATTATCCCTTAGAAGGCCATTTTTATTAGCTACCTTTCATCTATTTATTTATATTTCATCTATTTATGCTTATACCTACACATATGCATGATGTATGTAATTTACATAAGCTTATAAAGCAATGTCTCCCTATGGCACTCTCAAGCAGCTTTGATGTCGTCTCTTCTCTGTCTCTCTGTATTATCTTTCTCCCTTACCAGTAAAAATCTCAGCATTTCCCCCATTTTCTGCTTCATAGCACCTGTGTCCTCCTGTGTTCTAAAGCCGCCACCTCCATCTATGGTCTTTTTTTACTTTTCTGGTTTCTGTTGCTAGTTGGAATTAAAGTATATTCAAATCTGAAGATTCAGAGATAAGCTTCACAAAGAAGAGTAGATACGCAGTGTTTGTCTTTCTGATTTTGTTACCTCATGCAGTATTAGAAGAGTAAGACAAGAAAACAAAACTAATGGAATACAAATATGGGAAAAAAGAATTAAAATCTATACTTATTTACAGATGCTATGACATTATATACATAAGATCCCTCAAATTTTTACCAGGAAATTTACAGATATGATCATCACGCTCAGAGTGGCAGTATATAAAATCGACTTACATAAGCCAGTAGCCTTTCTATATACCCATGGTAAGCATGCTGACAGTGATCATGGAAGTATTTTCATTCACACTACCTCAAAATTACATAGGAATCAACATAACCCAAGAGGTGAACGACATCTACAATGAAAATGGAACATTGGTGAAGAAAGACAGACATGAGGAAACAGTCCTCCCGTGCTAATGGGTTTATAAAACTGATACTATGGAAATGACCATCCTTCCCAAAACAACTTATAGATTCTATGCAATCCAAGCAAAAATACCCAGGTCATTAATCATAGAAATAAAAAACAATACTATAAAATTCATATGGAAGCAAAAAAAAAGATCCATGTTAAACAAAGCAATACTGAGGAAAAAGGAAAATTCTGGAGGGTTATCCATGCCTGAGTTCAAGCTCTATTCCAGGTCTATAGTAACCAGATAACACAAAAATAAACGTTCATACCAATGAAATAAAATAAAAAACCCCCAAACGAGTACATGTAGCTGTAACTATGTAATGTTCGGCAAAATTACCACAAATTATGCATGGAGGAAACAGCGTCTTCAAAACATAGTGCCAGGAAAGCTGGATATCCACATATAGAAGAATGAAATTAAACTCATAATCTGATAGAGTGTTCGAACACTTGAGTGACGAGGAATCCCACAGAGTGGAGAAGAATTTTTGCTACCCATACATGTGATAGAAAATTAACATCCGGACTATATTAGTAACTGAAAATGCAGGGATTCAGGAAAACAAATGAACCAAGTAATAATGGGCTATGCATCTGAACAGAGGACTGTCAATAGAAGAAATAAAAAGGGCTAGGAAATATTTTTAAAAGTATTTAAAATCCATGGTAATTGTGGAAATGCAAATCAAATCTACTTTGATATTTTATCCCAGGTGGGATAGCGCGATCAAGAAAACTGAATAAGTGCTCGAGAGAATAAATGTGGGGAAAGGGGACTCAGATTCACTGTTCTGTGGATTGCAAACTGATGAGCCACTCTGGAAATCAGTATGAAGAACCCTGAAACAGCTAAAGGTAGCACTACTCCTTAGCCTGAAGACGTGACATCCTACTTCACAGATTACCGCTCACCATTAGTTATTGCTACTTTATCCATAGTAGGTAGGAGTGAGAAGGATCCAAATGTCCTTTAATTTATGGACAGATAATGAAAATATAGTATATTTACACAATACAATTCTATTCAGCTGTAAGAAAAAAAATGAAATCTGCAAGTAATGGATGGAACTGGGAAATATTAAACTAAGTGATGTAAGACAGACAGAGGAAGAAACACTGCATGTTCTACTACATTCTTTTGTCATTATTTTATTCTCTTCATTTACTTATTTAATCACTTTTACAGCCTGTCCCAGATCCCTCCCCTTCTCTCTTTCCTGTTCCACCATCATGTTCCCATTCCACCCCTGTCCTTCTTCACAGAGAAGACCCCCCACAAGGGTACCAACCCACCCTGGCACCACAAGTCACTGCAGGACTAAATGCATCCTCTCCCACTGAGGCCAGGCAAAGTAGCCCAGTGAGGGGAAAGGGATCCAAAGGCGCTATGCTATTAATATCTGCAACCCTCTGCAGTGATTCCTTCCTCTTCACGGTTAGATGTTCAGAAATACCAAGTCTGAACTGGCTCTTCTGGTTTCTGTTATGCCCAATGAGTGGGAGAAAACAACAGTACTGAGAACTAAATCTTTTAGTTTGTAAAGCTTTCCAATATTGTTGAGAATTCATACAGGTACACAATGAAAACGTGACTGTGTCTCTACTTTTCCTTTATCCCACGCACCGCCTATTACCTGCAACGCATTCCCCTCACAAGTTCATGTCTTTTCTCTTGCTGAAATAGTGTCTAAATCCTCAGAGTACTGCCCATATGTGTATGCGGCCTTCCACTGAAGTGTGTCATCCTGGTGTGGTCATATCCTTCCAAAGGAGTTACTCTCCTTCTTCCAGCATCCATCGGCTACCCACGGCTCCTCAGTAAGAAGGGAGCTCCACAAGGAGAGCAACAGAACCAAAAAAATCTGAGCACAGGGCTCTTTCCTGAGACTGCTATTCCAACCAAGGACTATGCATGGAGATAACCTAAGACCCCTACACAGATGTAGCCCATGGCAGTTCAGTATCCAAGTGGGTTCCATTGTAATAGGAACAGAAACTGTCTCTGACATGAACTGATTGGCCTGCTCTTTAATTACCTCCCCCTGAGGGGGAAGCAGCATTACCAGGCCACAGAAGAAGACAAGGCAGCCACTCCTGATGAGACCTAATTGACTAGGATCAGAAGGAAGGAAAAGAAGACCTCCCTTATCAGTGGACTTGGGGAGGGGCATGCAGGCTGAGGGTGGAGGAAGGGAGGGATCGGGATGGGAGGAGGGAGGGAACCACAGGGGGATACAAAGTGAGTAAAGTGTAATTAATAAAGAAAAAATATATACCAAACAAACAAACAAAAAGACTTTCAGGATACTTTGATTTGAAAAGTATTTAATTTTATAATTTGGAGTTATTCCCATTTGTAATACTATATAATAACAAGTAAGAATAGATAAGAAAAAAAAAAAAGAAGAAGAAGAATGAAGGTAGGCTTTTATGCCTTTCAGTTCAAAGACCTAACATTGGGCTCCATTTTCACCTTAACTGGTGAATTTTTCTCCTACTATTTACCTTTTAATGCTCTCCACAAAAAGCCTGAGTTTTACAATTTTCCTAAGATTTCCTGAATAAAATACTGTTTCTATCCTGAAGTTGTCCCTACCTACTAAGCAAGATGTAGGTCCAAACAAAAACAATGATCAACTAAAGAGAAAACAGACTTTCTAAAAAATTCATTAGTAATTAAAGATTGTAAAACTATTGTAAGGATTATTTCATATTAAACATAGAGGCTGTTTGAAACCATCACTACTTTGTCTAAGTATAAACATTTACTTAAGTGGATTCTTGTTTTTCCATGGGACTGTCTATTATAAGATAACCCCCTTTTTATATTATGGAGTTCTGAATTAGCAGAAAAGTAAGAGAACTATATTTCAACTCAGTTTGGACAACTAAGCCATATTTAGAGCATTGTAATCATATTTTTGACATTATGCGGAGAAGGGAAAGGTGGGCCGCTTTCTCACAGCATGGTTCCTTAAAAAGGCCTCATCATGTCTGATTGTGATGCTCTTTCTGGTTTCAGAATATAAATAGTCAAGATATCCTTTTTCATTCACCTTGTACCCACATAGCAAGGCTAATTTCGTGAGTTAGCTGATGGAGCAGCTATGCATGCTTGTAGCTTTATGTGCGTGTGTGTGCATGCGGGTGTGGTGCACACGTGTGTGTGTGTGTGTTGGGGAGAAACATATTTAGAAGCTACATTTATAGTATTTTGTATGTGTGTGATCCTGAGGGTCAGACCCGGGGCTTTATGTATGCTCAGAAAGCACTCTATTACTAGATAACTGTTAACTTTATTTATATGTATTTCAAAGTTACAACAAACTGCACCCAACTTAATGAGCCTGACACAGACATTTGCCTGTGAGTTTGTTCCACAGTCAAATGCTACCTGAGAGATTTGCTCTTGCTAATCTAGGCAAGACATTTTTGTTTGTTGGTTTTTGGTTGATCTGCCTTTATTTTTACTCATAACACTGTAAATTAACATTTTAAGCAATGTACACAAGTACATTCATGTAGTAAACAATCTGTGTTCTTTACACAAGGAGGTTATTGTCGATTTTTATGATTTTCTATTTATTGGTCGCCATTTTCCTTAGTAGTATTATTTATGATGAAAATGTCGTATTTTGCATGGCCACTCACATGTGTAACATCTGAGCTTGCAATTCAATTTTTTTGTGAATAAAAATAGTTCTAATATTTTTGCATAAATTCACCCTGATCTCTGTTTTAGTTTTCTTGTGAAAGTAGTGAGTAGAGCACCTAATTCCTTTGCTACATTTATGCTCATTGGTTCTCTATAACCCCCGATTGTGTTTTCAAAGTGGCTCTCCCCTGCTCAGATCCCATCAGAGGCAGACAAGGTTTCTACTTACAGTCTTGGTGCAGATTGCTTTAATTTGTGGACTGATCTCATTACTGTGACAGTGAGATTATCTTCATGGGCTTACTAGACACTTGTGATTCTTCACTTATATGGTGACATTAAATACTTTGTTAATTTTAATTGAGCTATGACTTTATTTTAATAGATGCATACAATATATTTTGTGTGTGATTTTCCATGTTCTCATTCTTACTGGTTTTCGGAGGTTTTTATGCAATGTGTTTTGATCATATACTTTTTCTTCTCCACTTCTACCCGATTATCCACATTTCGCAGCCAGGACTGTGACCTCCTCCCTTTTCTTTTATTTTCAGCTACCGTGAAAACTTGGTGTTCCCATTTTATTTTGGATGTAGGGTCTTCCACTGGCGGGTGTCAACTCCAGAGGCCACACTCTGAAAGAACACTGACTCTCTCTCTCCCAGCAGGTATCAATTACAATAGCTCCATGGTTAGGACTGAGATTTATTGTCCAACACTTGTCCATCTTGTCCATGCTGGAGTTTTTTTTTATATAATTATTATTTTTTATATTAATTACAGGTTATTTACTTTGTATCCCAGCTGTAGCTCCCTCCCTCATTACCTCTCAACCAAGGACCATGCATTGGTATAACCTAGAACCCCTGCTTAGATGTAGCCCATGGCAGCTCAGCATCCAAGTGAGTTCCCTAGTAAGGGGACTAGGGACTGTCTCTGACATGAACTCAATGGCTGGCTCTTTGACTGCCCTCCCCCCCGAGGGAGAAGCAGACTTGCCAGGCCACAGAGGAGGACACTGCAGCCATGCTGGAGTGTTTTCTGGCTTGAGCTACAGTGTTTTACATGTTTCCTTTATTATACAGACACAGTTAAAATAAAATACAAATACTGCAGGATTTTCTTTCATTGAGTGGCTTGTCTTCTTATTCATGTAAAGGCAGTTTTAAAAAGGAAGAAAATTAATTTTGATAAATAAGTTTATTATTTATTCTCTTTTGTGAGTAATACTTTCTCTGTCATTAGAAACTCTTTTTCCTCTAATATTACATATTTTGAAATATTTGCTTCTGAAAATTTTATAGCTATTTTTATAGACAAATATATGAGCTATAGAGAACCACCATTTTATTTTACTTTGTATGCTAAGAGTGTATGCTTAATAAGTCTTTGTATATGAACACTGAATTTTCTCATCAACTCCTTTGAAAGTTTTTTAACATTTTAGTAACTATGGGTTCTCTTTTAGACCGTTACCTGAGTTTCAAATTCTTTTGCGTTTGTGGTTCTTACACAATATTGAAAATCATTGATGGTTCTAAACAACCATATATGAGTATATTATTATAAGTGTTACAATTATACAAGAATTTACACAAAGATACTGGTAAAATTTACTGTGAGATATTTTTCATAAACAGCTCAGTCACAACGCAGACGTTGACAATGATACATTTATTTTTACAAAAGAGTATTCTACATCTTTGGTAATTTTCCCTTTAAGTCTATTTTATCCAATAATGACAGAGCCTTTTGTCTTGTGGTTTGGCTCCCAGATTACAACTTCCTGTCACTGCAGGGGATCTGACACCCTCTTCTGTTCTTCTTGGGCACATGCATGCCATGCTGCACACACAAACACTCAAGTCCACACACACACACACACACACAGACACACACACACACAAAATAGAATAAGTGCTTAAAATTTATAGATATTAGGGATGAGAAAAGATGGTAATCATTAAAAAATGAGAGGATACAAAGGTCCTTTTTCTACTTTCAACTCCATTATAGTTGTTGTTTTTTGGAGGTTTTGTTTCTGTTTGTCTGTTTGGTGTGTGTGTGTGTGTGTGTATGTGTGTGTGTGTGTGTGTGTGTGTGTGTGTGTTTGATAAGTGAATAAATATGTGTTTGATTGTGAAAGTATGAAATTATAAGTCGAACTTCATTGCTTCACAAAGGTTAATTGTTATTTGAGTTATGTAGTTAGTTGAGATATATGGAGGGTGGGATTAAGCTAGTTTTGGGAGTTTCTTTAACCTAACTGAAGCTTGCTTTTATTTGGGAATTAATTATAATTAAATAATTATATTAAAACCCAGAAAAACAAATGTTTGATGCTTTCCTTCATTTATGAATGTTAGTTTTGAATCTTCAAATATGTCTGTTTTATTTGGAGTACCCATAGAACCAAGAAAATTAGTAAGGGACCATGAGAGAAGAATTTCAATAGAACGCAGTGGTCCAAAGGTGAATGAATAATAGAGCAAGAAGAGTTAAATTAGATGAAAGACAAGAAGGAATGGTAGAGAAAAAAAATATGTGGATGAATAACTAACATTAAAATATTTTGAAAATGTCATATGAAAACTCACTAACTTAAAAACTTTTCAAAATACATAATACACATAAATAAAAAGAATTTATTTGGCCAACACAAATTAGATGCTAGGGATTTTTATTGTTGTTGTTGTTTTTCTTTCTTTCTTTCTTTTAATAGACAGAACATTAAGTTTGATAAGTACAGATGAAGGGAAGGCTCTAGGAGAAGCTGGAGGATAGAAAGAATATAATAAAAAATAAAGTATGACATTATCAAAGAATAAATGGAAACATAAAGTGTTTAATTGAAGTTTTCTTATAACAGAAATAATGTCTCTATGGACACCAGAGGCTGTATATAAAAATCTCAGTGCTAGTACACCTACCCTCATGTCACATATCAAATCTCCTCAATGTGATTTCAAGTTAAAAATATTGAAAATAACCCAGTTATACCTAACCACAGTGAAATGAGCTGTGTATGCTGACACAGCTCAGGAGAACACATACTTTGGAATGAGTTCCATTTTGAACCTCGGCTCTTCTGTCACCAGACAGGTTATGTAAGCTATAAGATAGCCTTTATAAAGGGCATTAATAGAAAAAGAAAATGGGAAGACTTAAATTTGTTGAGAGTCAAAGTGAGATCTTCACCATATTAGAGGCTAATTTCAGTGAAGTTCCTGTTCTTTTTTGTTACACTGTTGTGAAGTATTCTGAAATGCTCCAGGAAGACATCTAGTTTGCTCTCCCAAATCCTCATCCTCCAGGTAGACTTTTTCTTTGTTTTCTACTTGAGATTTGAGTGTCTACATACCTACCTGACAACTGTATGTAATCTGTTGTAGAAATTTATATGATTATTTATTTGATAATTGAGTAAAACTACTAGCTTTAATTTATGTGAACATGTAATTTTCACTTATTCATTAAAAAAGATCATGGTCTAACAGAGCCTTTAATATAAATGAAATATTAGAAGAAAAAATAAATGTGATAACTTTTCTTTTGTCTTATTCTGACATTTTTGAAAGTAGTGAAAACATCCCCATGACCAGAATTCTTAGGAATAATTCCTCTTGACTACAGTAAGTGCCTACTTTTGAGGAACAGAAAACTGATGAGCTGCAGGCTTCCCTGCTGATAAATTCATCTAACAAGGCACTCCTGATGTGTTCTGATTTTAAGGCCAATGGGAACCATATAGATTGGTTTGCTGCTCTCTTTCCTGATAAAAAAAAGGACTCTGAGATGTGTGTGTTTACGTTAGTAAATAAATTCCGGTGTGAAATGGTAATGCAAGAATCGAGCCTAAGGCATTAAAACAGTAATAAAATTAATTTGTAGGCATATTGCCTATGGTGCTCCTAGGACAGCGTCTGCATAGATAAAGTGAAGCTGAAAAGTCACCAGTCATCTCTGCCTCTAGGCTGTGTGGCTGGGTCTGGAAATGACCTTTCTTATGTTTCTAACAAGATTGGTGTGAGATACTGGTCCAGCGAATGACTGAATCTCTTTGGATAAGTTAGGTGGTTGAAAACTGAAGTTAATGGGATCAGAATAACTCCAAATAGATGTTACAAAGCCTGGAAAATAATAATTCCAAATGAAATAGTCTTTTTTCTTCACATGTAGAAGTAGCACAAAAGGGTGAGGCTTGCTCCAGAGGAAGCTGGACAAATTTGCTAGCCGAGAGGAAACAGCAGGATGGCTCATCTCCAACTGCTATTTTCTACATCAAGGAAAGTGGTATGCAAATGACAGCAGTGACACAAAGGAAGATCAAACTTAAGCCCGGGACAAAGATGCAAGGGCACACAGCAGTAATGCATGAACTGATCCTCCTGAATCAGAAAGACTTCATACCAGAATGTAAAACATGTAAAAAAAAAAAAAAGGAGTACAGAAATAGCATCCTTAATCCATTAGGAGCCATGAAAAATCAGCAACCTAAGTGTGTGGGATTTGGAGAAGGAAAAGAACTAGGAGAGAAGAACACAAATTAGAAGAGAGAGGATGAGATCCTGGAGGGTACACTATGCAACCGAACCACAGCCTCTAAACTTAATCATATTCTTTTTCCACTATGCTCTTATTCTTATAGAGATTTTACTAATCTTGTAGAAAAATAATAATTAGTGAGAAATCACTATGAATGCCTTATTTACAATAGCTAGTTTACTTAAGAAAAGTCAGCTTTGTTGGTAGGGATACAATGCTCATGCAGAAGAAGGAAATGTAACTCAGATTTTGAATTCTAATGTCTCTTGTGCTAGACATGTATGGCATACCACTGCCTTGTGCTTCTAGACAATAACACTTCGGTGTAACGGTTTTAGCTTACTTTTTCTTTTCTGGGAGATATGCACCCACGGTGATGAAGGAACATCTGTGTATTATACCACGGTTGTGACATATGATGTGAGTTTTCAGTGCGGTGTTTCTCTCCAGCATCCTTGGACAGTGTCCCCATATCTACTAATGAACATCTTTGTTGTTAAGACTCTAGAATAATCAAGATGGGTCTGTGGGCGTGCCAGTGGGGGAGCAACCTGGTTCTGTCGACTGAGGTGAGAAGACCTAGACAATGCGCCTGACACTTTTCCCTCACTGACGTTTTGTCATAAGTGGAGAAGGGGAACCAGGCAATAGCATGGGTGGGTGTGCTCCTCTCTACAGCCCAACACTGGCTGTGACGTGAAAAGTCGCTTCAAGCTCCTGCTGCCCTGACTTGCCTGCCACAATGGACTGTGCCCTGGAGCTGTTAACTGGATTGCACCCTTAATCCCTTGAGTTGCTTTTGTTGGCATCACCACGGCAGCAGCAAGAGAAGCTAACACTGGAGTCTTAATGAACATCTGGGAGGATCGTGTTCAGGATGAGAACAGCGAATTTACAGGCAGCACATCATTGTGATGTAACTCCTAGAAATCTGGTCAGAGCATGAGGTCTAGAATGAATCAATCCTGATTTAAGTAGTATGTATGATATGCCTTACCTGTGGCACCTTGAGGAAGGCACTTAAAATTACTAAGTTTATGAAATGGAGATAATAATATGAGCATCCTATAGTTATTTAGAATAATAACTATATCATGCATAGAGTATATCAGTTGGGACATAGTAAGAAAAAAAATTAGCTTACAGGAATGATTTGTTAGAACTCCCTACACAGAGAAGAAACTTTTCAGTCAGGGTTAGCCAGAGATGTAATCAGCAGAACTGCAAATAGCTTCAGTTTGGAGAGAGGAACCGCCCGCAGTGAAGGGGATGGTACAGGATGAGGCTGGCCCATGAGATGAAGGTCAGATCAAAATGGGCTTCCGTATCATCTGCAGGGATCAGAAGTTACGCTAAGCATATGCTGTGAAGGAAAGCAGCAGTGTCATTCAAGCAGCAGAAACTGAAAAATGCAAAGTTAACACAATGATAGAGTTGAAGAGCGAACAGGTCAAGGTTGGGTCACTCTGCTCATTCTTCATTTGAGCAATGTCTCTTCAAAGAATTTCTTACATAGACATCCAGAATGCACAAAGAGAAAAAAAAAACAAACAAACAAACATGGTGGTGATTTATTCCCTCAAAGTTATGGAATCATGAGCACTTTTTAAGAGTAAAACACATTGTATCTTGCAATCAAACAAGTAAGTGTTACAATTACAACAAAAGCACCTCATCAGTAGGCTCTGCTGTTTAAGAAGTCTTCATGCTTCAAAAGCTTCAGAGAATGTTTGTTTCTCATAATCAGTTTCACTTTTGTTTCTTTACCCAATGTGTAGAAAAGTCTTTTTTCCTCATTTATTTATGTTATTAACTTTACATGCTTGTAGCCCCTTCCCTCCTCCCTACTTAGTCCCACCCTCCTTTCTTCCCTCCCCACTCGGGTTACACCTTTTCCACAGAAAAAGGGAGCTCCCTTCCCTATCCACCCCAGCTCATCAAGTGGCATCAGGATTGAGCATGTCCTCTTCCTCTATGGCCAGTCAAGGCAGTCCTGCCAGGGGAAAGTGATCTAAAAGCTGTCAAGTGAGTCCATGATCCATGCAGTGCCCACTTCCCTTACCAGAGGACCCACATGAAGCCTGAGCTGCCCATCTGCTACATCTGTGTAGGGGCCTAGTCCAGTTCATGAACGGTCCTTGGTTGATGCTTCAGTCTTAGCAAACACCTCTGGGCCTTGGTTATTTGGCTCTGTTGCGTTTCCTGAGAAGCTCCTGTCACTTTGGGGTCCTTTTCTCAATCCTCTCACTATTTCACAAGACTCCCTACAAATCTACCAATGTTTGGCTGTGAGTCTCAAAACATCTGTTTTGAGGCTCTGCTGGGCAGAGCCTCTCGGAGGACAACTGTGACAGGCTTCTGTCTGCAAAGTTCTTTGATTGTATAGGATTCTTTTTTTTAATTTTTTATAGCTAATTTTTTAAAATTCTTTATTAATTACACTTTATTCACTTTGTATCCCCCCTGTGGTTCCCTCCCTCATCCCATCCCAATCCTTCCCTTCCTCCACCCTCTGCATGCATGCCCCTCCCCAAGTCCACTGATAGGGGAGGTCTTCCTTTCCTTCCTTCTGACCCTAGTCAATTAGGTCTCATCAGGAGTGGCTGCCTTGTCTTCTTCTGTGGCCTGGTAATGCTGCTTCCCCCTCAGGGGGAGGTAATTAAAGAGCAGGCCAATCACTTCATGTCAGAGACAGTCCCTGTTCCTATTACAATAGAACCCACTTGGATACTGAACTGCCATGGGCTACATCTGTGTAGGGGTCTTAGGTTATCTCCATGTATTGTCCTTCATTGGAATAGCAGTCTCAGGAAAGACCCCTATGCTCAGATTTTTTGGTTCTGTTGCTCTCCTTGTGGAGTTCCTGTCCTCTCCAGATCTTACTGTTCCCACTTCTTTCATAAGATTCCCTGCACTCTGCCCAAAGGTTGCCCATAAGTCTGAGCATCTGCATTGATAGTCTGCAGGGAAGAGCTTTTCAGAGGTCCTCTGTGTCAGGCTCCTGACTTGTTCCCTCTTTTCTCCTTCTTCTGATGTGCCTTTTTGTCTTTCTGGATAGGGATTGAGCATTTTAGCAAGAGTCCTCCCTCTTGATTAGTTTCTTTAGGTGTACAGATTTTAGTAGACTTATCCTATATTATATGTCTATATGAGTGAGTATATACCGTGTGCGTCTTTCTGCTTCTGGGATATCTCACTCAGGATGATATTTTCCAGATCCCACCGTTTACCTGAAAATTTCATGATTTCCTTGTTTTTTATTGCTGAGTAATATTCCATTGTGTAGATATACCACAATTTGTGCACCCATTCCTCCACTGAGGGGCATCTGGGCTGTTTCCAGCTTCTGGCTATTACAAATAAGGCTGCTACAAACATGGTTGAGCAAATGTCCTTATTGTGTACTTGAGACTCTTTTGGGTATATGTCCAGGAGTGGTATAGTTGGATCTTGAGGAAGCGATATTTCTAGTTGTCTGAGAAAGTGCCAGATCACTTTCCAGAGTGGTTGTACAAATTTACATTCCCACCAGCAGTTGAGGAGGGTTCCCCTTTCTCCACAACCTCTCTGGCATGTGTTGTCACTTGACTTTTTATAACTATTTTTATAGCTTTTATTTTTCCATATGAAGCTTAGAATTGTTCTTTCAAGGTCTAAAAAGAACTATGTTGGTACTTTGATGGGGATTGCATTGAATAGGTGGTATATTCCCTTTCATAAGATGGCCATTGTGACTATATTTATCTTACTGATCCATAAGCATGTGACATCTTTCCATCTTCTCATATGTTCTTCAAATTTTTTCCTTCAGAGACTTGAAGTTCATGTCATACAGGTCTTTCACTTGCTTGCTAAGAGTTTCTTTCATGGCTATTGTGAAGGGTGTAGTTTTTCTAATTTCTATCCTAGCCCATTTCTCATTTATGTACAGAAGGGCTAATGATTTTTTAAAATTAATTTTCTATCCATGCACTTTGATAACGCTGTTTATCAGATATAGAATTCTCTGGTGGAATTTTTAGTGTCACTTATGTATACCATCATATCATCTGCAAATAGCGATACTTTGACATCTTCCTTTCTTATTGCATGCCCTTGATCTCCTTTAGTTGTTTTATTGCTCTAGCTAGAATTTTAAGTACCATATTGAAGAGATATAGCGAGAATGTGCAGCCTTGTCTTGTCCCTGATTTTAGTGAAATTGCTTTGAGTTTCTCTCCACTTAATTTGATGTTGGCAATCAGCTTTATGTATGTTACCTTTATTATGTTTAGATATGGGCCTTGAAGCCCTGATCATTCCAAGACTTACATCATGAAGTGATATTAGATTTTGTCACAGGCTTTTTCTACATCTAATGAGATGATCATATGAAATTATTTTTTGAGTTTGTTTCTATGATGAATTATGTTGATGGATTTTCATATGTTGAACCAACCCTGCGTCCCTGGGATGAAGCCAATTTGATTATAGTGGATGATGTACTTGATGTGTTTTTGGATTTGTTTTGTGGGTGTTTTATTGAGTATTTCTGCATCGATGTTCATGAGTAACATTGTTATGAAATTCTCTTTCTTTGTTGAGTCTTTGTATGGTTTAGGTATCCAGGTGACTGTAGTTTCAGGGAATGAATTTGGTAATGTTCCTTCAGTTTCTATTTTGTGGAATAGTTTGAGGAGTATTGGTATTAGCTCTTCTTGAATGTCTGGTAGAATTCAGCTCTTAAACTATCTGGACCTGGGATTTAAAAAAAAATTATTTTTTTGGTTGAGAGTCTTTTGATGACTGCTTCTATTTCCTTAGAGATTATAGGACTATTTAAATGGTTTACCTGATCTTGATTTTGCTTTGGTAAGTGAAATTTATCAAGAAAAGTGTCCATTTCCTTTAGATTTTGTGATTTGTGGTATATAGGCTTTTGAAGGAAGACCTAATAATTTTTTTTATTTCATCATTATCTGTTGTTATGTCCCCTTTTTTGTTTCTGATTTTGTTAATTTGGATACTCTCCTTCTGCCTTTTAGTTAGTCTGGCTAAGGCTTTGTCTATCTTGTTGATTTTCTCAAAAACCGGCTCTTGGTTTCATTGATTCTTTTTATTGTTGTCTTCATTTCCAAATATCACCCTTGAGTTTGATTATTTCCTGTTGTCTACTCCTGTTTGGTGTGTCTGCTTCCTTCTGTTTTAGATCTTTCAGGTGTTCTGCTAAGTCAGAAGTGTGGGATCTCTCCAATTTCTTTATGAAGGTGCTTAGTGCTATAAAGTTTCCTCTTAACACTGCCTTCATTGTGTCCCATAAGCTTGGGTATGTTGTGACTTCATTTTCATTTAATACTAGAAAGTCTTGAATTTATTTTTTCCTTTACCCAGTGGTTGTTGGGTAGGGGCTTATTCGGTTTCCATGAGTTTGCAGGCTTTCTGTTGTTTCTGTTGCTGTTGAGTTCCAGCTTTAATCTCTGGTGGTCTGATAAGATGTAGGTGGTTATTTCAATATTTTTATATCTACTGAGGCTTGGTTTGTGACTGAGTTATATGCTCAATTTTGAAGAAGGTTTCTTGAGGTGCTGAGAAGAAGGTATGGTCTCATGTGTTTGGGTGAAATGTTCTGTAGATACCTGTTAAGTCTATTTGATTCATGACATCTGTTAGTTTCTTAATTTCCCAATTTAGTCTCTGTTTTGTCAATTTAGTCTCTCTCTCATTGGAGAGAGTGGGGTGTTGAAGTCTCCCACTATTAATGTTTGAGGTTCAATATGTGGTTTAAACTTTAGTAATGTTTCTTTTACGAATGAGGGGGTCCTTGCGTTTGGGGCATAGATTGAGATGTCATCTTGGTGGATTTTCCATTTGATGAGTATGAAGTTTTCTTCTCCATCTATTTTGATTATTTTGGTTGAAAGTCTATTTTATCAGATACCAAAATGGCTACTCTGCCTTGCTTCTTGGGTCTGTTTGCTTGAAAAACCTTTTTCTAGCCCTTTACTTTGAGGTAATGTTTATCTTTATTGCTGAGGTGTGTTTCTTATATGCAGCAGAAAGATGGGTCCTGTTTTTCTGTCCATTCTGTTAACCTGGGTCTTTTTCTTGGGAAGTTGAGACCATTTTTAATTGCATTATTTGATTTGTTGGAGTTTAATTTCTTGAAAAAAAATTCTTGAGTTCTTTATATATTCTGGATATTAGCCCTTAAAGGAAGAGGATCCTGATGAGACTTGATAAGCTAAGGTCAGGTAGTAGGGGAAGAGAACTCCCTCTTTTGGTGGACTAGGGGAAGGAGACTGGAAAGGGAAGAGTGAGGAGGCATGGGACCTGGAGAAGATGAGTGAGGGGTCTACTATCAGAAAATAAACTGAATAAACTATGATAAATAAAAAAAATATCTGAGCCCAGGGGGCCCTGCAGAGACTGATGCACCAATGGAGGATGATACATGGAGAGGACCTAGAACCCCTGTTCAGATGTGGCCAATTGGTAGCTCAGTCTTTATGTGGGTCTCTAAGTGTGGGGGCAGGGGCTGCTTCTATCATGAACTCAGTTGACTGGTCTTTGATCACTTGCTCCTGATGATGCAGCCTTGCCAGGCCTCCGAGGAGGAAGATCCAAGCAGGCCTCATGAGAGTTAACAAGCTAGGGGCGGAAGTCAATATGGAGAACTTGCCCTTGCAGTGGACTAGGGGAAGGGGATGAGGAGAAGAGGGATTGGAGGGAGTTGAAGGAGGGGGCTTCAATTGGGATATATAATGAATAAATTGTGAAGAAAAAATAAAATTAAAAATAAATAAATACAATATATCAAAATAATAGGATATAGAAATCACACATTGTTGTGTTGCTTTCTATCTCTTCTTTCCTGATCATCATTTCATTTATATTGTTTCCATGTTGAATATATGTGTGTATACAAATATACACACGTATTTATTTTAAAATGTGTGACCTTAGTATACTTACCTTCCTTCATATGGTAAACCACCCTTGATCTATTTTTATAACTTTTATTAAGTTTGTCTTTTGAGAATTTTATGCATGTACAAAATTAATTCTGATTAGTATAAACCTCACCCTAACTAATCTCCCTCACATTACTATTAAACCACCTCACTCCCCACAAATACCTATTCCATGTTTGTGACCTGTCTGATTGATAATTTTACGTTTATTTTTACTTAAAATATGACATTTCCCCCTTCCTCCAATCCCTCCCACGAACTTCTCTAACTCATGTCCTTCTTTTCTTAAATTATTATTTTCAGACACATATAAATTAGTAAATAAATACAACCCTAACTATATTTAATGCTACTTATATCTCTTTATATTTTAAGGCTGACTGGTTGGTATTGGCTAACCAATTATAGGGCTCCTATTTGGGGAAGCATAATTCTTCCTCTTATAACAGTCATCAATTGCTTATAGCTCTTTGTTTATTGGCAGAGTCTCATAAGATTTTCCCTGGCTACTTTGGCATGTCAGCTGCTATTGGAGCTGATCATGACTTGTCTGTATTGATCGAATGCCATCAGTGTAGCTTCTCTGTCATATATACAAGACACTTTTTCATAGCAGGTGTCCTTGTCCTCTGTATCTTAAAATCTTTCTGTTCCTTCTTTCTTTATTTTTTAACTTTTTTTAAATTAATTACACTTTATTCATTTTGTATCCCCCCATAAGCCCCTCCCTACGCCCCTCCCGATCACACCCTCCCTCCTGTTTCTGCATGTATGCTCCTCCCCAAGTCCACTGATAGGGGAGGTTCTCCTCTTCTTTCTGATCTTAGTCTATCAGTTCTCGTCAAAAATGGCTGCATTGTCCTCTTCTGTGGCCTGGTAGGGCTGCTCCCCACTCAGGGGAAGGTGATCAAAGAGCAGGCCAATCAGATTATGTCAGAGGCAGTCCCTCTTCCCATTACTATGTAACCCACTTGGACACTGAACTGCCATGGGCTACATCTGTGCAGGGGTTCTAGGTTATCTCCACAAATAGTCCTTGGTTGGAGTATGAGTCTCTGGGAAGTTCCCTGTGTTCAAATTTTCTTGTTCTGTTGCTCTCCTTGTGGAGTTCCTCCCTCTTTCTTAATACTCCCTGAACCTTGTGGGTAAGGTTGTGCTATAGATGAATCATCTGAGACTTGGAACTCCTCTGTCACTGTTTTCTGCATTTTGACTAGTTGTGACTTTTTGTAATGGGATCCATATGATGCACAAGGAAGATTCTTTGAGAAGGGATGAGTACTACTCTCAACTGTAGTAGAATGGTAAGTAGTTAGAATGCAGTTGGAAATTGGTCTGGTTTAGAAAAATGGTGGTAGTATGTTCTCCTCTAAGATCCATGATCTCACCAGTGAATGTCATTAGCTAAGTTACCATGATGTTCCTTCTCTTGATTGAGCCTTAAGCCCAATTAGAGAGCTGCTGATTACTGTCAAGATACAAATGCCTCTATTCAAATTTTAGGGATGTCTTGACATGGTGGTAATTGTGGTTTATAGGTATCATAACTGGGTAGGACTATTGTTTGATTTTATCCATTGGTTGTTTGCATATCGCCCTCTGCTACTACGAAAGCTGGTTCTCAGGTACAGGTAAAGTTTTAAATCCTCCAAGTTTTATATCTGAAGTGTGTGGTGTTTTAGCAGTAGGGGCTTACCTTCTGCTTCTGGGAGACTACCAAAGGAACAGCAACATCCTGTATTGGCTTTGTGAGACTCTTGGACTCCCATTAGCGCCAACTTGAAAGGAGGGTTCTCATTCCTGGTACAGGGGTTTTTTTGGTCTATGGCACTGGGGACACTGTCACCCCAAGTGGTCTCTCTTCATTTATTCCCTTCATCTTTCCTGCCTTCCTTCACCTCCTCCTTTCTCTATAGGTACATTTATTATATGCAATTTTACCTAAGTATAAAATAAAATGATTCTGTATCTGAAACATCTTTAGTGTTCTTTATCCCTTCTCCCTCCTGCTTCTGTATTGCCCTCTTTTTCCAATTAAAGTCCTTCTCTTTGTTTTTCCCATTTTCCTGTATGTCACCTGCATCCTACTGCTCCTATTATCCCTACACAATCTCTTTTTATATTCCTGATTTCTGCGCTTACTTCAGGTTATACATACTTTCATCTCATCATTCTCAAGATTTGGAGATAACCACAGATGAGTGAAACTGTGGGTGTTTGTCTTTCTGGATTTGGGTTACTTCACTCAATACAATATTTTCTAGTTTCATCTATTTACATAAAAACTGCATGATTTCACATTTCATTATAGCCAGATAGCGTTCCGACGTGTATATGCCCTATGCACTGTATTTTCCTTATCCATTCTTCAGTTGAAGGACTCTTAAGTTGTTTATATTTCCTAGGTGGTGTGAATTCAGCAGTAGTAAACATTGTTGAACATGTGTCTGTGAAGTAGAATGTAGAATTCTTTCAGCATACGCCAGAATGATATGCCTATATCATTTGGTAGATTTATTTTAACTCACGAGGATTCTCCACACTGAGTTCCAGAGTGGCCTCAGGAATATGGAGTTCCAACAGTGAATGAGTGCTGTGCTTTCTGAATCCCCAATATCTGATGTTGTTGTTTTGTTAACCTTAGTCTTTCTGATGCAATAAGATGATATCTCAAAGTTGTTTTAATTTATATTTTTCTAATTTCTAAGGATGATGAATTATTTTAAGATATTTTTAAGAAGTTTCATTTCTTCTTTTGATAACTCTACTCAGATCCATAGTGAATTCTTACTTGAGTTGTTTGGTTTCTTACCTCTTCATCTTTTGAGTTTTTGTATATACTGGATATTATTGTCAGGTGTACAGCTAGCAACGGCTCCTTCCTACTGTGTGTGATTCCTACCTGAGTAATTATTTTTTTTAGCTGAACTGAAAAATTGGCTTTTGGAGATTCTACTTTTCAATTGTTGGTTTTAATTCTGAAAGTCCCTTTGAGACCGACTTATATCAACCTATATCCTATGTGTGACCATAGATTTAGACCTGTGTTTTGAAGCCTGGTAGGCTCTTAGGTATAAAGACAATGACTTTGCCTCACCCAGAACAACAACAAAAACAGTAGTTTGACATGGAAGGGTAGAGCTCCGTAAGACGCTGCCTGATTTAAGACTGACTGTTACAGGCCAATTCTTGCATGGACACATCGAGCATTTCACACAATCTTTGCTGCTCTGACTCTATGAAGGCACGGGGTGTGCCGTGCCCAGACAACAGCATTTCTCCACCTTCCCCCCATGTTCCCACTATTATCTTCCTTGCAGCCCGTCCTCCTCAGTGATTTCCAAGCCTCAGAGGAAGGGGCATTAAGAGTCCTGTTAAGGCTGACTTATCAACCACCACTTACTCTCAGCAATTTCTGGCCCCAAACATCTGTGTATTCACCACTGCTCTGACTGAGGCTGGAAAAAGCAATTGTATACACACTTATATACAAATATTTAGAAGGCTTCTGGCTATGTGAAAACTCCTGTAAGCAACAGTGCTAAGTTTGCTTTTAGGGTCTAAGACATAAGACATTAGCTTTGTTTTTTGTTTGTTTGTTTGTTGTTGTTCTTCTTTGGATTGTCTTGTGTTAGTTTTTTTTTTTTTTTTGATTGTTTTTCAGGCTTATATTACCAGGTACAAATGTCTTCTTATGGAGTGGGCCTGAGGTCTCCAGTCAGAGCAGAGAGCACCAGCTGCATTTTCACGAAGCAGTTTTTTTTTTTTTTCCCCCAGTAGAAACATCTTGCCTTGTAGGCTGGTGGTATAGACCATAGGGTTTACAGTTGGGCATAACATTGCTTCCCCCTTCTCCATAAGCAGCCTGCATAGCATTTTTGACACCATGAAAGCGAAGCTGGCATTGGAGAAGTTTTTAGCTAAATCCTAGCTTTATTTTTTCCTTCACCTTGTAATCATGTTTGCTGGCCTTAGAGTTTTTGTTTTTGTTTTTGTTTTTAACTAGTCATGGTGGGAGACCAAGAAAAGTGGCAAGGATATTTACCGTTTGGAGGCCTCTGTGCCTTTCCTGACCAAGAGCTTTTTCCAGAAATGTAAGATTCTACCCTAACATTCTTTCCGCCTCCTGTCCTCCCCGCTTCTCTCCTAAGTTGGCTTGCAAAGCAGTCAGCTTTCATATGGCTGTTTCATATATCTTTAATTTTGGCCAACCCTCCCCCTCCCTCCCTGAAGCTCTGTTCTCCAAATACTTCCTTCTGTTTTCACACCACATATGTTACACTTCAACACCCTCTGAAGGCATCCCCACCTCAGGGCTCCTTCCTTATTTACCTACTTCCACCAAGTATTACAGGTAAACATATAAATCTAAACAAGACCTTTCATTATAAATTTGTCTTAGACATTTGGCCTTAAACACACACAGAAAACTGGGCTGGAGAGATAACTAAGGGGAGTGTGGATCTTGCTGTCAAGCTACCAAACTGAGTTAAATCGCTGTAACCTGCATGACGAACTGGAGAGTCAACTTCTGTAAATTGCCTTCCTCAATCTCTCTTCTCTGTCTGTCTATCTCTATGTCTCTGCTGGCCTCTTTCTCTTTGTGTGTCTCTGTGTCTGTGTCTCTGTCTTCTGTGTCTCTCTCTGTGTGTGTTTATCTGTCTGTCTCTCTCTCCACTCCTTCCCCCCTTAAATAATGGTGGCAGCAAGGTGACTCAGTGGGTAAATGGGCTCAAATTCAGTCCTGATCACTTGGTGGTGGGTCCCCAGTCTTCCTGGGGTTAAAGGAGAGAGCTGGTTTCTATAAATCATTCTTTAACCTTCAGTACTGTACCAAGGACACATACACATGTGAAAACACTTTCACAAATAAACACATAAGTACTCTAACATTCATTTAAAAAATATAGTAGTTCTATCTTTTACAACTTCAGTTAGAAGTTTCTAGTCACACCAAGGTCCAGCAACACCTTTCTGAAACAATTAGCTAATAAGTATTTTAGGGGCTGAAGAAATAGCTCAACAGTTAAGAACACTTCCTGCTTTTGTAAAGAACCTGGGTTTGGGTCTCAGACCTACTGGTGACTTACTGCTGTCTGTAATTCCATTTCCAGGGCACCCAGTACTCTCTTCTGGCCTCCAAGGTCACCAGGCAAGCATGCAAATGCAACCGTACAAATGCAGGCCAAACTCATACCTGAACTAAATATGAATAAATCTAAAACTTTAAAATAAGTACTTTATCTCTATGCTTCCTAATTACTGTTCCATATATCCACCTCTGTTATCATTGAGAAAGCAGCCAGAGACTGCAGATAAATGGGTGCTGTGCATGGGCACAGCAGCAGTCCGATTAAAAATGTGTTTACAGGGCTGGTAGCCCACCGCCAGGTTTGCCCAGTCTATGTCCAGGCCATTCCTGGTCATCCTTCAGGATGACATCTCTCGTGCTGTCATTTTGCATGTACATCGGAATGTTGCTATGCCCACACAACACCTTGGAATAGTTTTCATTAATAATTACTGGGTGCTTTACTCGCAACATATATGGGCAAGAAAGAAAACTTGTAACCTAGTTATATTACATAGCTAGTTATGTCACATAAGCTGGAAATCCTCTTTAAAGAGTAGTTCGGACTAGGGCAGGGGGAAGGCATGCTCACTAGAACAACATTATTGTCTAGTTTCTAACATGTAACCTGTAATGCAGTAAACGACAGACACTCGTTATTAGGTGGAAGCAATTTATCCCCCATAAAACAATCATGAAGATTAGATAAGCTAATATAGTCCGGGTATTTAGAATGGTGCCCAACCCCTAATAAAATGTCAGTGAACATCATTTGGTATTTATATTACTACATTGATTTTTCCAGACTGATTAATTTTTATAATTATTTTAATTTTGAAACTAAACATTTTCAGGCAATATTTTCTGAAAACAGTTGTACCTGTCCCAACTCTTCTGAGATCTTTCCCACCTCGCTTCTGAATTCACACCTGAATTCACATTCTTTCTGTTTCTTGTTAGAAAAAAATAGGTTTCTAAGAAAAAATAATAAAATAAAAAGATTAAAACAAAAAACAACAACAAAAAAAGACAAATCAGGATAGGATAAAACAAACAGAGGAAAAAGAGCCAAAGAAAAAAACACAAGAAATACGGATAGAAGTAGAGACACCTATGTTCACTATTCACACTTTATTTTTTTTATGTTCATAGCAGCTTTGCCTTTTATATTACAGTTTATTCACTTTTTATGCCAGCTGTAGCCCCCTTCTTCATCCCCTCCCAAATCCACCATGTCTTCCTCATCTGCTCTCATGCTCCTCTCCAAGTCCACTGAAGGGAGGTCCTCTACCCCTTACATTTGACCCTGGCCTATCAGTTCTCATCAGGAGTGGCTGCATTGTCTTTCTCTGTGGCCTGGCTAGGCTGCTCCCCTGTCAGGGGGAGGTGATCAAAGAGCCAGCCACTGAGTTCATGTCTAAATGAATCCTGTACAACAACTGATTGTCTGGAGGTATCTCCATCCCTGATCTCAAGCTGTACTACAGAGCAACAGTAATAAAAACTGCATGGTACTGGCATAGAAACCGAATGGTGGATCAATGGAATCAAATACAAGACCCAGAAATAAACCCACACACCTACGGATAGTTGATTTTTGACAAAGAAGCCAAAACTATACAATGGAAAAAAGATACCATTTTCAACAAATGGTGCTGGTCTAACTGGATGTCTACATGTAGAAGCATGCAAATAGATCCATATTTATCACCCTGCACAAAAAGTCCAAGTGGATCAAAGACCTCAACATAAAACCAGACACAGTAAACCTCTTAGAAGAGAGAGTGGGGAAGAGCCCTGAACTTGTTGGTACAGGAGACAATTTCCTGAACAGAACACCAACAGCACAGGCTCTAAGAGCAACAATCGATAAATGGGACTGCATGAAACTGAAAAGCTTCTGTAAGCAAAGGACACTGTAATCAGAACAAAACTACTGCCTACAGATTGGGAAAGGATATTCACCAACCCTATATCAGACAGAGGGCTAATATCCACAATATATAAAGAACTAAAGAAGTTAAACAGCAACAAATCAAGTAATGCAATTAAAAATCAAGTTACAGAGCTAAACAGAATTCTCAATAGAAGAATATCGAATGGCAGAGAAACACTTAAAGAAATGCTCAGTGTCCTTAGTCATCAGGAAAATACAAATAAAAATGACCCTGAGATTTTACCTTATATCCATCAGAATGGCTAAGATCAAAAACTCAAGTGACAACACATGCTGGCAAGCATGGGAAGAAAGGGGAACCCTCCTCCATTGCTGGTGGGAATGTAAACTTGTACAACCACTTTAGAAGTCAATCTGGTGCCTTTTCAGACAATTAAGAATAGTGCCAGATCCAGCTATACCACTCCTAGGCATATACGCAAAATACGCTCAAGTATACAATAAAGACATTTGCTCAACCATGTTCATAGCAGCTTTATTTGTTTTTTTTAATTTTTTTTATTTATTTTTATTTTTTTATTTTTATTATTTTTTTCTTTTTAGTTACATTTTGTTAACTCTGTGTCCCAGCTGTATCCCGCTCCCTCATTCCCTCCCCAACCCCACACTCCCTCCCTGGTCTCTTCCCTGCCCCTTTCCAAGTCCACTGATAGGGGAGGACCTCCTCCCCTTTCATCTGACCCTGTTTTATCAGGTATCTTCAGGGCTGGCTGCAAAGTCCTCCTCTGTGGCCTAACAGACTGCTCCTCCCCGGGGGGGGGGGGTGTCAAACAGCCTGCCCTTGAGATCCTGTTAGAAATAGTCCTTATTCCCCTTACTTTGGAAAACTACTTGGTTACTGAGCTACCACAGGCCACATCCGAGCAGAAGTTCTAGGTTATATCCATAGAAGCAGCTTTATTTGTAATAGCCAGAATCTGGAAACAACCCAGATGTCCCTGTACTGAGGAATGGATACAGGAACTGTGATACATTTGCACAATGGAATACTACTCAGCAATTAAAAACAAGGAAATATTGAAATTTGCAGGCAAATGGTGGGAACTAGAAAATATAATCCTGAATGAGGTATCCCAGAAGCAGACACACATGGTATATACTCACTCATAAGTGGATATTAGACATGCAGTATAGGATAAACATACTAAAATCTATAGTCCTAAAGAAGCTAAACAGCACGGAGGACCCTGGGTAAGCTGATCAATTCTCACTCAGAAGGACAAATGCGATGAACATAGCAAGAGGGCTAATATCCAGAATATACAAAGAATGTATAAAGAAGTTAAAAGTCAACTAGTCACACTTGATTTCTGACAACTTTCTCCCTAGGTAATACAGCTTCCTAGTTCATCAGTCTTGCCTAGCTTGCACTTTTCTTATAAGTGCTTAGCATGTGGTGCTCTTTCTCAAGAACAACATTAACTCCATTACCGCCCAAGTCAAAAATCCTTAGGGAGTCTCTATGCTGAAGAAAAAGTTGAGAACCCTTCCCTATCGCAGATGAAGACGGATTTTCCTGCAGGCATTTTCATCGCAGCTTGCCTACCTTCCTCACTTTAAATCTGTTAGCTACTGGTTCTTACCTGAAGCCTGCTTACATTTTCTTCTTAGAATTTCAGAACAAATTATAAAGACAGAATTGTCATCATCCAATAGAAAGTAGTAGTTATTAGACATATCTGAACCTGTGCTAGATTATTCATGTTTAGTAAGGACAGATGAAAGATGAGCTTTCATTATAATGAATTTAATATCTTGAACTTTTTTTCTAATCAGCTGATTTAACTACCATTAGTTTTGAAAATAATTTGCTAATTTCTCTTTCTAGACTTATTTTGCAAAAGTTTCATATATATATATGGTTTACATATATATGTATGTATATATATATGTATACAGTTGACAGCAGCAGACAGTTGACTTATGAGCTATCAGCTCATACTCAGTTACTAATGTCCTGTGTTGGGTGAAATTTTGCTCTGTATTTTGCTTCGTGAAATTAAAACCTTTGTCGTTGCCTAGAAGAGTGAGTGTAGTTATTTTCCTAGTTCATCATATCTCCATTTCCTTTGGTCATTTTTACTTCTGTTAATGAAAATTGAAAAAAATCGGAAAGAGTTTTATATATTTTATAACATAAAATATATGTTATATATAATATGTGATAAAATATGTGAAAATTATCTTTCATTTTTTTCAATTAAAAAAAATTACTAAATTCCTCAAAGATGTAAGCCCTTGCTTAATGTAAACACCTAAACAAAAAAATACACAAGAATATAGTAAATGTGAAGGTTGGCCAAGGACAAGTGTTGATGGTTTTTGGTTGCATTGAGAGAAATGAACAATTTGATTCTTCTGAAATAAATGACTGTTTTCTTGGTTGTAAAAGTCCATCAGTAAGAGTTTGCATTTTAACTTTGTAGCACTTAATATATTTAGCAATAAAACGGGATAGTTAAATAAAATACATTTAAGAAATACATTAGATTCTAAAATTTAATCTATTTTAAAGTTGTTATAAACTCTTTAAAATGTTTTCTTGATGATGCCACATAAAATATCAAAAGTGAAAAAGGTGATGTGGAAAATAGCAATCCATTCTTAAACTTAAACCATGTCTTACGAGCTACACATAAAATCAGAGGGAACTTGGGATTTTGCACCGTCAGAATATAGGTCATTTAAGAGAAAATTAATTTAACTTAAAATCCATCCCAACCATTTCCTGTATTTGAAGCACATAGCAATAATAATTGTGTCTAAGTCAATATATGATGTTAAAAGTGTATTAATGGAGTATCTTCAACGCTGTCTTTATTTTTCTCACGCAGTGTGTAGTATAAAATGAAACTGATATTACTGTTGAAGGAGATCTGATGTGTAATTAAATATGTGCCAATAAAAATAATCTTTTTTTCAATAAAAATAACCTTACTAATATTATTAGCATCAATTCATGTGTCCTTTAATTATTTTGAAAAAACTTCTTTTAATACCTGGAAAACACCTCAAGAACAGTCAAATTTTTCCTTCAGCCAAACTTCAAAGGTCAAAACTAGCTTTGGCACCAAAAATTCAAATTAATTAGTCTGAGATGTGGGGAGATTGTATCCCAGTCTTTCAGTAGCTTGGAAGTGGTGTGCTTTCTAACCTTTACTGGTCTCTCGAGACAGTCAGAGATGTGAGGCTAATACGAACATACAACGTGCCATGCGTTGTGCCAGGCTGCCATCCACAGTTTGCCTTTTCATATCTTTGAGCTAAAGTCTGTACTTTCCATTAATTTTAAGAGGAATGTTTCTTATAGCCATCACCAACTGTGTTGGTGTTCTTACTTAACGCTCAGCTCACGTGATACATACTTGGATCATTAAACTGAAGGACTTGTACCATCATGATTTTTAATGAAGCATGTTTGAATTATGCTAATTCGCATAGCACTAGAATCAAATCAAGTGATCAAAGCTTTTATGATTACTATCATGTGCTCCTAACCCCCCTCTGTCTCTCTTACAATTGGCTGCATCTAGAAGTCTTTCTCAGGAATGAGGTTAGAAATGGATATTAATCAATGCTGAACATTGGAAAAAATTATCATGACCATGATGCAATTATTGTTATTTCTCTGTATTTGGCTATGAAGGTAATACTGTTCTGCCATATGTTTGCCTAACACCATCTACAATCAATACTGCATTCTGCCTTGACAGAAAGCTGAATTTTTATCTGTTAAATGTGTGAGCTTGGGGCACTGATGTGTCTCAAGTGGTTTAGGTCTGAAATGTGATGTGCTGAAAGAGAGTTGATTGACATCTTTGTTTATTGAAAAGTATTACATGAACAACAAAATGCAAGCCAAGGCAAAGCCCTCCATTGCAAAATGCAGCTGTGTTATTTTTCAATCCTATGTGCTTGGCCCCTTTGAAACTTGTCTGATGTAATAAAGCCAGAGGATATAAAACAAACAAGAATATTCTTGATTCAACACTCAAAAATTTAGACAAGGATGACATTTTTTTTTTTTTTGGCTCTGGGTAAAATCTTTTCCATAACTCTCTCCCTGCTTTGATTTTCTATTCTATTTATTCTGCAGAACTGTTGCATTTTTAAAATGTCCTCTTATGTTTATTAACTTGAATATAAATCCAGAATTCTTTAGTAAGAAAACAAATTGGAGAGGGTTAAATATTTTTATGTATTCTCTATAAATGAGAAAAAGACATTAATGACACTAATCTTAAAGCACTAAACATGCAGAATAAGAAATGAAGTTCCCTTTAAATTTTATGTTAGAATAATTATCCTCCTCAATGTAATTTGCCCACATTTTATTAGAGCTTTATTGTGTCAAGGTAAATAGAGGTTAGTGCTACTGTTGCGTCTTCCAATGAAGTATTATCTTTAATCTTGCCTTAATAAAATAGTGGTAAATTGCACAGTAGGGGTAATCACCAAGGGCTAATTTAGAGAGTTGTAAAATCCTTAACCAACTATATACTGTAGTTAAAAATAGATGTAGTTTTAAGAAAACACAAACTGCATTGTAGGTTGGAGGAAGTTAGAATACTGATACTAATAATTTTAATTATTTGTGTAATTAAGTGGAAGACATTGCATACCTACTATGTGTTTGTCAGTGCTAAGGATGTGGAAGATACAAGTGTGGATCTTTTTTTCACTAAGGAGATGTTGAATTATTTGGACAAATACTTAAAATCAAACAACTATAGCCTACATGTCAAAACATATCTGCTAAGGTGTTTAGAAAAATGCACTTCAGGAAGAGATTTCAGAATTTATATCTTCTAAAAACAATGTTTGTTTTATAATTTTGAATAAATTAAATAAAGTTTATATTACATAAATTTTTTGGTAAATGAAATGAACTCATAACAGTTGTTGCCACATGAACAAGACACATGAAAGCTCAAGCCAGACCGAATCTCAGAGTGCGGAGGAGAGGTAGACATGAAATCTCACTCTTTTTTATTCTTTTTTAAAATTTATTTATTTATTTATTGCAGTTTATTCATTTTTCATCCCAGTTCTAGCAGTCTCCCCCATCCCCTTCCAATCCCATCCTCCCTTCCACATCTCCTTCCATGCCCCTCCCCAAGTCCACTGGTAAGGGAGGTCCTCTTCCCCTTCCCTCTAACCCTGGTTTTTCAGATCTCATGAGGACTGGTTACAGTGACTTCCTCTGTAGACCTGTAAGGCTACTCCCCACTCTGGGAGAGGTGATCAAAGAGCCAGCCACTGATTTCGTGTCAGAGACAGTCCTGTTCCTCTTACTAGGACACCCACTAGGATACTGAGCTGTCATGGGCTACATCTGTGCAGGGATTCTAGGTTATATCCATGAATGGTCCTTGGTTGGATTTTCAGTCTCAGAAAAGAACCCTGGGCCCAGATTTCTTGGTTCTGTTGCTGAACTTGTGGAGCTCTTTGCCCCTCCAGGTCTTTTTCTCTCTCTCCCTTCTTTCATAAGATTCCCTGCACTCTGCCCAAAGTTTGTTTATGAGTCTCAGCATCTGCTTTAATACCTTGCTGGGTAGATTCTTTCAGAGGCCCTCTGTGGTAGGCTCCTGTCCCATTCCCTGTTTTCTCCCTCCATTTCCTGTTTGCTTTTCTGAATGAGGATTGATCTCCTTCTTCTTGCTTAGCTTCTTTAGGTGTACAGATTTTAGTATATTTATCCTTTATTTTATGTCTAATATCCACTTATAAGTGAGTATATACCATGTGTGTCTTTTTGCTTGTGTGTCTTTCTGCTTTGGGATACTTCAGTTAGGGTGGTCTTTCCTGAACAAAATGACAGTCTACAGACTGGGAAAGATCTTCACCAACCCTATATCTGACAGAGAGCTAATATCCAGAATATATAAAGAACTCAGGAGGTTAAACAGCAACAAATTAAGTAATCCAATTAAATAATGTGGTACATTCACTCTGCAGAGTGAATGGAATTTTATGTAAGAAGTGGGAAATAGTAAGAGCTGGAGAGGACAGGAACTCCACAAGGAGAGCAACAGAACAAGATAATTTGAACACAGGGAACTTCCCAGAGACTCATACTCCAACCAAGGACTATCCGTGGAGATAACCTAGAACCCTGACAATGCAGCCACTTCTGATGAGAACTGATAGACTAAGATCAGAAAGGAGAGGAGAACCTCCCCTATCAGCGGACTTGGGGAGGGGCATGCATGCAGAAAGGGAGGGAGGGTGGGACCGGGAGGGGAGGAGGGAGGGGCTTATGGGGGGATACAAAATGAATAAAGTGTAATTAATAAAAGTTAAAAAAATAATGTGGTACAGAGCTAAACAAAGAATTCTCAATAGACGAATATCCAATGGCAGAGGAACACTTAAAGAAATGCTCAGTGTCCTTAGTCACCAGGGAAATGCAAATCAAAACACCTTACACCTTACACCCGTGGGAGTGGCTAAGATCAAAAACTAAAGTGACAACACATGTTGGAGAGGTTGTGGAGAAAGGGGAACACTCCTCAATTGCTCGTGGGAATGTAAACTCATACAACCACTTCGGAAATCAATATGGCCCTTTCTCAGACAATTAGGAATAGCACTTCCTCAAGATCCAGCTATACCACTCCTAGGCATATATCCAAAGATGCTAAAGTACACAACAAGGACATTTGCTCAACCATGCTTGTAGCAGCTTTAGTCATAATAGCCAGAAACTGGATATAACTCAGATGTCGGTCAATAGAGGAATGGATATAGAAACTGTGGTACATTTACACAATGGAATACTACTTAGCAATCAGAAACAAGGAAATCATGAAATTTGCAGGCAAATGGTGGGAACTAGAGATCTCACTCTTAACTAAGAAGTTCTTGGCAACTGATAGCTGTTCATGTCTGTAAAGTCAGTTTTACCTTAGATTATAGCCCCTAGTATGTCATCCACACGCCGATGTTAAGGAATAAATGAACACTAAACATTGAACTTGATGTGTGTAAAGAATAAAAAGAAAATATATACCTGGGCGGACAAGGAAAGGTGGTAGATCTTGTAGGAGTTGAGGGAGGGGATGAATATGATCAAAGGACATTGTATGAAGTTTTCTAAGAAGTAATAACAAAGTAAAAGAACATTTTCATTCCCTCTGGCTTGGGCTTGAACATGCTTTGTGCATAGGGCTGCAGTCACTTTAAGTTCTTATGTGCACCGCCCTTCGTGGAAGATAGTGTTTTCTTGTGGTCTCCTACTGCTTCTGGCTCTTACAGTTTGTTTTCCCTCTTCCACAGTGACCCCGAGGCTTCAGTGGTGCTGTGTGCTACATAGGTTCCATTTAGAGGTGAGAATTGTAGCCTCTCATTTTCTGCACAATGTCTAGCTGGGGTCTCAATGTTAACCAGTACATACTGCGAATAGACACTTATTAGGTTGAGAGACACGTAGATCAAAGTGTATAATGATAATAGTGCTATGTACCTCTGGAAACATAACGGCAGGAGATTCTCTTCAAGGATCTCTCACCTGTCTAGCCATAGATCGTTGTTCTAGTATGGGTGACATTATAGGTCTCCTCATGGGGAGTAAACCTTCAAGCCAGGCACAATGGAGTTGGTTACTTGCATGATGTTCCTGCCACTACTGCACTTGTGGACATGTCGAAGTAGAGCAGTCATTCATTTAGTATGAAATTATCATTTCCCCTTAAGCTGTATACACACACACACACACACACACACACACACACACACACACACATATATGATTCTTGGATATATGGGATATATAGAGACACTTTTCTCCAAGTTTATAGCCTTGGTAAGTAAATCACTCTCCAATAGAATATCACATATCCAAGAAAATGTGGGGAATACAACCTGGTCTTAAAGGGAAAACAAACAAATGAACAAAGAAAAAAACAATCCTATATAGTTGGGAGGACATATTCAAGAAGAGTTAGGTAATGTGAATATGATCTAAAGGCGTTGTGTAGCATTCCCAAAGAACTAATGGAAAAGAAAAGAAAAAGGAAGCAGAAATAGTAATGCTTCCATTCTTTATTTATTTGACATTATTTGGATTCCCCTGATGAAGTAAAAGTTGTATAAAATAACTAGAATATAGAAACACAGGAAGAACTATTGTCTTAAAAATTCATATCTTTTGGACATAGAGAAATTATAGAACCTGCAAAGGTTGGGACATGGGAAGCCAAGAGAACAGAGGACTAGAAGTATCAGGCATAGAAAGCCTAATCTGCTTAGATTACTGATATGGAATTGCTGGTCTGAGAAAAAAAAAATGCAGGAAAACAAACAGTTGGAAGTCAAAGTGAAATTCACAGGATGTTTGTATCTTTGGTGATTTAGATTTATGAGACAAAGATCTTAACTAATACTTTAAAAACCGCTCAACTACTTAAAAACACATGCTAATTAAAGCTAAGTAATTAGTTATTTCCCCCCCCAGTGTAATGAAGGAAATAAACCCTGGAAGAGGTTTTGAAGCACAGTGGATGATTGATGTTGAGGTGTCCGGTGGGTCTTCGTCACCAGATCAGCAACACGTAAGGCTGGAATCCAGTCCCACGGTTTTGAGTAGTATTCATGTGTTTGGTGGTCATAGTAATTTAACATCCCAGAGTATATAGTTTTCTTTTATGGATTTTTATTGGTAATTTCATTCTTCTGATAGAGGTTTTATTTTTCTTTTTTAAATTTTTTTATTTTTTATTTTTATTAATTACACTTTATTCATTTTGTATCCCCCCATAAGCCCCTCCCTACGCCCCTCCCGATCACACCCTCCCTCCCCTTTCTGCATACATGCCACTCCCCAAGTCCACTGATAGGGGAGGTTCTCCTCTTCTTTCTGATCTTAGTCTATCAGTTCTCATCAAAAGTGGCTGCATTGTCCTCTACTGTGGCCTGGTAAGGCTGCTCCCCCCTCAGGGGGAAGTGATCAACAAGCAGGCCAATCAGATTATGTCAGAGGCAGTCCCTCTTCCCATTACTATGTAACCCACTTAGACACTGAACTACCATGGGCTACATCTGTGCAGGGGTTCTAGGTTATCTCCATGAATAGTCCTTGGTTGGAGCATGAGTCTCTGGGAAGTTCCCTGTGTTCAAATTATCTTGTTCTGTTGCTCTCCTTGTGGAGCTCCCATCCCCTCCAGCTCTTACTATTTCCCACTTCTTACATAAAATTCCATTCACTCTGCCCATCAGTTGGCCATCAGGCTCAGCATCTGCTTTGACAGTCTATACTGCAGAAGCTTTCAGAGGCCCTCTGTGGTAGGTTTCAAGGTTGTTTCCTGTTTTCTTCTGGCTTTCAGAGGCCCTTTGTAGCAGGTTCCGAGGTTGTTTCCTATTTTCTTTTTCTTCTGATGTCCATCCTCTTTGCCTTTCAGGATGGGGATTGAACATTTTAGTTAGGGTCCTCTCTTTTGCTTAGTTTGCTTAGATGTACAGATTTTACTGATAGAGGTTTTTAAATAGAATCTTGCTCTGTATCCTTGGATAGTCTGGAACTCATTCTGTACACCAAGCTCGCCTTGATCTCACAATGGTTTGGATGCCTCTACTTCTGTGTGCTGGGATTTAAAGGTGTCCACCATGCCCAGCATTTCACTATTAATTTCAGTAAATGAAGATGCACTAACAATGAATAAGCAGTGCACTGCTTTCTTTGATAACTCCAAATTATTGTAATTACACTATGGGATTGTCTGGAACTCATACATAAGTAATAGCCACAACATAAAAAATGTGTCCTTCATAATTTCTTTATGGTTTTTCTAGCTTGTTCCAATTTTGTCTTTATTTTTCTTCGTGTAAAACTCTGTAGACATTCAAAGTTATGTTTGGAATATAGGTTGCTATATTTACTGTAAACTGTTACATAAGGGGAGCAGTAATCCTTTGGGTTTTTTTTCTGGTGTATGACATTAATTGCAGGTGTAATCAGAAGTTTAAAATTTCAGAACTACTGTCACCACTGTCGCCTACCCTGCTGAACACAGCTGCTCTGGGAAGTAGCATTCCATACCTCTGAGCTCCTAGGCTACTGAAGGGCAGACTCCACTCGATGGAAACTAAATGACACTTGGCACTAGGTTGCCCTTTTGGAGCTAAAGAAAGAGATCATAGCTATTTGAACACAGTATTCTGTGCAGTCACTCTCAAGAAGGAAGGGTTTAATCGGTTATATGAGACTAAGCAAACTCCGGTGGAATTGTTCAGGAAGGAACACAAAAGGATAAGAAATCACATGTAAATGATGTTCCTCTTTAATTTTCCTGTGGCTCTAGTCTAAAGCAAACACCCTTACAGTGGATGACAAGACATCTTCCTCTGTCTCTCCCAAGCCTCTGACAGTAACGGGTATATATTGCTCTGAGTGAAGATCTGAAGCTGTTATTAAAATGGAAATATTCAAAGCAGTCAGAAGTCTGTGAGAGTCTGTACTGGAGACACATTAATGTATCTGAAAGGATATTAAAGCTGAACATAGAGGGGAAATGATTTTAATGGGAAGATGTAAAGCTGTTTAACAGAATTATACCTGAGACCCTTGTGTTGGGGCAAGTATTACCCAGAGTAAAGTTGGATGTTGGTCTGTGAGCTTTTACACTCTTGCATAATCTTAATGCTGCAGGTTCTGGTGTTTTAAATTTAAAAAATACTGTGCCGTTTGTGCATTACAGAATCAAACTGGATTATTTTCACATTGTGTTTGTAATGTGACATTTCTTACCCTGAATTAATATGTAAAAGTAATTTTTCTATAGCAAAAGTCATCAACACTTCTTCCTCAGATGCTGAGAGAGGCCCTTCATTCTACAAGGCAGAATCCATATGCTCTAAGTAGGATAGAAGAAGTATAATAAAAATAAGTTATCTAAAAGAAAAATTGCATATTTCTTAGTAGGGAACAATCTGACCTTATTCCTGCAAAAAATATGGAATAAGTTCAGTAAACAGTTTTCTCAAGGAGGAACGCGAATGTAAGTCAACCAGGCCAATGGTATGACATTGGTTTACTTATAACCACAACATACCTATTAGATTTTAATTATCCTTATTTTCCAAGTATCACCAGGTACCAGAAAGAAATTTTGAGACTCATTTCAGATGACACCCCCAATCAAATATTCTGGCCCATGCCTAAAGCACAAAATTGTAAATAATATGGGTAACATTTCATTAGTAATGGTAAATGGAATAAAAATGGAAGTTTTTGTTCTTGTGTTTACAATTGATGTTGGGACATGAAATTCACAGTGGAGTATAAGATTGTGAGTTATGAAGAAATACAAAATACTGTAGAGATGAACCGTATGACTTCCAAAGAGACACATGTAAAAGAGAGACCAGAGCGGCATTCTATGTAATATTTCCATATTCAGTTGTCTAATATCAGAACAATTTTATTTTCTTGTCTAAATTTTGACAAGATTTAGGAATACAAATCTTAAGTTTGCAAGCTGTACAAGATTACTATTTCAGATCATGTAGCATCTCACTGCCACCAAATGCTTCCTCCATGTTGATGAAATATCACTTACACAAAATAATTACATAAAACATAATGGATTTTAGAAACGGTTCATTTTGAAGCATGAGCACACAGGCAGTGCTTACAAACTAACAGCTGATGCAAAACGGTGTTTGACCTCATATCCTGTAATATGCTCCAAGTGATGCTCCCAGACATGCATGGCTATTTATCAACGGACATTCAGTGAAAATATTTAACATTAACAGAGAAATCAAAGTCACTCAAAGAATTATATCTTCAGATATAAATTTGGTAAAATTTACAATGAAATAATTCAGCTAGTGAGGAATAAAAAAGAACACATTACTTTCCTTGGATTGTTGCTAGATGCTTAAAACAAATTTTATATATGCTTCATGAGAAAATACTATCTCTAAGATCAAGAAAATGCCTTATGTAACTAGTATTTTTCTCTTTTCCCTCTCATTTCATCAATCTCTGCTCTATCTGTTCTCTCTTATCTCTGCACATCTCGTAGAGGAGGTATATTTGGATTGATAGGTTTTGTGGGTGGGTTGGTGTTCCCTGCCCTTTACTAGTCTAGTTAGAGGATGTTCTGTTCAGTCTCTATGGCCTCTGCTACTAGGAGTCTCTGCTTGATGAATCCCCCTCATTTCCTCCCAGGAGCCTGCCCTGACTTAGGTCTTCAGCTTCTCACAGAGATGCCCCCACCCTTATTTTCTCTTTTCTCTACAGACCTTCTGTCCTCTTGCCCTTGCTCTCCTCAGCTCTGATCTCCATCCTCTTAACTCTCTGTGCTCCTTCTCCTGCCTTGTTCCCTCTCTTCAGCCATTACCTCTGTCTATACTATCTCCCCTTCTGAGTGAGATTTGTGCATCCTCACTTGAGTCCTCCTTATTAGTTGTCTTCTTTGAGTCTGCGCCTCATAGTAGGCTTATCTTGTACTGTATGGCCAAAATCCACTTATAAGGGAGTACAAAATTTCATGGAAATGTAACTTCTTATATGTACTAGAGCTGGAAGTGAGAACCTCTGTGGGAGTTGGAGACCAGCAGTTGGCATCAAAATCTAATGAAAATCACTTTCCAGAGTAGGAAAGCGATGGGGATGATACTGATTACAGCCTGGATCATGATGCTAGCTTCTTTCAGTGGAATTTTCAATAGTTACTTCAGAATATATTAATATATTATTCAGAAGTTCTTTGTAGATTTTTTATGTGATAAATAAAAAGATCATGTCAACAATTAGAACAAGTAGTCTTTTACATCTATGAATTTACTAACATATTCTTCATTTCAAGTAGCATGTTGTGAATATCATTTATTTAGAATACTTTTATTTTCTTCTGTTTGTGGGGTTACATTTTATTCAGCTTAAGTAAATAGAAACTGAAAGGAAACTTAAAACACTTATAAACAAAAAATAAGAGACCAATTTTCTAATTGTACACAGGTAATGTGAAATAAGTTGTTTAAATTTCATCATACCAAGCAGTGAAAAACGTTAAGTAAACATTTGCCTATGAAGTGTTAGAGTAAGGGCCACACAATGACAACTATTGAAATAGCTTTTTAAATTTTATATATTTTATTTTTATTTTTTTACAATTTATTCACTTGACATCCCAATTGTAGACCCCTCCCTCTCTCCTCCCAATCTCACCCTTCCCTAATCTATTGAAAGGGGATTCCTCCTCTCCTACTACTTGATCCTAGCCTATCATGTCTCCTCAGGACTGCCTGGATCTCATCTTCCTCTCTGGTTTGGCAAAGTTGCCCCAACAGGGGGAAGTGATCAAAGAGCAGGCAACTAAGTTCATGTCTTGCCCTGTTCCCTTTACTAGGGAATCCACATGGAGACTGAGTTGCCTATTGGCTACATCTGAGCAGGGTGTCTAGATACTCTTAGTGCATAGTCCTTGGTAGATGCATAAGTCTCTACAGGTCCTCCTGGACCTAGATTTGTTGACTTTGTTGGTCTTCTTGTGGAGGTTCTGTCCCCTCCAGGTCCTTCTATCCATCCTTCTTCCATAACACTCTCTGGACTCTGCCCAAAGTTTGACTGTGAGTCTGTACATCTGCTTTGATACCTAGCTGGGTAGAGTCTTTCAGAGGACATGTATCATAGGCTCCTGTCCTGTTCCCTCTCTTCTGCCACTTCAGGTGTCTATCCTACTTGCCTTCTGAATGAGAATTAAGTGTCTTCCCTATGGTCCTTCTTGTTGTTTAACTTCTTTAGTTCTGTGGATTGTAGTATATATGATGTATTATATAGCTAAAATGTACTTATAAGTGAATATATACCATGAATGTGTTTCTGGTTCTGGGTTATCTTACTCAGGATAAATTTTTCTAGTCCCATCCATTTGCCTGCAAATTTCATGATTTCCTTGTTTTTCATTTGAGTAGTATTCCATTGTGTAAATGCACCACAATTTCTGTATCCATTCTTTGTTTGAGGGACATCCTAGTCACCAGGGAAATGCAAGTCATAATTACTCTGAGATTCCATCTTACACACGTCAGAATGGCTAAGAGCAAAAACTCAAGTACCAACACATGCTGGAGAAGTTGTGGAGGTTCCCTTCATTGCTGGTAGGAATGTAAATTTTACAATCACTTTAGAAACCAACCTGACACTTCCGCAGAAAAATGGAAATAGTGTTACCTTAAGACTCATGTATACCACTCCTGGGCATAAACCCGAAAGATGTTCCACCGTACAACAAGGATATTTGCTCAACTATGTTCATAGCAGCTTTATTCATAATAGCCAGAATCTGGAAACAAGTTTTGTTTGTTTGTTTATTATGGCTTTGGTTCCTTTTATAGAAAGAGTAATGAAATTTTTACTGAAGTGAAATCTCATACAAGTTTCATTTTCTTCAGTCATTGTAATATTACTGTTCTATCCATGGGTACATTGTCCTATCTAACTTGTCAAGGTTAGCCCTGGAGGCTCTCTTTCTCTAGGCTCTTTTGCCTTATTGAGTACCCCGTTCACCATAGTCTGTCTCGGAAAGCTGTTCTCTCATGTTTGCTGCCTTGTAAGCCATAGGTTCTTTCATCTTAAAACTATTATCAGAACTCATGTATGTCCCACTCTTAAACAGAAAGTAGTCTTAACGATCACTCACTCATACCTTGAGTACTGCTTTCAAAGTCCTGCGCTGATACAGTACACCTGCTGGGCATCAAACCCTTCCTAGATGCTCCATTGCTACCCAATGTGTATAATTTACCTTAGGATGATCTCTGAGCATTGTAAATCCTATATAGAAATAATCTACAACGACCTGTCAGTGTGACAAATACCTGACAAATCAACTTAATGGGAGGACAATTTATTTATAACCACAGATACAGAGGCTTCAGTCCAAGGTCAACTATTCTTTTCGCTTAAGGTTGGCAGCATATCTAAGTGAGAGAAGAATGTGTCAGAGGCTTGTCATCTCATGGAATCAGAAAGGACAGGGTACAAGTTACATCCTCGAAGGCGTCCCTCCTAGAAACTTTCTTCATCCAGATAGGCCCCACCACTTAACATTTTCATTACCTCCCAAAGATGCTCTTGATTTTGAATCCAATAATTGATTAATCATTGCAAACAACAGAACTTTAATGATCAATCTCTCAACGGTGTTGGCAGCTAAGGACAAAGCTTCAACCTGTGGCCTTCTGGGAGACTTCTTAGATCCAAATCTCAAAAAGATGTAACCACTAGTACAGCATTATGTAGAATAGCTTCACTACAATGTTCTGATTTGACTAAAACTCCTCTGTGCTCTATGTAGTCATTCCTCCCTCCCCTAACTCCTGGCAACTGCTCATCTGTTTGCTGTGTCAGAAACACAGACTTGAATGCTATGCAGCCTTTCCAGATTGGCAGCTTTCACTTAACCATAGACAAATTCTTCTGCATGTGTTTTCACGGTTTAATAAAGAATTTCATTTTAGTTGTGAATAAGTTTCTGTTATCTGGTTGAACTATAGTTTATTTATCTCTTCACCATGGATGGCTATCTTGGTTTTACTCCAAGTTTTGGCATTATGAGGAAAGCTGATATCTGCATGTTTTGTGTGATGGATTTACATTTTCAAGTTCTTTGAGTAAGTGCAAAGAGATGGCATTGCTGGACCATATGTTAAGAGTAAGTTCTGTTATGTATCGAACTGCCAAGCTTTTTATTCACAGTGACTATTCATATTCAACCAATGAATGGACTTGCTGGTTGTCATTTTCACTAGCTTTTTGTGTGGTAAGTGTTCTGAATTAGTTATTCTGATGGCTGGTTATGCTTCTCATAAGTGCTTGAATTCACATTTCTCTAGTTACATCATGTTTGTTTACCATTTGTGTATCACTGGCCTAAATATTGCTGGGAAAGTATTTTTAGATAAAATTAACATTCAAATGGGTAAAGCAGATTTCCTTCTCTTATGTAGTTTGGCTGGCCCCCTCAACAGCCAAGTGAAGGCCTTCAGATTAAAAGAAAAATTGGCAAGGGACCAAGAAGATGGCTGACTCAGGAGATGGCTCTCACTAAAGTGCCTGCAGTGCAAGCGTGAAGACCTGCGTTTGCACCCACAATTACCCACTTCAAAAGCCAGGAGTCACGTAGCGAGTTTGTGAAACCAGAGCTGAGGCAGAAGCAAGGGGGGTCCCTGGGGATGCTGCTCAACCATTCTGCCAGAAACAGGGTGCTCAGGGGTCACTGAGAGATCGTGTCTCAAATATAATGATAATGAGGTAAAGATAAGATAGGACAACAGACCTAGCTGCTCTCTGGTCCACACATGCACACTGAAGGAGCAGAGATACGCAGATCTTTGGACCTCACTGTCTAGTTAGCTTGGCTTAGTAAAAAACCCGAGGTCCTAGTGAGAGATCTTGTCCCATAAAAGACAAACATCATTATGTTTTCTCTCATTTGTGGTTCCTAGCTTTTATGTAGCTGTCTAAAATAACGTATGCATGCATGCCTGCAAGGCAAGAAGTGGAACTGTTTAGATAAACTAAGGGGACAAAAGGGAAGGGAGAAAGTAGAAGCATGTCAGAAAATGTCTTCAATGTTCAATATATGCCGGTACAAAACAATTAAATGTAATGAAATGAAATACTTTAAGATGGCTCCCCCAAAATGACACAGTTGATCTCAGTCTTCCATTTACATACATACAAATGTGAATGCATAGCTCCCATTCTTGAACACACACACACACACACACACACACACACACACACATACACACACCACAAACAAGGAAGTGAAAGTCTATCTCTCGTATGGTTTCTGAAATTTTAGAGAAAAACAAAGAATGTATCAGGAGAATTCGTGTGATATATTTGAACTAAAAATGTGTGTTTTTAGGTTGGCTGTGGCTGAACAATTAGCTGTGATTGACAGCAGACCAGAACTACTGGACTGAAACCTTTGCTTTACTGGGACAATCAATGCTGGTCAGCTAGGGCTGAGAAGCTATCTGTGATTAATAAGAGACCAGCGTTATTAAGCTGAAATCTTTTAAGAGGCATTTTCTCAGTGTCAGCACACAGATGCTAACTCCGCATTTCAAGCAGGAAGCTGTGCTTGGTAAAAGGTATAAGGTTTCCCAGTAGGCGCTGGTTTTGGTAGCATGTAAGCTGTGGGACTGAAGGGGTCGTGGAATAAAGCTTGGATCTGATATTACATGGCAGGTCTGAGTTCCGAAAGAGACCAGGAGGGGCCAGCGGTGAAGGTCCAGCCTCTGTTCAAGTGGAGACTCAAGCTCTTTGGAAGCATCAGGACAGCAGCCATGTGGCCGGTTTGAGCCTGTGAGTCAAGATGTGTATTTGTGGGTGACAGAGGCACAAAGGAGGGCGACTAAGCATTTTAGGTCCCAGAAGATCAGGAGTGAGTTCCAGACATCAGACACTGAACAACTTGCTCTGATTAATGTTGCTTTTGCTTTGATTTCACTATAACTGTGCTCTGTTTTTTGCCTTTTGGCAAATATGTAATTTATTAGACGCTGCCCAAGAAGCCCAGAGTTGAAAGGCTTTGGAATTTTAAAAAGACATTGGATGTTTTAAAAAGGACTGTGTAGTGTTCCACTGTGTAAATGTACCATAATTTCTGCATCCATTCTTCAGTTGAGGGACATCTGGGTTGTTTCCAGATTCTGGCTATTATGAATAAAGCTGCTATGAACATAGTTGAACAAATGTCCTTCTTGTATGGTTTAACATCTTTTAGGGGATATGACTAGGACTGGAATAGCTGGATCTTGAAGAAGTACTATTTCTAATTTTCTGAGAAAGTGCCAGATTGAGTTCCAAAGTGGTTGTACAAGGTTACATTTCTACCAGCAATGGAGGAGGGTTTCTCTTTCTCCACATCCTCTCCAGCATGCATCATTACTTGAGTTTTTTTTTTTTTTTCAGAAACAAAAATGTGTATTGTATGTGAAAAGAGTCTATTTTCAATAAACAAAATAATTAAAAGAGAACTGATTTTGAAGCTCCATAGAATTCTTTTTCTAATTTTTAATTTTTATTATTACAATTTAAAAAGGGAGGAGGACCTCCCATGTCCCTTGAGTTTTTGACATAGACATTCTGATGGGTGTGAACTGGAATCCCAGCTTTGTTTTGATTTGAATTTCTAAGATGACTAAGAACATTGAGCATTTAAGTGTTTCTCTGCCATTTGATATTCTTCTGTTGATAATTCTCTGTTTAGCTCTGTACCCCATTTCTTAATTGGATTACTTGGTTTGTTGGTGTTTAACTTCTTGAGTTATTTATATCTTCTAGATATTAGCCCTCTGTCAGATATAGGGTTGTTGAAGATCCTTTCCCAGCCTGTAGGCTGTTGTTTTCAATTTCATGTGGTCTCATTTATTGATTGTTGATCTTAGAGCCCGTGCTGTTGTTCTGTTCAGGAAGCTGTCTCCTGTTAATTAAAAACAAGAAAATTGTGAAATTTACAGCAAATGGTAGGAACTAGAAACAAACATCCTGAGCGAGGTAACCCAGAAGCAGAAAGACACATATGGTATATACTCACTTATAAGTGGATATTAGCCATATAATATAGGATAAACACACTAAAATCTGTAATCCTAAAGAAGGTAAACAACAAGGAGGACCGGAGGGAAGAGGCAGAAACCTCACTCAGAAGTGCAAACAGGATAGACATTGGAAGTCAGAGAAGACATGGAACAGGACAGGAGTCTTCCACAGAGGGCTTCTGAAAGACTCTACCCATCAGGGTATTGAACGACATACTGAGACTCATAGCCAAAAGTTGGTCAGAGTACAGGGAACCTCATGGAAGAAGACAGAGGTAGAAAGGCCTGGAGGGGATATGAACTCCACAAGAACAACAGAGCCAAAATACCTGGGTCCAAGGGGTCCTGCAGAGACCAATACTACAACCAAGGACCATGCATGGAGATGACCTAGACCCCCTGCACAGATGTAGCCCATAGTTGGCTCAGTTTCTAAGTGGGTTCCCTAGTAATGGGAGCAGGGACTGTCTCTGACATGAATTCTGTGGCCAGGTCTTTGATCACCTTCCCCTGTGCCAGCCACAGAGGAACATGATGCAGCCATCCTTGATGAGACTGATAGGCTAGGGTCAGACGGAAGGGGAGGAGGTCCTCCCCTATCAGTGGACTAGGGGAGGGGCATAGGGGGAGAAGAAGGAGGATGGTTGGGACTGGGAGGAGACAAAGGAGGGGCTATATCTGGGATACAAAGTGAATACATTTTAATAAATAATTAAAGAAAGAAAGAAAAAAAACAAACAAAGAAAGAGAAAGAAAAATAAATCAGACTTTTAAGGTGTTGAAGGTTTTAAAGGTTAAGGTGTTGAAGGGCCTTTTAAGGTTATACTATGTTTTATATTGTGCTATTAATATGAGATCTTATGGATCAAAAAGAAAAGAAATATGTGGTTTAGTGGTGATGTGTTTGTCTGTCAAGATGACAAATAAATAATTGTGCTGTTTAGTTTATGCCAACTTATACAAACTGAAGTCATCTGGGAAGAGAAAACCTTAGCTGAGGAGTTGTCGGCATCATCCTGGACTGTGCAAAATTTCTTAGTCACCTTTGCTCCAGTTCATGCTTTCGGGTTTATACCTCGAGATTCTGCCCTATTTTCTCTTGGTGATCGGCTGTAACGAGTAACCCTTTCCTCCTTCAAAATCGGTTTTAGTCAGAATTTTATTACAATGAAACGATAAGTAGGATTATAGGATACAACATTTTCCTACAATGCAAAAATGTTACATCCAGTTTGGTTCAAACTTACCCTTATTAATTTATATAATATATAATTTATCCAACTATAACCAAGATCAAAATGATTAGAATGTTCCTTTAACAATTCAAGATATATATGTGTATACACACACACACACACACACACACATATATCTGCAAATGGATTTTTTACCATACAATATGTACTGATTATGGTTCCCCTTGCTAACTTCTCTATGTCTCTAATCATGTCCCCTGCCCACACAAATACACACCCTTTCTTCCTCTCTTTCATTAGAAGACAGGCATAAAAAAGAAAAAAGCAAAAAAATTAAAATAAGAATGAGCAAACCTAAATAGGACAAACAAACAAAAAAACAAAACAAAACAAAAAAACCACAACCAAATAAACTCAAAAACAAAGAGCCAAAGTAAAAGCACAAGAAACATATATAGATGCAGAGACATACTCATTGCTAAACACAGAAACCCCATGGAAACACAGGATGAGAACTAATACTATTTAAGCAAAGACATATAGGGTAAGAAATACTATATACATATAGGGTAAAAAATACTAGACAAAGCATTATAAAGCATTATGGGACAAAAGCAAAGCAAAGCAAATCAGAACAAGCAAACAAACAAAAAACGAAACCACACCAAAAATATTATAGCTCCATCCCCATCTCTAAAGGAAAAAACATGGAATTTCTTATTTTTTTTATCTTATGTTTGGCTTCTGTTTATGTAATATCATTTACATGTTGACACTTTTGTTATGTTCTAGCTGTTTTGTAACCACTATTTTTTTGATGTGATGGTTTTTAAGTTAATAATAGTCATCTGGAATGTATTACATTTTTGGACAACAGGAAGAGGTCTGCTATAAACATCCTTAAGTAGTTGGTGCTTCAGGATTTACTTCTTTATTTCATTAAAATCACATTTTTTGTTGATACAAAATATTTGAACTAGGATTATGTTTTTCTAACTTTGAAAGTATGCTTAGTAGCTTATTATGAACTGTCATAGAGAACCATCAAGATCACTGGATTGCTGTGAAGACAGTTCTATGCAGTGATGACAGAATAACCTCATTGAGATGGGTCATAATAGCTTGTTTATTTTTCTACATCAAATAAAAAATTAGGAAATAGTGCTAAACCAAATCCCTCAGAATATCTAATTTACCTGTCACAAAGTAAATACTTTGAAACGTGCATAAACTGATTGTTTTCTCTTATGTCCCACTGTTCCCTGTGCATAGGCCCTGAAATTAGCTGGCAATTCAGAAAACACCACCCAGGATCATAGAATATTGGGCTTACTGTGGGAGGAGAAAGAACTGATTTAGGCATGAGACCACATGACCAGGTTGCTGGCAATATGGTGGGGGCTTTTAAGTCAGGCTTTCCAGGGAAGTTCTTCTCAGAATACAATTGGGCACTGTACTTTCATCACAGATGGGGAATATGGAAATGGTTCAGGCTCCAACTCATTACAGATATGACTTCTAAATGTTTCTTTAAAAATGGGAGTCCCTGAAGCAATTCCTCTTCAGAATGTGTATTTCCCTTACTTCTTCTCCTTTAGGGAGTCTGGCTATTTCTCTTTGTTGAAGTATTCAAATAAATGTTTCTTTATTTTTGTATATTTGTTTAAAATAGGGACAGCGATAATATTTGGTAGCTATAGAAGATGATGCACTAAAAGTGCTTAGATGCAAGGTTGATTTTTGTATGAGTGTCCCGGAAGCAAGCAGCCATTTCCTGCGAGGCGTCCTTTTTTGCTCTAAGTCATGCTTGGGTGTAGGAAGCATACAAACATGTCAAAGATGTAGACCCGTCATTAAACCTTTGATTTTAACTGACTGTATATAAGTCATTTTTTTCAATTTATATAACCTGTATTTATACATAAAATTAAAAAGAGAGAGAGAACTGGAGACATGGCTCAGCAGTGAAGAGCACTGACCACTGTTTCCAGCTTGGATTCCTGGAATTGACACGGCAAGTCACAACTGTGTGTAACTCTGACTCCCGGGAATCTGGTAACCTTCTCTGGCCTCCTTAGGCATCAGACACAGGCAGGATGCACACACACACACACACGTGCAGAGAAAATAGCTGTGTGCATAAACAAAATAAAAATGACACAAATTAAGGAGATAACTCCAGCTGTGAGCAAGTGACCCTCCAGGTCTTCACTGGCCCTTTTCCACACTTACTGTGTGTCCATGTTCGTGCGGGTCATTCAAACCTTTTATTCATTTATTTATTTCAACTTAGTATTTTCATTTATTTTGTTAAAATGTTTTATTATTATTTATTAAAGTTTGTTCATTTTGTATCCCGCGATGGCCCTCCCCCTCTTCTCCTCCTGGTCCCAGTCTCCCATCTCCTTCCCCTCTGTGTAGGGAAGGTCCTTCTTCCCTACGGTGATTCTGCGGATTGCACATCATACACCCCATGACACTCACTCCCGTCCTTCCACGTCTGTGCGCCACCCTTGTGCCGCTCCTGCCCCGGCCAAAACAAGTGCAGTTTGTGTTAGGTATCTCCTCACGGGAGCCTGGGAAACTCTCAGTGCTTGCCCCTTCAATAGAATTTAAATACAGACTTTGTACCCCAGCTGTAGCCCCTCCCTCATTCCCTTCAATCCTACCCTCTCTCCCTCATCTCCTCCCATGCCCCTCCCCAAGTCCACAGATAGGAGAGGTTCACCTCCCCTTCTATCTGACCCTAGCCTATCAGGTCTCATCAGGACTGGCTGCAATGTAGAACTGAGTCTTAACTTCTTTAGGTGTACAGATTTTAGTATGTTTATCTATATTATATGTTTAATATCCACTTACAAGTGAGTATATACCATGTGTGTCTTTCTGTTTCTGGGTTACCTCACTCAGGATGATCTTTTCTAGTTCCCACCATTTGCCTGCAAATTTCATGATTTCCTTGTTTTTAATTGCTGAGTAGTATTCCATTATGTAAATGTACCACAATTTCGGTATCCATTCCTCAGTTGAAGGACATCTGGGTTGTTTCCAGGTTCTTGCTATTATGAATAAAGCTGCTATGAACATGGTTGAGCAAAAGACAACCAGAACAGAAATCAGAAGAGGGAGAAATCAGGCAAAAAGGACAGGAGCCTACCACAGAGGACCTCTGAAAGACTCTACCCATTAGTGTATCAAAGCATATGCTGAGACCCAAAACTAAACTTTGGGCAGAGTGCAGGTAATCTTGTGAAAAAGGGAGAGATGAAAGACCTAGAGGGGATGGGAACTCCACAGAGACCAACAGAACCAAAAAATCTGGGCACAGAGGTCTTTTCTGAGACTGATTATCCAACCAAAGACCATGCATGGAGAGGACTTAAAATCCCTGCACAGATGTAGCCCATGGCAGCTCAGTCTCCAAGTGGGTTCCCTAGTAATGGGAACAGGGACTGTCTCTGACATGAACTCAATGGCTGGCTCTTTGATCATCTTGCCTTGAGGAGGGAGCAGCCTTACTAGTCCACAGAGGAAGACAATGCGGTCAGTCCTGATGAGAGCTGATAGGGTAGGGTCAGATGGAAGGGTAGGAGGACCTCCCCTATCAGTGGACGTGGAGAGGAGGGACGGAGGGAACGAGGAAAGGGGCTACAGCTGGAATATAAAGTGAATAAACTGTAGTTAATATAAAAAATTAAAATAAAAAAATAGAATTGAGTCCTTCTCCCACATCTGCACTGGAAGCCATCAGTTGTGGAGATGTTCAGTATCTTTATCATAGGTTTTAAGAGTTCTCTTTGATAGCTTCCTGTCTAGGCTGTTACTTTTGGTAGGGGGGCTGGTTTGGGATGGGGATACTGGTTGTCACAGAAGCCTACCTTGTCACTCCTTCTCAACTCTGTGTCTACAGTCAGCGATATCATCGCAAAAGTAGCTTCATTGCGCTTTACCTTCAGCGGGAGCACGGATCATGGGCAGAGCAGACCACAAGAGCAGGACCACAGACCCAGACAAAGCCTTTGGAGGCTTCAGGTGGCAGCACAGGTCACTTACGCCAATATGCATCCCTCCCAAACCCCCAGCCCCAGCCAGGCAGCACTGCCTACAGACATCAACATGGCTTCAGGCTGCAGCGTGCATCACAGACCCTGCCATGGGCTTTGGCGCTGACACAGGTCATGGATATCAACACAGCCAGTGTGACCATGCTGTTTCCCTGTTGACCTCTTTCACACCTGTCGCTGCTATCATGTCTCCACAGTCAAGGGACTGTTCGGCTTTCCTGTCTTTCCCATTTCTCCACCGCACATTCGTTCTTCTCGTGGTGCCTGGCAGCTTGGGTGTCTTCTGCTGTGTACCGCCCCTCCCCTTACCCCCTCATCCCCTCTGCTCAATGCGCCTGGGGCGGGTCCGATGATGAGGTCTTCTAAGCATGGTTTCAGAACTCATAAAAGGTGCCATTTAACAGGAGCTCTGCACATGCCAGGCTGACGCCCTCTGCAATAGGGCAGTTGAAACACAAACAGAATTCACCCACGCCTTCAGCCCACGGCCCAGTAAGTACCACCCAGGGCTCCGAATCTTCAGGCAGGAAACACCTCCCCCTCCGTCCCAGCAAGGTCTGCTCTCACAGGGGCCGTCCATGCAGCCCCCTCTGAGCGGAGACCAGGCCGGGAGACACACACGGGTGGCTTCGCAGACTCGTTAGCAGTGGATCTTTTTCCTTGACGATTTCTCCTCGTTTGGTTTCCATGTTTCACTCAAAACTGACCCTATTATCACCCTTACCGCATCTGCGGGCTCAGCTCTACTGCTGCATGGTGTCCGCACAGCCAGACCCGCACTCCCTTCGAATGTCTACTTCCTAAATACCCGTTTCATGCCAGTAAAACTCACATTCCCACCGTTATTTCAGATCTCAGTATCTTCTTCCAATTTCTGCTTTTACAACTCGCTTTGAAACCATTACATAAACTATTTAATTTCCTGTGTCTTAAGCTTTTCTGCATCCTGCCTCCATGGCATTGGCCGCAGTCACAAACGGACTTAGCTCCCACGCATAGACCCTAATTCTACATTCTAAGGAATATTTTAACGATCCTAGCCCCTCCTACCTCGAAGGCACCGTTTTTATGCTGTCTAATGGTCGTCTTTGCCTACATCACTTCCCACTCGTATTTATTCTCCAAAAGGTGGCTCGAGTCGTTTTTCTGAAACTAACCTGTCTAATACTGTGCTCTTGCTTACAGTTCAGTGATTTATAAAATGTATCGTTGTTCCCAGGGCTCACAGGGTAGGTCTGATCTTTCAGTGTCTGCCCTTCATGTCTCTTTCTCGTCCTCACAAACTCTCTTCAACCCTACTTACTCGGCCAACCCTTCTAGTGGAATTGGTTATTCCCATGCCAATGAGAGAGGCTCTCCCAAAAATGATGTGGACCATTTCTGAGGAATGACAGCCAAAATTTGTCCCTCACCTACACACCTACACACACACACACAGAGGCAGAACCGTATGATCAATCAACAAACATGTAACTTCTAATATGACTAACAAAAGCATCTTACCGTTGATCTTCGAAGTGCATTGTTTTTTTAAAAGCCATGGTGAAAGCATAGTTTTGTATATATAATTAAAAGTTTAATTGTAGTGAGTGAGAGCACAGCCTGTCTGGAACATACATACTTACTCAGATCACTGACATAGGGTAAGATACTTAAAGTAAATTGATAAATGAAAACTAACGTTAGCAAAAATGTGTTTTTCTTTGCCCATATCAATACTGTTTTGCATTCAACAATGACATAATTAATTTTCAAACTGAAAATACTTGATACCAAAACTTGGCTTGCTCATTAAAATTCAGGTGTAAACTCTGCTGAATCATTAACCTAAAAGTTATTAAAATATGATGAGTAACCTTCGAGAGAATAACTTTCAGAGTCCTTACGTTACCCTACTCAAACATATTTCTTTAAAGTTATAATTTTCAACTTTTTTGATTTTTTAACTCCTTACAACTCTCAATTAGTTATACATTTTATGAAGCATTTCCTAATATGTGTTATATCTAGCAGTGTTTATTTGCATTGGAAATTTAAAATTAGTATTTTAAAATGCAAACTATCCAAATACCCTCTAAGTTTCTATCAGAGTGATGACATTATTACATGCTTCTTTTTTATTTCTTTACATCCAAAATGCAATCATTGTGCAAAGCAGAATCTTGTTATTATTAAATCCACCAAATAGATCCTCTCAAAATGTCTAGGGAGAGCATAGGACTTCCCAAATCAGACTTTGAAGAACTTTGCTCCCTTACGTTATCATTTATCACCCTGAATGACTGTAAACTCTCCTGTGTTGACCTATGTGTTGACCCATTTTGTAACATAATTTATGATATGCAGCAGTGGAAGGTGCCCAGGAGATTCCTGGTGGTTAAAGTTCTTGGTGTGCAAACACAGGAGCCTGACGTTGCAGAGCGAGCACCCATGGACAAGGTAACCTAGGGTTGAATGGTGGAGGCATTCAGGTCCCAGGGATCATGGGACAGCCATCCTGGACACAGTGGTGGTCTCCAGGTTCAGTTAGAAACTTTGATGAAAAACAGAGGTGGAGAATAATCAAGCTACCATTGACCTCTGACCTCTATATAACACTTGCACGTGTGAATGTCTGTGCATATCTAAATACACAGAAAAACAGTGAAAAAAATAGGCCTTCCTAGTAGGCCTAGCATATAAATATGGCTCATTAATTAATCAGATTGGATAAAAGTCAAGCCAGACTAACAATCCTTCTGCATCACAGGAATTTTCAGGATGTTTATTATAATTCACATTGGGAATATTCCAGTATGGCGTATCTTACCCTATAAAAGTGTACTGGTGTTGGTTATGAAATAGAAACACAGATATCAGACAGCGGGAGGGGGAGTTACTGAAACAGCTCACACACACTTATAACACAGAGAATACATTTTAAAAGAAATGAATAGTAAGAACATCTGAAATTTTATAAAATGCTGCCATTTAATTTTCAAATAGTTGAGTTGACTTTTAGCTATGTTGCTTTTCTCAAGCCAGATGTTACCCTTGGATGCATTTGTTTATTGATCGGAAGATCTCTTCTATTCTGTAGTTAATTCGCTCTCTACATTGAGGTCTCTCCGAGAAGTCATTTCAGAGCCTCTAACTCTATTTAAGTTTCAGTGACTTTGTTTTTCTCTCCACAACCCCATACCCTAAAATGCCAGAGCCTAAGGTAAGAGGCTAGAGATGATCTCTGTAAAGCTTTAAATTTTGTTTTGGTTTCATGTACATGTATGAAGCATGAAGGAGCACATGTCTGTGCGCATGTCTGGAAATCAGGATGGCACGGGTAGCAGATGCTTTCTGTAGTCATCATCTCTGAGTTCGCCCTTTGATCATTCTTACAGGGTGGTAGGGCAGCGTTGAGCTATGGGTAATCGGCAAGTGTACATGTGGAAGGCTATTTTCTCCCCTTTCCTTTACGCAGACCCTGCAAATGCCCAGTCAGACAGGAAAGTCAGGAATGCTCACAGGAGTGGAAGGTTCTCTCAAGTATTTTTATTCCAAATACTGAGAAATATTACTTTGGGCCAAAGGAATTGATTGTAATGAAGTTGAATGAGGCTTAATGAAAACTTTCAGAAAGGAGCCCCTCCACTGTGGGTTCACAGCGTTGTCTTTTGGTTCGATGTACGGACAAATGTGGACGTTAAGTTCCTATAAAATTGTGCACGTAGAATGTGAAAGCGTGTGGCCCTGGGCTTAGTGCTGTAGAACACGCCAGGAAACAGTTGTTCTACATTTTCGGTGCGTACTGTGCAGCTGGGGAAGCTTAGGGAAATCATGTGTTTTCCTGTTGTTTGTTTTAAGTTCACTGCATTGTTAGAAATAGATTTTAAATAATCTCATCATGGGCAGAAAGATGTTAAAAAATCATTTCTCTCATTGACTAATATTAAATATTCCTTAAGAAGGGGAAAGCTAAAACTGACAAACATTCCATTTCCACTGTTAGTAATACGGATCTGACCAAAGACCGAGTGACATCTACTGGAAACCCAGTCTAGGATGACCAGCACTGATCACTGTGCAGTTTTCGTCTTGCTTGTGAAGAGCCGAGCCTTGCTGTACAGTTTCTATAGACATGATCCAAGCAGCCTGCTAAAGCTAGAACATGCTAGGGTGCTTCATATTCAATACACAGCCTTATAAAGAGAAGAAAAATGAGCCTTGTCCAAAACTCTTACCTCAGCACCCACTGGCAAAAATAAAATGTAAGCTGGGGACCACGTCTCTTTGAAGCTGATTTAAAAAAAAAAAAGAAAGAAAGAAAAAGAAAAAACTCTGTAACAGGCCTCTGGTGGTTACAGATATTGATCGTCAGAAAGTAATCTGTTCAGGTTTGGGGGCACGCCACGACAAATTGTGGAATGCATTCCTTCCTCTCCAAGGACGTTGAGCTTTTTATATGTCCACACTGTCTCGCTTGTCAGCTGTCTACTCTGTTTGACATGAATTATTTTCTACCTTTTATGGGGTTATAATTAAATATATTTTTAAAATACGGAATTTTATTAACACAGGATCTTTAGCTTGAGTCAGAACATTCTTTTCATCTTTTTTTAACCCTCATTTTTCTTCCATAATCATTATTTGATTCCCTCTGGCTGCCTGCTCCTTATTTGTCGTAGTACCATTCATCCACAGAGACCTCTCCATCTGTCACACAGCTTTGCTTTCTTTACCCGAAGCTCTGTTCTCCCACTGTGCCATGTTCCCCCTTCCCCTTCCTTAGTTGGACTGAACAATATTCCGGGCAGGTGTTTTCGGGTCTTTTTTCTGTTACTTTTGATTTATTAAAAAAAATGGTGGGAATATATTTGCTAATATCTGAAGGATGATATGACTTTTAAAAAATTGTGTGTTTCTTTGGGTTTTTATGAGTGAATATTGGGGTAGATCCAGAACATCTTAGCATTCTGAGTGTTAAGTGAAGCAGTCAGAATTGCACAACCAGAATTTGCATAAGAGGAAAGAGTGGTGTAACCGTCTCCTTTCTATGTGTCTACTTGTTTGTTAGCCATTGCCAATTAGCCGCTGGGTGGGTGTGTGTGTGTGTGTGTGTGTGTGTGTGTGTGTGTGTGTGTGTGTGAATTTCAATGGTTGGAAATGCTTAGACGTAAAAATTAACCTTTGTTGCTATCACTTTTCCTCAGACTCTATTAAAATTATGCTCTCTATTAAAATTATTTCAGAGAAAGGAAAACAAGTGAAAACACTAATAAAAGAGTGACGCGTGAAAAAACTTTTTGCTTACATTATTGAAGATATTGTGTTATCGTGTGGTAATCAATCAAAGAGAAGGCTCTCTTCTTACTGACTGATCTTTTAGGTGAGGGTAATAACGCATCAGTGAATGGAACATTTTCCAGAGGAAACTCAAAATGATAAGAATAAGAAATTCTACATTAATGGAGGCAATTGCATTTATAGTTCTGCTTCCAAGAATATTGTTACCTTTTGTTTTTCTTACAGCCTAATATTTGGAATTTAAATATTCAATATATTTTTCCACAATAGTTTGGAATACCCTGGTAATGAATTTCATCTTGGCATAGTAAGTATTGGAGTTTATTTGGGATATAAGACATGCTAAGCTTTTTTTTTTTCCTGACAACAGATCCTCATACAAAAAACAAATGAGTGAATTTGTGATCATGTTTTAGAGCACAGTTGTTGGAGATGGAAGATAAATAGATATATAGATAGATGAACAGACAAATGGATGGATATCTGACCGATAATTAAGTATCTGGGATGTATTCTGGTTATATTTTAGAAATCAGAACCAAACAAGAAATTAGTTTCCACTAGTTAACTAAAAATAACATGTTTTTGTTTTTTTTGAGGTTTGCTGTATTAGGTTTTACATGTATATAGGATTAGGGCTAGGGTTTACTGAAATTACTTCAGTAAAAGGATTTTTTGTTCAGCAGAAGGTATAGCTTGTGCTGACAAGGAGCTCACGGCATAGCTGAGAAGGGGAGATAACATTGCTTTTTTGCTGGTGTAGACAGAGGGATATACAACACTGGGAATATGATTGATTAAATTTAGATTATACAACATTAGGGCCAAAAGAGGAAAAGTGTATTAAAAATTTCAAGAGCATATCTGGACAAAGAATAAATGATGGGCTTATGGTGAGAAAAGTTGCAGAGAGTAATGCAGGTAATGCATAGAACTACATGGTTCATTCCCTTTTGCAAGAGGATAAAGTGGTAGAAGAAACAGAACTGAGAACATTAATACATATTGACAGTTGACTGTGTCAGGCCTGCAACAGGTAAAAATGCATATAGGAAACTCTGCCATCTATCTATCTATCTATCTATCTATCTATCTATCTATCTATCTATCTACTATCTATTACCTATCATTTATAGCCTACCATATCCAACAACTAATTTTAAAAAGGAAGAAACTTGCACTGAATTCTTTTGAATAATGAATAGGACCTGTTGTTAAAAAAAAAAAAAGGCTTATATGGAGAATGATAAAAATCGTTTAGGTTAAATCCAAAAAGGGGCTGTCTGCTAACACTGCAACAAGGCAGATTTTGAAGGAAATCTGCCTTCAAAAAAGGAAAACTTACTGAGGTTAAATTGGCATTCACAGTCATTTCACTGAAGAGATGTATAGATTAATAGCTGAAAGATACAAAATCAAGGATCACAAACACCACTGTAAAAAAAAAAAATGTGTTTCCCATCACTCTTTTTCAGCTTCACAATGCTGATGAAGAAGTCCCAGTAAGGTAGGAGGATAGGTCCTGCCAGTGAGGAGGGATCATGAAAATAAACAAATACTTCAATAAGCCTGAGTTTACAATTGAGAACTGCACATAGCTACCGAAGCTCCAGCAGTAAGGGGAACTCAGAGGCTGGCTAGTTCTCATAATATTTGAAATGCAGTTGTAAATTAACTCAGTTTCTAATAAGAATTAGAGAATATGTCTTACTCAAATTTCATATTTGAAGAAAAGATTGTGAATTTCACAATCCAGACTTTCACATGTATTTGGTTTGCAGGTTACTCTGTGTATCCCTGGTGCTAACAGAGGCCAAAAGAGAGTATCAGCTCACCTAGAACTGGAGTTATGGATGGTTGTGACTCACTCTGTGAGTACTTGGGAATCAAACCCTAGTTCTCCGCAAAAGCAACTAGTGATCAAAAAATTGGATTTCATATACACAGTAGAAACACTTCAAAGTTTGTGAATGAAAACCTAGTAAGAGGGTGTATGTGTATAACACAGAGAAAAAGTTGATATTCCAAAACCATCTTTAGCTACATGATGAGTTCAAGGTCAGCTTGGGGTATATGAAATTCAGTCTCAAAACAAAATTTTTAAAATTAAAAAAAACCAAAACCACTGCTCTGGGCAATTACTGTGAGAATAAAAAGGAACTGACCTTATGTTTACATTAGATTTCTGATTGAAGGGAATTCTTTCTGATCCACAATTGAGGGGCAGGGGGAAAAGCCAAAGAAAAATTGACATTTGAGTGTGAGTCAAGGGACAAGGCTCAGTAAGTAAAGAAACCACTATTGTAAGGATTTACAGAACTAAGTGTTTGACTATTAGGAATTATACAGAAAGGAAGCATAGTGATCAGTATGGCCCACTAGAAGCCATGTGTGCATATCAATAAACCACCCAATTATGACTAATGAACCAAAGGAAAAGAACTCACTCAGGAGTTTCAATCAGGCAAGCAATTGAGCAAGAAAAAAAATAAAACAAACAAATAAAAACACATGAAAGATAAAAGGAAAAACAAAAGCCTACAACATCTACCAGTTTGCAAATCGACTGGAAAGCTCCAAACGCAGAGTTCACAGGATGCAGAGAAATTTGGCCAACTGTGAACAACTTAAAACTTCAGAAATAGCAAATGCTTAGGTCAATGAAAGAAACATCATCCTCTTAAAATCTGTGAAAAGGGGAATTGGATTTTCAAGGAAAAGTTAAAGTAACATGATCCTTAAAACATGTGAAATATGACAGATAGTGTACAGAAAAAGAAAAGAATGGGAAGTGCATACTTGTAAAATTCTTGTTATGCAGGAAGTTATACAACATCATTGAAAATATCACTGCCAAAAATTATTAAATCAGTTATTCAAAATGCTTAAAAATTAATAAGAGAATTGTTGAACTCTAGAAGAAATAAAGAAATAACAAAACAGGTGGGCACAGGAGACAACTTCCTGAACAGACACCAACAGCACAGGCTCTAAGATCAACAATCAATAAATGGGACCTCATGAAACTAAAAAGCTTGTGTAAAGCAAAGGACACTGTCTTCAGAACAAAACAACAGCCTATAGACTGGGAAAGTATCTTCACCAACTCTACACTGGACAGAGGGCTAACATCTAGAATATACAAAGAACTCAAGAAGTTAGACACCAACAAACCAAGTAATCCAATTAAAAATTGGGGTTTTCCCCTATCAGTAGACTAAGGGAGGGGAATAGTGAAGAAGAGGGAGGGAGTGTGGGATTGTAAGGAGATGGGGGGCACAGCTGGGAAACAAATTGAATAAATTGCAATAAATGATAATAATAAAAAGGGGTATAGAGCTAAACAGAGAACTCTCAAAAGAAAATTGAATGGCAGAGAAACACTTAAAGAAATGCTCTATGTTCTTAGTCATCCGAAAAATGCAAATCAAAATGACCCTAGGATTCCACCTCACACCCATCAGAATGGCTAAGATCAAAAATCAAGTGACAACACATGCTGGAGAGGATGTGGAGAAAGGGGAGCCCTCCTCCATTGCTGGTGGGAATGTCAACTTGTACAACCATTTTGGAAATCAATCTGGTACTTTCTCAGACAATTAGGAATAGCGCTTCCTCAAAATCTAGCTATAGCACTTGTAGGTATATATTCAAAATATGCTCAACCATACAATAAGGACATTTGTGAAAACATGTTCGTAGCACCTTTATTCGTAATAGCCAGAATCTTGAAACAACTTAGATGTCCCTCAACTGAAGAATGGATACAGAAATTGGGGTATATTTACTCAATGGAATAGTACTCAGCTATTAAAAACAAGGAAATCATGAAATTTGGAGGCAAATAGAATAAAAGGCAGAATGTTAGATTACACCTTCTCAAGTTGTTAAGTTGATTTCTATACTAAAGGACCTAACAATTCAATCGTATGGCAACAAAATTTCAGGTTAGAACAAAACCAAACAAGACCCATCCACTCAAAGGGAACTTCTATGAAAGTAAGACACTTTTGATCCTGGTGTGTACCTCCCAGACTACAGCTTCCGTTCAGGAGGACCTGCCTGTTCTTTTCAGAGTCATCAAATCTTGCTAAGAACAGGTAGAAAGAATGAATTAAGTTTTGTTCATTTAAATTTGTTATTAGCTTCAGAACACTCAGAATATTCTTGAGATGGAAAGTTGTGACAGAAGTTGACAGGATTTGACCACCCCAAGAAGAGTTAGGCAGTCTTGCTGTCTTCTTTCCATAGGTGACCGTGAACTTTGGACGTGTTAATGTGCCAGTTGATCAGGTTCCTCCTATTATGGCAGATTCACCTGCCTGTTCAGCTAGGATAATGGCTGCAACTCAGCGGCATTCAAAAAAGCATGTGTTAAATAATAGAATGAATCTGGTAGAAAGATCATAATTGTGTTTTTTAATTGAGGGGAAACTGAAGACTTTTAGGGTACTGGTGGGTTTTGCTCACTCCAATAGAGGGACATCATATTCACAAATAAAGATAGGTTAGCAATAAAGAAAAACCCGGAGTTATTATGCTGTAGCTTATTGTTTGCAGTTTCAGATGATGTGACAAAAACTGCTGACAGTCTTCTGAAACCACCAGGAAGATTGTTTTGTAGTATATCTGTATAAAATAAGAGTTTAAAAAGATTAATCTAATAATGAACTTCAAAACTGGATGCTATTCAGTTTAATATACACATATATTTAATAGATATACAAATAGTCTAAGTGTATAATATATGTCATGTGTGAGATATATAATAGAACCATGGATACCAAAATGAAGCAGTTTTTCAGAGACTTAGTATAAATTCTAAACCCTTCAATATGATGCTCAGTAATTCTAAATAAGATACAATAGAAAAAGAATTAGAAGATAATCACCAATATTTAAGTATGTATACACATATGTAGCTTGCATATATCAATATAAATGTTATATATTTATGTAATTGGGTTCTATACGTTTTCATATATACAAATATGTCATGATTAACTGTGTTTTATATGTCAGTCTAAATTTCTAAATAAAATATAGTAAAAATATTGGGATCAATGAGATTTATTAGATGATATTTTGATAAAATACAAGTGAGTCAAATATAGATGTTTAATGCAACAGCTTTGTTAAAAGGAAGTTATGCCTTGAATGTTCCTATTATCAATAATAAGACAGATATAGCAACAATGTGAGTGATGAAAGCTACCATATTTTAGAAATCTAAAATCTATTTAATGTGTTAGCTCACTCTTAATCACTCATAAAGATGAAGTGTGACAAATTGCACTGTTTTGTATGAAATCTCATAAAGCAAAAGTCATGTCAAGCATGTGAGAATCTATTTGACTCTCCGGGTTCAAATAGTGACGTAAGTACATAGGCAAACATACTTTACAATTTTGTCCAGTATTTCAAGGAATACAGAGAAACTCTGAATGACAGAGAAACACTTAAAGAAATGCTCAATGTTCTTAGTCATTTGAGAAATGCACTCTAAAGATGAGGGTAGCTTAAAAATAATGGAAGATTAAAAACAGAATGTTAGTTTATCATTTTTAAAAGCTACAGTGAGAATGACATGAGACTTGGTCAGTGTCAACTCTATGTGTTACCCACAACCAGGGAACATTAAACATAAGTATATTAGAAAGTCTATGACCAGACTGTGTTCAGATGAGCAATACATTTGTGACAGCAACATCAACAGACTACCTCACACTATGATCCCTTAAAAGGTAAGGAAAGGAGGCTGAAGAAAAAAAAAATATTTAGGACAAGAATAGTATCATTGTCTTTAGTAAAATGTAGCAATGAAAAAAGCAATAAAATTTAATTCTGCTGTTGTTTTTACAGTGGTTTATTTTTAAACAAGAAATGTTTTTCTATAAAAGAAAGTAAAGTTCATGAATGATCTGTAGCTAAAATCTGAAGACAGTCTCTCATGATAGTAGAGGACAATAAATCATGAATAATGACAGAATGAATGGGGGATATTTACAAGGTAGACATCAAATGCCGGAAATAATATCGCGGTTTTCAACATTTGCAGACGAAGCTTGCAAAACGTAATCTACTCATATAACCCAAGTATGCAGACATCAGTTATACCAAGGACAGTGGTTGATTAATGTTGAAAGGATTCCCAATAAAGCAGAAAAGCCTCTGCCAACGAAAAGTCCTTCAGAGGAATGTAGAGGCAGAAAAGTATTCCTCCCAGGGAGACCAAGGGCCTGTGAGATTTCTTATACTTCTGTCTGAAGGTATTGTAAGGGCATATGTTTCAGCAGCAAGTCAGTTTGGGAAACAGAACTAGGGATAATGGTTTAATTATCCAACTTAGTTCAAATACACGAAACTCAGTGAATATTTAGAATATCAATTCGGACTATAGTTTACAGAACTAACAGAATGATGGACACACATGGGAAAGGGCAGCATTGGGCAGAAGAGTGTCTTCAAGAACTCTTGCTCAATTTCAGATTCAAGACTAGACTACAGAATTTTCTTGTAGAGCAGTAATACTATTTGAAAAATAAGGAAGAAACTCCAAAACATGTCATCTGGCCTTGCAACTGAAAGAAGAAACTTTGGAGACTTCTAATCTTATATTTTCTAAAGTAGGTTTAGTAATAACTACGGCAAGGCAAGGAATTATGTGAGAACCAGTCAAATAAATGTATACCTTTGTCAAATGTAGAGGCTGCTCTTAACCCTGAAGAACCTATTTTTATCTCATGTACTCCAATAGCTAATACTTAATGAGCATTTGAGCATATTTGTATTTACCACATTATTGACATGCATTATTTTTAGTTAATTTATACTAACTCCCCGCAGTAGAAGTGATGATCATAATTCAAGTAAGGGAAACTGCCTTAAAAAGTTCAAAATAATTTTTTGAATAGCAATGCCCCAAATTGGAATAACCAGAATTTCTATTCCAGTTTCTTTGACATAAGAACTCTCATCCCCTCTCTTGATGGCCTTTGGATTACTGATGTTGCTGGAAATAAAACTAGCCTGTATCGCAAGTTTGAGAAACAAAGAGGTAGAAACACACTCGAGACGTCCTGTTTGCCTTTTGGGAGGTTGGCAGTCAGACGCGGCTCTACACTCTGGATCCAATCAAAAGTTTAGTACTGTCCAACCTTCCATATGGCTGAGAGATCTGGGTCTGTCACAGATGTCGCATTGCAGGCAGCTTCCTACATCACCTGCAAGACATGTGCGACCCAAGTGTGAAAGCAGAATTTCTAAAAGTTACCCCAGCTGGGTTTGTAATGGTGAGGCAAAGACCAGCACAGCCCCTACCATGGGAACCAGCAAAGTTGGGGGATGATTCACTGTAAGGCCCTGAGTCAGCGGCTCAACAGGGAGCTGAAATGGGGCTTTGTGAGGAGGTGGAGGCAGCCTGGCAGAAGAAAGGCTTGGAGGATACATTGAATCACAACTTCTAACAATGTGGCATGGCTATGCAAACATCAGACAGGCCAAACTTACTTGCAAAAAAATCAAAGACTGAGTGACTCTTTTTGGGCAAGTGTGTCTGGCAGCCTACAAGGAGGAAAGGAAGGGCTGCACGTACAATATGCTGTGCAGACAGAGGAGAGAGTCCCAGCCCAAAGACGGCTTCCATGTGTGTGAAGTGTGGAAAAGCTGAGGCACGAACTGGGCTCTTCAGCCACATTCTCACCCGTGGAAAGCCATCCGCCACCAGACAAATCTCCAATTTAAATGACAGCAAAATGTATGCTTGGAGTTATCTGACCAAATTAGCAACTGAGATATTCTAGGGACTTAATTTGCACATTGAGTTTTAATAGTATTATATTTGTATAGCAGATTATGTAACCAAAAATGTTAATGGGAAAATGATTTTATTTGACTGGGAAATTGGCACCCTGACTAATTGTCTGAAAATGAGCCAAATTTAAAATTCAGATGCTATTTGAATGAACTAGTATTGACTGAATTAGGATTTATTGTGTAAAATATGCAGTTTTTAAAAATAGCATAAGGAAAGAAAAAAAAAGAATTCAATGAACTAAGTTTGTGTACTTCAGTATTCTTGGATGAGCTTCCAAATGGCAAAAATAAGACCATCAAAATCATCAGAAGAATGGGGCAGCATGGGACACGATAAACGGCCCTCACCGATCAGACTGCAGGAGTAGGGTTTTTGCTTGTTTCTTTCTTTGTTTGCTTTTTGTTCTTGGTGTTCATTAGTGGGATGGGTTGGATTCTGTGTATCACTTAGCCAGATAATAGCTATTTGGTAAAATATTTGTGTACTCTTGTACAAATACCTTGAAGTATTATGTGCTTATTCTCTCTGTATTGGTACGGCATGACAATACACTTAGGAAGAAGAGTGTAATACATAGTGTGCTTTGTATATCATGGAAGCTCAAAGTTTGTAATAAATACTGATATTTTTGTTACTATGAAACGTATCAGCTGTAACTAGCAGTCACTAAATAAATAACACCTGGTGGCAATTACTTTCATGGAAGGAAATGTTGATAAAAACATTTTATTCTTTGAAAGGATCTCCTTTCTTAGTTAACTATAATGATCTTATTATTCAAGATACCCCGTCGCCTCTTGGGCAAGCGTGGCTCTTGTAAATAACAGTTAAATGACCCTTTATTCCATAACTTGCCTGTGGGGTGTGGAACAGTACAAGGCTTCTTCAGGAAAGCCTTTTTCTCTTCACCCTATCACTGGCAGCCCCCCTCCTTAAGACAACGTCTTCAAGTTGCCATAGACAACTGTGAGTGTTAAATGAAAATCTTTGACAGGAGCTAAGACTTTTGGGCATTAAGATAAAGTTTTGCTTCTTTCTTGGCATGTGAAGATTGAGCGTGTGCTTTGACACTAGTAGCAAAGGATGTGAGCAAGGCAACTTTCAGAGCCTCAGAGGTGTCGGCAGAAGGGAAAATCAGCAGTAGTCAAAAGTATCAAGGTGATTTCCCACCTATGGAATCCCAGGAAGCCAGTGAGCTCACTGCCCCTTTTGTCTGAGAGCCTCTTTCTCTACTGTCAAATGCCGCATAACCTGCCTTCCAACTTCCAGCACAGCAGTTCTCTTAGGGACAAGCACAGGGATAAAAAAACAAAAACAAACAAGACCATGTGCAAAATCCTTAACATCGTCTTTCTTGATTTACTCACAAGAAGGAATGTTATTGTTAGGGAGAGGTCCCTGAAATATCGCATAGACAGAATACTCACTATGTCTGAATTTCTTCAAGAGCCGAAACTACCAGTTTTTAAGTGAATAAGCGTTTCTAGTTTCTCCTGGTAGTTTGAGACTTGGGTTGTAAAACATGATTATGTTTGCATTGTGAATGTAGGGAACATGTTCTTGCTGGTGAGGAAAAACCCCACCTTTTAATTGATATGTAGTCTGTATAAATTGATGTCTACCTGTCACGAATTGAGACTGGTGGATTATTTTTTACAGTTAGGCCCACATCCATATATCCCATAACCAGGGTAAGAAGCATGACATTATACATAACAAGGTTTACAATCATTTGAATTTTCTGAATACTTTCATTTGGCTCATTTTCAAATTTTTAAGTTAGCAAAATTTCATCACATAGAGATTACACCTGTATTCAAACATTCTGGTTTTGTAAAGACTCCCCTAATAACTCCATCACATAATTTCCACTAATATTTAATTCATTGCACGTAGCAACCTGTATAGCTATAAGAGAGGACATAAATTAGCATTGCAGAGTATGAACATTTGCTTCATGGCAAAACTGTTTCTTCTGGCAACCATTTTGCATTTTTAAAGCCACAAGCACCCTGTGTAACAGAACTCCAAGCAGTGGGGCAGCAAAATGGGATAAAGATACTGTAACTAAATGAAGGAGGGCCAGAGGGTTAAAAACTTTGCTGGATGATTTTTCCATGGCTGCCCCAAATTCATATCTCAGTAGATGAATGAAGCGAGTCCCATGTGGGAGTTATAAACTTGCTGGAAGTGGATGACGCCCTTCTGCTCTGCTGGAGTTTGTAAGTAGTTTCTAGGAGCTGCTTTCTACACAACTGAAATTGATTGGATTGTTTTATTTTTCTTCTGGCAAGAAATGTTTTTCATGTCTGCATATTTTTCTGTCAGTTCTCTTGGTTGGCTTGATGACAAAGCTTTCTGCAAGATCCAGACACAAAACGCTTCTCCTCTGAAGGCTCTGACTGCGCTGTCTTGCTCTCTGGTCCACCTTGGATTGTTAGCTTTGTTCCTTGGATAACCTGTACAGTACCTCAGTGTTTTTTTTTTTTTTTTTTTTTATTGTACATTATTAGTTTGTGCCACTCACTCATAAACTATGTCATGAGACCTTATTTATCTGCTTTGCATATTGCAGGACCAAACTGATTTACTTACACTTCGCAATTTGTGATCTGAATATAAACAGACACTCAGTTCCAGATTTGAAAGGCTTTGGGCAAATTACTCCCAGTAGAGGAGACCATACTTACTCTAGCGCCTCGTAATGGAGAATTCCCTCCTGTTAGCTCAGTGACTTCTTTACACTGTTTCTCAGCCAGAAACCCACAGCAGAACTGGGCATGAGTAGCAGCCTCCCCAGGGTGCCTTCTTAACCTTCATGGTAAGAGAAAAGAAAAAGCAATTCCCATTGGACATTCTCCTAAACACCTTGTGTGTCCAAAAATAAAATAAAATAAAATAAAAAATAAAAAATCTAGCCACTTCTAAGAAAAAGAAAGTAAAATAATACTCATGCCTCATAATCCATTTATTGGCAAACACTCCTTTTAGTCTTTATTATTTTTTTTAAGATAAGAACAAGAAGTCTTTGGAAATAAATCAAATTATAATTGCTTGTAACACAATTAATAGTGTCTTAAAGTTAGTGGCTGATACTCACTGTTCTGTAGAGGGCGAGGTAGTCTACCACATCTGTTCTTGAAGTTACCCTCGATTTCTATTGTAAACTTTTAACATTTTGTGTGCTAGGCGATGAAGTGATACGGGACATCATTATGTCCTCTCCTCTGAAAGGTATATCGTACTTTAACAGGGAATTAGTGTACATATACCACCTTTATACATATATGTATACATGGTTGCCTGGGAAATGCTGCATGAAGTTCGGTGGAAATTTGAATATACCCAAATAAACCTTTAGGCAATGAAAGTATTGAGTTACCAATGTTCAAATTGTTCTGTTCAGGCCAGGCTTTTAGATTCGATCGTTTGTTCTACTTAAAATGCACCGTCTCTTAGGCAAGTTATTTAAACTTTCACCTATAAAATTGAAGTAATAAAATACATCTGTTAAGTTGTTATGAAACTTAAATGTGTCAGTGAATGTAAAGTTTTTATAACAGTGTATATGCAACATGGTAAACACGCTGCGAGCATTAGTCAGGGTGCTATGATAACTACTGTTGTTTCATATGTAATTACCCTGCTGCTAATCAAGCACAATTAAAACAGAAGACATAGGAAACGTTTGAGTGTTATTATAAATAACAATAGATCTACTTGTTAATGGGTCTTTCCATTCCTTAAATCATAAACAAAAGAGGTTTTTCTCTATTCCAGAATTCTAAATAGTCGCTACCAGGGAGAACAGAATTCCTAGATTCTTTGTTTTCTACCTTTCAGCTCACCAGCTATATATAATAGCTATTCAGGCATCAAATTTTAAACAAGTGTTATATAAGTGAATCATGAAAAAAAATTTAAGTGAATTAAATTTGGGGTTCATTTGAAAAAAATACTGCGTGTGATAATCACTGAAAGTTCTATAAATAGATGAATTTTAAACATAGACTACATGAATTGGGTTAATATGTCAGCATAACAGAGATTAGCTCTCAACAACAACAACAAAAAAAACCAGCAAAATTAAGATCTTGAGATAAAATAGAGCATTGTTCTGGGTTTGTTCGCACAGGTAATGTGATGGTTTAGGCAACTGTTTCTCCAACTTTTGCCTGAAATGTCTTCCTTCCAAGTTTTCACTTGTAATTTTCTTTCTTTCTGGAGAGCTGTGAGTTTCTCCAATCATCAGGATCAAGTGTGATATCTTTTATCAGCATGTGAGTTACTGCTTATAAGAAACAAGCACCTCTTTTGTATTTTAGCATTTGAGATGTAGCCTACTTAAAGGAAACTACAGATAAAGCTTATATCAGGATGAGCAACAGTAAAATTATAAACTGGTCTATGATACAAAGATATATAAAGAATATTAAAAAAAAACATTTGTCTCAGGCTTAGAATTAAAGAAATCAATCCTTCACATTTTACATGGGGTAAAACTGGACATGATGGTACTAAATTATTAGAAATTAAAACCAAATTTAAATGTGTTTTCTTTCATCTTGTTCTTGGGTTTGCCTGGGGAGTGCATGAAATACTAACTTTCACCATCTCACAATGCCCTTACATTATGAACATTTGAAAACAAGTAAACAGTAATTATCATTGACCTTAGGATAGACTCTGAAATACTAAGCAGTATTTAAACCTCTATGGCAGCAGGAGGGAATAAGAAGTGCCATCTTAGTTAGGATGCTTAGATTATGTATGTTAGTTGTTAAAGCATTTATTTTGCAAAACAAAGAAAAGTTGATAGGGGAAGCAGTAGTGTAGCGTGTTTTCCTAATTTACAGTCTTTTGTAGGAGCTCACATATGTGACAAAGTATGAAATCAACTGGGCTATTTTATATCAGGGAATTGGTTTCATTGCAAGTGAGGCTAGGTTATAATTGATGATGATAAATTATTACACATGTGGTTAAGCCTTTATTTAACTTGTCTTAGTCTTAAACTTAGAAATAGCGATGCTTGCTTTTGGTCCTTGCAAAAACTGTGGCTGTTTCTCTGGGAAGCACAGCCGTGGTGCTTTTAGCCCTCCCCCCTCCCTCCCCTTTTCTTGAAGTGCTTCTTTTGTTTGTCTCCATTACAGCAGCACGAAGGGACACAGTGTTTCTGCACAGTGGGAGTTGGCAATCTCCGAAGAGGCTTTTCCAGCACTGCTTTTTAGACTGAAATCATTACAATCTTCAATAGCTACTTGTATTAAAAAAAAAAAAGGAAAGAAACTAGCACATTATTATTCTCAAAACCATCTCAATGTAAAAAGAGGCTATTTGCTTCCCCTCCCCTCCCACCACCCTGCTCATCTTGCTTCTTTTCTTTCTAAATGTGTTTCCTTCACACCTAAGTTTAGTTTGCATGGTCCTGATTCACTAATTCTATTCAAACTAAGTATACAAATGCATTTTTTCCTGTTGGTTCTGAATATTTTTACATTGCTTATGCCAAGGACTGTCGTCAGAGATCTTGCACTCCTTGGTATTTGATTTTTATCTTTGAGAGTTGTAAAATTTATCAGCACTGACCCAAGTAAAGCCTTCAAATCAAGAAGTTGTTAGCATGTTTGCTTGATGGAAAGCGGTTTTAATAACTTTACAACAATTACTAAGTAGATGAGAATCCTTTTCCACAGGCATTCACGGATCAGACTCTGACCCCGTGTTTTCCTGAAGGTTTCTACATGCCACTTCCATCACTAGTAGCATTCATATACACACGCCCGCGAGTGACCTGCAGTTCACAGAAGCAGCCCAGGACACAAGGAGCTGCTGCGGGCAGGGCCTCCACCCCATGAAAGGGATTAGCGTGTACGAACTCATACCATTTCCAACAGAGGTTTGTAGTGTTGTCTTGTAATTTATTTGTTCTCTTCAGTGAGTGTAACTATGAATAATGAAAGGTATGGCATGAATAAAAGAGAGTAATTTATGTACTTTATCAAACCCACACAACTAATTTATATCCTACAAAGCAAGTTGATGTATGTAATTTCAAATAAAATAAAAACAATATGTTCTATTGTTAGGTAAGTGTGGAAAATATCAAAAAAGAGGGCGAGAAAACAAAAGAAATGTGTAATTTGTTATCTATGCCTTTCATTTTCATGTTTTTTAAAATAATGATTCAGTGAAAAGTCACAGGCATATTTGGTTTCGTTTGAACCTACAGTGCTCCCTGGGCCCACCATGGAATCTTCCCAGATGTCAATAAAGTTATTCTATCCTTCTGCTTCTAGTCACAGGGCTTCAGCCGGAGTAACGGCTCGAGAGGTTTTCTTTTTAAATTAATATTTTGTTCATACTATTTATACACTCTATAGTTAATTAGAGTTATTTGTTTGGAATTTAATTTTGTTTCTTCAAGTTACTTTGCAGGAACAAATGCAAGTTTACCAAAACCACGTTTTTACGCACCAGCTCAGCAGGATTCTTCTTGACAAAATTTGGTCTGCACTTCAGGGTGTAGTTTCAATAATATTTTTTCATGGACTGCCTCCCCTCTCTGCTGTCTTGGGTTCCTACCAGCCTCTCTGGCAGTCCTGGGGCCATGCACTTGCTTTCTGTGGTGGACATTAAACATTCTTCTGCAACACCAACATCTATGTAGGATAGCTCTCTCCTACTGTTTTTAAATGCCTTCAGGATTTCCATGCTGCGCTCTTGCTCCTCTGAAGACCTCCCTTAGTACTGTGTATGCTGACACTTCCTGAATTCTTGGCTGAAAAAATAGAAGAGGACTGTGGTTTAGAATCTCTTTTGCGTGACACAAATTCTTTTTAAAAATTTATTTATTTATTCACTTTCCCTCCTGATTGCAGCTCCACCTTTTCTCCTCCCAGTCCCACCCCCACTCCATCACACACTCCTCCTCCTCATTCTTCCCTCTCCTCTTCAGAGCCAGAGCAGGTCCCCCACGGGTACCAATCTGCCCACTATGTTTGTCCGTGCATTAGAAATACAGCCCCGATAGATAGCATCAATAATAAAAGTCAGACATAGGAACGAATCAGTAGTATTATTGTCTGTAAATCAATGTATGTATATTACATATACACCCATTAATATGAAAGCATTACAGATGAAATCTCTGATATTAAAGAAAAAGTCACGAAAAATGTGTGCCTAAATGGCATTTCTTATGCTCTGTCAATAGAACTATAATGTGAAATAGAGTGAAGAGTTCGGCTTTAGTACTGCACCTGCAAATTACAGCTCTTCAGAATACACCAGTTGCTCAAAAGGTTATGAATGATGTCATTTGCATCCACATAGGGAAAAACTCTCGCCTGACTTTTCCGATCTGTTTACAGAGATCCAAAATGTTCTGCCTATTTGTTTATCTAAAATATGTTTCTTTGTGAATGCCAGAAAGGAATTGCTACTGTAATCCCAGGTATCAATTTGCTTCCTGTAGGATATTGCCTTATGATCCCTTCTTGGTATCCTTTTATTTTTTTATAATCCCAAGCCCTAGAGGCATCATTTCAGCCTAAGTCTGTGATTTAGAGGCTCTCTTGCTTTTATTTATAAATGTGTATGCCGTAAAAAGTTATATAGCTCAGAATATAATGAAAACTGCTCACAAAATTTTGCTTTGAAAATCACAAACATGTCCTCATAAATATAACTTCAGCCCAGCCATGCATTTTCTTACTCCTAGGTAGCTACCTACCTCACACATTTGTTCTGAATTCAGAATTATGTTATCACTTGAGACTCTGGTTATTGGTGTCCCAAACAACACATCCTCTGTATCAGTATGTATATCCCTGGATTTCCCAGTCATCCTTTCTTTCTGGGAAAGCTTCAGTCAAACATTAAGACCCAAACTGAACAGCTTGGGCTAAGCATAAAGTGCATTCCATGATGCTGTGTGGAGGAGAACTGAGGAAGACTGAAAGGAATTTAATATCATTACGGGTCTAGAACTTTGGAAGATGTGATATATATCTCTGTGTGAGCTAATCTATACATACATACATACATGCATGCATACATGCATGCAAACATATATGTATATATATTTTTCTCCCTTTAATATCCATGCCACTTCATGAGACATATACGTCAGGTTACACATTGAGTGTTCATCAGGTATTTTCCCTGATTGGGAGCTTTAATTCTCAGCTATTACTTCATTGGTATAAGTGATGGAGAATGTCCAGACAAGGATGGAAAATGCTGAAAATGGTTTGAAGGTAAGGAAAGAAGGGAAGAAAAACAGAAAAAGGAGAAGGGATGCAGGGGCAGAAAAGAAAGATAAGAAAACTTGAATAAATTATTTTAAATGTACTTTTGGTTAATGATAGGTTAAGTAAGACCTACTGTTTTTGATTTAAATATATTAATTTCAATGGATGTACTCATGCTGACATAATAGAAGTGTTTTAAGGTAATGAATCATTATTTTAAAGGTCACCAATTGGATTCCTTCACCTGAATAATTTTCCACCTGCCATTCTGCAGGTGGATGGCTTCACATACGCAGCTTCGTTGGCTTGGGAAGTGGCCTGGGTGTTGCCAAGCTTTTAGCTGGAAACAAACATACTTTCAAGTCCCAAGGTCTGTGGCTAATCCTTGTCACTCAGATTTTTGGACGTTTGGCATGAAAAGTTAGTTTTCTTTTTCACAATTTTCAAGGAAAATACGATGAAAATAGCCTGCTTTCTATCTGTGTTGAGGATAAGTGTCACAATGAACATTCGGGCAATTCTTATTTCATTCTGTATTATAGCTTACCTACACTGATTCTTTATTTTTTTGATAATTTCTTCAATGCCTATCATTTGCCCCTCCCACTTCCCCAACCCCTCCTCTGTCCTTCCTTTTAATTTCATGACCTCTTCTTCTTTAGTAACTGTTGCTACACATAAATCACATGCAATATAAATACAGCCTGTTAAGTCTAATTTTGCTTGTATGTACATGTCTTTCAGGCTTTCCACTTGAGATTAGATTACATATCAGAGGATTCATCCCTAGAGGATACTGATTTTTCCCCTCTCAGCCATTAATTGCCTGTAATTCTTCATCGAGGGGTGGGGCCCTGTGCGATTTTCTGCATCTAGATTCCTATGTCAACTGGTGGTGTCATTGTACGGGACTTGTCACATGACCATATTTTTGAAATCCCATTGGTACAGCTTTGCTGTAATATGTAGAAGAGATAATGTCAGAGTAGCCATCCCTTTCTTCTGCTTTTACAATCTCCTGCTCTCTCTTCAAAGATGTTTTCTGAGCCTTAGGCTTAGAGATTACAACGTAGATATGGCAGTTGGACTTGAGCGTTTCACAGTTTGTTGTTCTTTCCATTTGACCAGTTGTAGATAACTGTAATAATTTCCATCTTCTGCAGAAAAAAAAATCCTGAGGTGTATTAAGAGATACACTTATTTGTGAGTGCAAAGATAAAATTTTAGAATGGAGTTAAAAAAGTATACTTGTTTAGGAAAGTGGACATAGATTCTCTTCTAGTGTCTACGATCTCACCTGCCAAAGGTAACTGGCCAGCTTTACCACACCAGGCAGGAATCTCCTCCCACTGAGCCTGGCTCACCTCCAGTTACGTGGCATTGTTTACCACTTGCAATAAGTGGCACTATTGTACTCCTGGTGAGATATTGCTGTGTGGCCATTGTTGAGGTTTGAAGGCTTTACATCTGGGAAGAAATACTGATTGCTTTTGTATTTTCTCTAGCAGATTGCACAGCATCTCTTGATACCATAAGAGCTAGTTCTTAGAGAATAGTCTTCAATGTCAAGTCTAGCTTAATTACTCCAAGTACTATGTACAATGCACTGCAAAAACAATGTTCTGTGTTATTCTGGTTTCTTTTGGGCTCTCTTGGCCAGGAGAGGGGAGGGTTCCAGTGCCTAGTGTTTGTTCTTCTGTTTGTCTGTGATTCTTCAGGGATGAATTATCACCTAAGTGGTATAGCTTCATAAGCACACAATACAGTCATATATATTGCATGTGCATTTTGTTTTGTTTTGTTTTTCGAGACAGAGTTTCTCTGTGCAGCTCTGGCTCTCCTGCAACTTGCTCTGTAGACCACACTGGTCTTGAACTCTGTCTGCCTCTGACTCTTGCACGCTGGGATTGAAGGCGTGTACCCAGATGCATATGTACTTTTTGAGTAAACATAAAACAGGATAGATGTTTTTCTACGGCATTTTCAAGCCTTCTCAGTGTTATCTGTCTCTTCTCACTCTGTCTTTTTTGTATTGACCTTTTTTCTCCCTTTCCAAACTAAAGTGCACCCATTGCCCCATTTGCTCCTGAATCGCACTTGTGTTTGTTATTCTCACCCCTATTGCTCCCTCACCCTCACATAGCCTCCTTTTTCTTTCTTGATTTCTGTGGTTTATAGCAAGTTAAAATCTGAAGATTCAGAATATGAATCTATATAAAAGGATATTCTGTATTTGCCTTTCTGAGCCTAAGTTATTTCACTCATTGTAATGTTTTTCAATTCTACCCATTTAACTGCCAATTTCATTTCTTACAGCTGGATATGACTCTGTTGAATGCACATACTGCATTTTCTTATCTGCTTATCAATTGAAAGATATTTAGTCTTTCTATGCCCCATCTGCTTCACTACCCTACTGGATAGAGTCTTGCAGAGGCCCACTGTGGTAGGTTCCTGTCCTGTTTCCTGTTTTCTCCCTCTTCTTATGATATCCTGTTTGCCTCTCTGACTGAGGATTAAGCATCTTCCCTAGGTCCTCCTTGTTGTTTACCTTCTTTAGGACTATAGTTTGTAGTATGTTTATCCTATATTATATGGCTAATATCAACTTATAAGTGAGTATATATCAAATGTGTCTTTCTGCTTCTGGGATACCTCACTCAGGATGACCTTTTCTAGTTCCCACAATTTGCCTGCAAATTTCATGATTTCCCTGTTTTTAATTGCTGAGTGGCATTCCATTGTGTAAATGTACCATAGTTTCTGTATGCATTCCTCAATTGAGGAACATCTGGGTTGTTTCCAGATTCTGGCTACTATGAATAAAGCTGCTATGAACACAGTTGAGCAAATGTCCTTGTTGTATACCTGAGCATATTTCAGATATATGCCTAGGAGTGGTACAGGATCTCCACAAGGAGACCAACAGAACCAAAAATTCTGGGCCCAGAGGGGCCTGCAGAGACTAATACTCCAACCAAGGACCATGCATGGAGATAACCTAGAACCCCTGTTCAGATATAGCCCATGGCAGCTCAGTCTCCAAGTGGGTCCCCTAGCAAGGGGAACAAGGGCTCTCTCTGGCATGAACCCAGATCAAAGAACTGGGTCTTTGATCACCTCCCCCTGGTGGGGAGAGCATCCTTGCCAGGCCACAGAGGAAAATGACGCAGCCAGTCCTGGTGAGACCTGATAGGCTAGTGTCAGATGGAAGGGGAGGTGGAGTGCTGCTATCAGTGGACTAGGAAAGGGGCAGGGAGGAAAGAGAGAGGGAGGGTAGGACTGAGAGGAAAAGAGGGAGAGGCTACAGCCAGGATACAAAGTGAGTAAGTTGTAATAAAAAATAAATTTTTATAAAAGAAAAAATGTTATTTAGGTTGTTTCCCATTCTGAGATACTGTGAACGGAGTGACAATGAACATACTGGTATTTATCGAGTGAGATGTCAAGTCCTTTGGGCGTATGTTGAGGAGTGGGTCACGTGGTAGATATTTTAGTTCTGGGGGAAATTTTCACTCTGATTTCCAAATTGGCAGTTTCACTTCTCAATCCCACCAGCAGTGAATGTTTTTGTAGTCCCACATTATTAGGTTATGTTTTTCGTTTTGTTGTTGCTTATTTTTTAATCTTAGCCATTCTGCCTCTGACACAATGAAATCTCAAAGCAGTTTTAATTTGTGCTTTCCTAATTTCAAGAAGTGAATAATTTTACAGATGTTTACTGGCTGTTTTTATTTTTTCTTTTGAGAACTCCATATGAACCATTGCCCATCTTTTAACCGAATCATTTGTTTTTTAGTTTTCATTTTTGTTCTGGATAAAGTCCTCTGTCAGATATGCAGACGTCAAAGATTCCTCCTTATTCCCTGGGCTTATTCGCCTGTTGTGCAGAAATATTTCAGTTTTTTGAGTTTCCATTTGGCAATTGTTGACCATATCCCGGAGCTATTTTGAGCAACATTGACACCAGAAACCAGAGATTACCGAGAGCCAAGCTGGCACAAACCTTACACCTGTGCAAGCGGCGAACCAAAGGAAGGCAAGTTTACACAGAGAACGTCAACTGAACAAAGTCTGTGTTGAATTATTGAGTGGTTATTGATATGACAAGATAGAGTGTTTAAAAAACTTTGGGTCAGGAAGTCTTATTTGAGAAACTAAGAAATAAAACCCCGCCTTTTTATTTAGCATAAGCAAAAAGGGAAATCATTTGAGTATATCACTACACGCTTTCAGATTCATGTCAAGGGCCATTGCAGAAGATGATTCTTGAAGGCTAAACATCTTGTGATGGCTCCTTTGTACACGGTCTCTAGGGATTAGGTATAGGCTACTTGTAGCTAAGTACTTAAGGGTATGGAAGAGCACAGCCAGACAAAGAAAGTTCAGAACTGACTAGGGGGTAGATTTTAGAGCTAAGGAGCTCATTTGAAGAAGATAACAGGAATAGCTATCTGTAGTTCACCCACAGTTTCTTGGTTACATCAGGGAGCAGTTCCAAACATTACTTACTGTGAAGGCACGTAGAGGCATTGCTCTTAAAATTTTTACGTTTTTTCTTTCTTTTGTCCAAGCACCCAGGAAAATCAGTTTTCATTGGCATTTCATTACTGTTCTTTGTCAGTTAAAGCTTATAAAATATCTGAATATCCGAGATTTGGATTAAAACAAGAAAAGATTTTATTGCAGCTCCAAAGGAGCTTAAAATGGAGAAATGTATGGGTAGTTTGTATTTTACCTAATATTAATGGGCTGAACATATTGGAGCTGAAAAGAACCTGAATGAAATACTGAGCCCTTAAGGAAAAAAATAAATAACCTGCACAGATCAATAGCTTGTTGTTTTACTGTAAAAAAACAAACAAACAAACAAACAAAAACTTTCTGGACTACTTTTCTTTTCCTGTATGTTTCATCCCTTGAGATTTTTTTTTATCTTAGACATTTTGATGGGTGTGAGGTAGAATCTCAGGGTCATTTTGATTCGCATTTCCATGATGACTAAACACTCTTTAAGTGTTTCTCTGTCATTTGATATTTCTCAGATGAGAATTCTCTGTTTAGGTCTGTCCCCCATTTTGTAATTGGATTATTTGATTTGTTGGTGCTTAACTTCTTGAGTTCTTTATATATTTTGGATATTAGTCCTCTGTCAGACGTAGGGTTGGTGAAGATCCTTTCCCAGTCTGTAGGCTGTCATTTTGTTCTGATGACAGTTTCCTTTGCTTTACAGAAGCTTTTCAGTTTCATGAGGTCCCATTTATTGATTGTTGCTCTTAGAGCGTGTGCTGTTGGTGTTCTGTTCAGGAAGTTTTCTCCTGTGTCAATGAGTTGAAGGCTGATCCCCACTTTTTCTTCTAACAGGTTTAGTGTGCCTGCTTTTATGTTGAGGTCTTTGATCCACTAGGACTTTGGTTTTGTGCAGGGTGATAAATATCAGTCTATTTGCATTTTTCTACATGTGGACATCCAGTTGGTACATCACCATTTGTAGAAGACACTATCTTTTTTTCCATTGTATGTTTTCCCTTCTTTGTCTAAAATCAAGACAGGTTGTGGAGAAAGGGGAACCCTCCTCCATTGCTGGTGGGAGTGTAACCTCGTACAGCTGCTTTGGAAATCAATCTGGCATTTTCTCAGAAAATAAGGAATAGTGCTACCTCAAGGTCTAGCTATACCACTCTTAGGCATATATCCAAAAGATGCTCAACCATAAAACCAGGACATTTGCTCAACATGTTTATGGCAGCATTAGTCATAATAGTCAGAATCTGGAAACAACTTATATGTCCCTCAATTAAAGAATGGACATAGAAATTGTGGTACATTTACACAATGGAATACTACTAGCAACTAAAAGGAAGGAAATCATGAAATTTGCAGGCAAATTGTAGGAACTAGAAAAGATCATCCTGAGTGAGGTAACCCAGAAGCAGAAAGACACATATAATATATACTCACTTATAAGTGACTATTAGCCATGTAATGTAGATAAACATACTACAATCTATGGTCCTAAAGAAACTAAACAAGGAGGACGCTAGGGAAGAGGCAGAAACCTCACTCAGAAGGGCAAACAAGATAGATATCAGAAGTCGGAGAAGACAAGAAACTGGACAGGAGCCTTCCACAGAGGTCCTCTGAAAGACTCTACCCATCAGGGTATTGAAGGAGTCCTGAGACTCATAGCCAAACGTTGGGCAGAGTTTAGGAAACTTTGTGGATGAAGAGGGAGATAGAAAGACCTGGAGGGGACAGGAACTCCACAAAGAGACCAAAAGAGCCAAAATACCTGGGTCCAGGGGGCCTGCAGAGACTAATATTCTAATCTAGGACTATGGGCAGGCAACCCTAGACTGCCTGCTCAGAGAAAGCCCATAAGTTGCTCAGTTTCCAAGTGGGTTTCCTAGTAAGAGGACAGGGACTGTCTCTGCCATGAACTCTGTAGTTGCCTCTTTCATCACCTCTTCTTGGGGGCTGCAGCCTTGCCAGAGGAAGATCCTGCAGCCAGCCCTTATGAGACCTGACAGGCTAAGGTCAGATAGAAGGGGAGGAGATTTTCCTTTATCAGTGGACTAACAGAGGGTCATAGTGGGTAAAGAGCGAGGGTAGGCAGGACTGGGAGGAGATGAGGGAGGGGGCTATAGCTGGCATACAAAGTGAGTAAATTGTAACAAACAAATAAATAAAAATTGTTTTCTTGTATTATGATAGGAAGCCTGAAGAGCAAGTATGAGGGAGAATCAAAGAAACAGCAGGGGAAAGCCTATGCATCCCTGTGCAGCACAGTTTTTATCAGGGGCGTTATCTTTTCCACAAGATTTTTTTTAACTCCATGAATTATTTCATGATGTGCTTTAATAAAGATTTTTCTAGAAACCAAATGAGTTCAGCAACACATCCTAAAACAATATTTGATTGCAGAGTTTTATATGTGTGTGTGTGTGGTCTCATTAATTTCTCTTAATATTTTTTGAGCACTCGGAAAATAATCATCCGATGTATCTTGGAATGACTATGTTTGTATTCTGTATGTCAGTGATGCTATTGTGTGTAGCTACTAAAATTGTTTTCATCCTAAAATTTAAATGTTACTGAGCTAAAAGTGTTAATAATCTGATTTCATGGATGTAGACTGTGGCTATCTGCCTTTTTTCTTCTAGAATAACTTGAACGTGAAATGCATACACGTGTTGTTAATGAAGGAAGGAAGCAATTTATTTTATTCAGTTTGTTCTCTCAAACAGAATAGAAGCCGGTAAGAGTTGGCAAACAAACATTTTAATAAGGCAGGAAGATACTAGGAGGAAAGGCATTTGTACACGAGACTTATCCTTGGCAGGAGGGAAGGAAAGGTAGAAAGTAAATCCGTGATCAGATGTGGACAAGGAATCCCCAGACACTAAGGTCTTCCGTGTATGGAAACTGCTCAATGCAGAAGACCTCTCCTGGCCCCCTTTTGTATCTCCTGTATCCAGGTACCTCATTCTCTTTGAACAGCTTTCTATCTGCCTACACGGGCTATTCAGTTTTTCCTGATCAAATGTAACATTTGCCTTAGATGACACAGTTAGGATGGCATGCCCTCAGGATGACTTTCCTAAAATCTTCCAATCTGAACAACAACCCAGAACACTATTGTAGTGCTTCAAAGGACCTAATATTGGATTGCACTGTATAGTTCTTAATATTCTGTCTTCCAGCTCCGTGAAGACGGAGGCCAAGTAATCTTCCCTAAAATATTCCCACCAGTTCTACTGTTAATGCTTTAATAAATTTAACTGAGAAAAAAATAGAGAAAAATATAAAGTAAGTTAAAGTTTCTAAAAAATTATAATGAAAAATTTAGTAACATCATAAATTTCTAATAAGATTACAACTATTTCATATTGTACTCATATATGTTCAGAAAGATAATTGTAATTATTTGCCTGTGTATTTTCTGTACAAAAAGTCTTCATAGATGTGTGAGGAGAGACTGTAAATGGAGCAAATTAGCATAGGATATTACATATTCAGTATCATCAGTAAGTATTGATTATATGTATACAAGCCTTTAAAGAATCATGGTTAACATAATTTAGGACCAGATGTGTAAGTCTGTTAATACCTATGTATACCCATTCGCCTGTTCACACTGATGACCCCAAGCTAACCAATTCGTTAAAGGCGACTATTAGTTATAAGCAAAGGGCTAAGAAACACATTAGGTTTTCATAAGTGGCCAGAAGTACAGGAATTAATGATTGGTTTGGGGATTGACAGTAAAAAGGCAACTAGGTTTTCCAGTCCATACAGTTGTAGTGAATCCTCAGTTTATATTTGAGAATTTCCCAATGTTGCTTTTTTAAATCAAATATATTTGATTTACATGGATTCTATACCCAAACCTAAATAATTAAAAATTATTTTGCTTTATAAATTGCTAGTGAAGTGTGAACAATAACTAATTTCTAGGAAGAAACACACAATCTTTTTTCCAGTAAAATAATCTGAGTATGAGACTTGCAGCTGCGAAATGACCACTGAGACTAATCCAGAGGAAAAACCTGGTTGAGTTTCCTTTTGTTTTTGCTAGTCTTTTTTTTTCCACTTTATTTTTTATTTTTTATATTAACCACAGGTTATTTACTTTGTATCCTAGCTGTGGCCCCCTCCCTCCTTCCCTCCCAACCCCACCCTCCGTCCCTCACTCTTCTCCCCCCTATGCCCCTCTCCAAGTCAACTAATAGGGGAGGATCTCCTCCTTTTTTATCTGACCCTAGCTTATGAAGTCTCTCCAGGCCTGGCTGAAATGTCTTCTTCTGTGGCCTGGTAAGGCTGCTCCTCCCTTGGGCATGGGGGTGGGGTGTGTCGAAGAGCTCGGCGTTGAGTTCATGTCAGGAAAAGTTTTATACCTTGATGGACATTTTATTTATGTTCTAATTACCTCATTTGAGAGTTAACCTTGCTAGTAGTTGGGCTCCAAATTTAAGGAAAACTAGATGCATTTAAAGAATTCTAACTAAGCCTGTCATATTAAGAATGAATTCTCAAAGAAAGCATGACTTAGAGATGCTGGCATACTACATTGGATTGATTATGATACGGAGTGAGATTAATACCAAGTATATTAATTAGTGGATAATTAGTAGTTTTCCGTGTGTGTTTGATGCTCATGAATGCTAGTAGATGTATCAACCAAAAAAAAAAAAAATTCAAATGTAATTTGAACTCACCACTCTGTTTCTACACAAAAAAATTCATAGGTGTTTATATTTTCTATTCATTTATAAGCTTGGTATGGGAATATAAATCACGTATTAATTCTCTATATTAAGGCCATTATGGAAGTTTAAAAATGATTGAATTTCCTTTTTAAGATTTATCCTAATTTTTTTTTTTTTAGTTTTAACTTTTATAAAAAATATATTTATACTGTGGTGGTAAAGGCAGAAATTTATAGCCTTACATAGTTTTGAGCATAAGTGATAGTTGCTGGCTTAGCCCTAAAGAAGAATACCATATATGGAAACTTCATATATTTTTGAAGGGCTGAAAATGTAACTCAGTAATAGAACACTTGCTTAGTATGCAGGAGTCACTGAGTCCAACCCTAGGACTATAAAATTTGTGTGTTTATCCTTTCTAAGAAAACGTCTTTTCTTAGATGCTTTTCTACGTTATACTACTGTAACTACTGTAGATATGAATGTAAACCAGAGTTGAACTTCTCCAGGGGTTTACTTGCAATCACCTATAACATTGTATTTGTTTTGCTTTAGTACTTGCTTTTTCTTAGACCAAGGCTGGGTCTTAGGAGATGCATTCCATGGAGTGCTGTGCTTTGTGAGTATGCGACTCATTACTTCATTAACCGACTTACTGGTAAAGTAAGAAAGAAGCCTCTGATACAAGGCAAACCTGGCTTCATGTTCAGCTCAGCAACGTCCTAACTGAATAGCCAATAGACATTCCCAATTAGTTGTTTTTGTTTTTCTTTTGTTTTCTTTCCTCTCTTCCTTCTTTCCTTCCTTTCTTCCTTTCTACTTTCATCTTTTTTTCTTTTTGCATATAAAATGGAGATAGTCGTTTTCCTTTTTTACAAATTAGTTTTTTTACAATCTTTTTAAAATTAATTTAATTTTAACTAATTACATTTATTCATTTTTTTTAAATCCCTGCTGTAGCCTCCTCCCTCAGTCCCTCCCAATCCTACCCTCCCTCATCTCCTCCCCTGCTCCTCTTATGGTCCACTGATAGGGGCGGTCCTCCTCCCCTTCCATCTCACCCTCTTCTATCAGGTCTCATCAGGACTGGCTGCATTGTCTTCCTTTGTGGTCTGATAAGGCTGCTTCCCCCTCAGGGGGAGGTGGTCAGAGAGCCAACCACTGAGTTCATGCCAGAGACAGCATTCTTATTACTCCCATTTCCATTTTTTTCTGATCTCCCTCACACTCTTCCTGTCAAACTTCCCTCCTCCTTAAAAATCCCTTTTGTACCTTCACAGCCTTTCACGTTGTTTTGTAGATCACACTCTGTTAAAGCCTAGTAGGATTTACAGTTAGTACACATCTCAAGATAATTACCCCATAGGAAGATATTATACCTTGCCTCAATATTTATTTTGTTTTTCTAGTAGTTATATAATACCGTCTATTCCGGACACGCTATTATTCAGTTTAATTAAATTTTTAGTTTTATTTTATTTCCATTTTTTTTTTACTACTATAGACAATATTGTAGTGGGCATTCTTCTACCTATATTTTTATATGATTGTACAAATATTCATGTACAAATATATATGTAGGAGCTGTTATTACAAGTCACCTCCCCCCAAATTTCTATGGTTATATTGAGAAAACATTACTAATTACCTTTGCTGATAGTAAGAAATGATTTTCTCCATTTAATCTTCATTTTTTCTATCTATAAATTATGCCAATTCAAACATTCTCGGAAAGAGTGTGTGAAACAAATAACAAAAGGAATCTTTAAAAGGAGAAAATCCACATTGCAGAAAAGCCTTTAGGATAATCGTAAGAAATCTTGACTTATATCAGCTTGAGCAGTGTAGTATGTTAGTCATAGGGGACATCCGGAAGGAGCTAGCCAATGGGTAATGCAGAGTGAGCAAGGACACAGTTTTCCCCATCATTCTGCCCTGCTATTTTCATATTGTTACTTTTTCCATACTTGTGCTTATTGACACTTGTTTATAAAACTGGTTATCACTCCTTCAAATAACACCATATTCAAAGATAAGAGGTTAAAAAAAACACAAAAACAAAAGCAACAAAAAAACCCATAGTCAGTCATTCCTGTATCAGAAAAGAGATGAAAGTAATTGGCCCGGCAGATTTATTTTCTCATGCTTTATTAGCTAATATAAGAACACATAATGTCTTGTTTACTGTAAAGAGAGCTTGGAAATGGTTAATTAGTTTTCTTAGTGCCAAAAGGTTCCAGAAGAAAAAGTACCTGTGGCCACATCCAGCTGTGAATCTTACATTCCATAATAATAATAATCTTCCAGGCAAGATATGGCCCATGGGACAACAATGGCGACATTGTTACAGAGGCCACCATCACTCTCAGATTAGATCTGTAGGGTGGGCACAAAATCATACTACTAGCTGAGGGGTATTTGGTGAGTACAGATTCTGGAAGCAAGAGTAAATCTTTTTATTGGCGGGATCCCTGGCAGGCTGGCCACGCTCCGGTGGATGGCCGCACACATAAGAATATATAGACAGTATAAACTGAACTTGATGGGTTTTGAAAATTTGAAGACAAAAATTAGATAGGTGTGTTATGGGAGGTATACCTGAGAACAGTTAGATATGGTGATGAATATGATCAAAATACATGACAGTGCAGCCACTCCTGATGAGAACTGATAGACTAAGATCAGAAAGAAGGAGAGGAGGACCTCCCCTATCAGTGGACTTGGGGAGGGGCATGCATGCAGAAAGGGGAGGAGGGTGGGACTGGGAGGGGAGGAGGGAGGGGCTTATGGGGGGATACAAAATGAATAAAGTATAATTAATAAAATTTTAAAAAATACATGAATATGAAATTTCTCAAAGAGCTAGTTGAAATATATAAAAACTTAATGAGAACATAAGACTGGGAGAGTTATGTTTTATACTCTATCGAATACCATGGAGAAAATATTCTATATTTCTGTTTGAGATAATATCTGTATGCCTAGAAAACTCACATGTTCAATTTTGTAGGCAATATTTGAGGCTCATGATGAAGACTCATCCCTAAATAGAAAAACATTGCACTTTAACCAAAGATGGCTTCATGCTCATGTTTTCTCATGAGTCAGAGTTAAGTCCTTTGTAATACACAGCCTATGGTAAAATACTACAATTTTGCTCTTTAGTAAATAGTCAATTTTATTTTGTCCTAAAATCTTCACAGTAGGAATTCTACTTAAAATAGTTGTAGAACAAACAAAATCAAATTTCTGTCTCTGTCTTTCACTGTTTATTCTTTTTTCCTTCTTTCCTCCGTTTCTCTCTCTCCCTTCCTTCCCTCACTTTATCCCTTCTTCTCCTGGACTCTCATACACATACACACACCATACATCTTATTTTGAAATCTTGTACTTCAGTGTGTTATAAGCAAAATATCCTCCATCTGAATGTACCAGAATGACTTATGTACATAGTATTAAAAACGTAAGTATTCCCTTCAGATACAATGATTTTTGCATCAAAATATTTAATATGATGCCATATCTTGTAAAAAATTGTTATTGAGTAACCTCTGGTTACTAAATTATATAATCAATACTTGAGACTATTATTTTCATGTTTTCTGAGGGAAGGGAAGAAATGCATGTTCTTTATGTGCTGAAGAACAAAGAGAACTTTCAAATCTGTTCGGGATATATGCCCAGACTAGAGGAGCAGGAGAGTGTTGGTAGACGCTCCCTTAGTCTAAAGGAAGCAAGTAAGAAAGCTGTTCTTTTACAAGTTCTGTCTGAGTATTTATTATTCTCAAGGGTGGTATCACTCAAGGTGTGAAATTATTACAAACCTAAAAAATTAATGGTACACACCTCTATAGGACAAACTGAGAGGTGAGACCTGAGTATTTAATCTTATTGAATTAAAAATGTTCCTGACTCTCTTTCCTCATCTGTTTTCATGTCTTAGGGCTGGTAGGAATAGAACACTGGCTTTTTAGCTTTCTTTCACAGTGCTGATTTCTTACCTGAGGCATCTCCGTTGGTGTCTATGTTTATCCTCTTTTCAAAAACATAGCCTACAAAGTCATTTATGATAATTTTCCTTTTAGCATAGTCTCACAAAATATATTATTCTAAAGATAGGATAGCATGCCATATTCTACCTCTGCCTGTGCTGCATAAGCATTTGAAAGATGACAGATCAAAGATGAGCCCGAATTCATAATTACTGTAGCATGTAGTTAATGTTAGTTGATAACACACAGACAATTAAGCAGTTTATTGAGGACTTGGGTACGAATAAGTGTGCACAGTCACGAGATGTATGAACTTCCTTTTGCTTCCTCAATGTCACTGTCTCTTATTGTCTTCCAGTTTCTGTACACTGTTTGTCTCATGCATAATAATTTTCTCATTTCCCAACCCCCTCCCTATTCTAGAACAGCTTTGCTTTTTCAACTCATTACTGTTACCACCATTTAATAAGAAGGTTTTGCTGGGCTTTCTAATCGAAAACTTGCTTTTATCTTTCTTCATGAAAGAATTGAAATGGCTTCTTTCAGGTTGCTGGAGCCTCTGGGGAGATAAGGACCCTGCGGTTAACAGGATGAGAGATTTTTGTTTAGAAATTTTTATTTAGACAATGAAAAATGACCTCTGTAAACTCAAAGCTATCTTATTTTGGGGCTTTAGGCTTCTGGCAGATAAATCAATTGGGCCCTAGGGACAGCAAGGAAAAACCTTTGCAGTAACTATGTCAGGGGCAGCGCAATAGATTTGCTGTGAGTATGCAGTTGTGGTGAATGTAGAACGCACTTAAAAATAAATATCATTTTATTTTCTATTAAATATTCAGGATCCGGATTCTCCTATTTTCAGCTATTGTAAGAAATATTTCTTTTTGAGGCAAGCTAGAAAAAGCAGTTTTGTTTTTTTTTTAAATGTATGAACTATGTGACTATTATTGGAATTTTGATTTTGACTTTTAATTATTTACCTCATGTTATTCTATGGAGTTTTTTTTAGACAGAAATCCACAAAGTTACATTCTCCTCTTTAAGAAATTCAATATCACCTTCCTTTTTGTTAAACAGTTTCATTGTTAGCTAAATAATAGAATAGTGGGTTGTCTAAAATATGCTTTGCAGATGGCTGACACATTTTTCACACCTGTTCATCGGCTCAAGGAGCTTTGCGGATCGCCTCAGCATGAATTTGCACTGCATGTTCTCTCTTAAGAGCGAATGTTGCACCTGGCTGTGGGCTTTTTCACCTGTGCCATGTAGAGCGCAAATTCAAGGTGAAAACTTATGCAGAATAATCTGTAAATTTGACAAAGAAAAAAACACACACACGCACACACACAACCAATATGGATGGATCTGTTGTTAGAGACAGGACTGGTAATCAAGAAAGCAAAAGGAGGTTTTGAAGGGGTTTATTTTCCCCTATTTTGCAGAAGGATGCGAATGACATTTTGCAATGTCATTAAGATTATGACTGAAACTAACAAAATTTATGAGATGAGAAATAGCTTTTTTTTTTTTTTAATAGAGGTACACAATACATTAAATAGTGAGAAAAAAAAACAGATTTTCCTTAGACTGGTTGTTTTAGATCACAGTCTACATTAGTGTGTAAAAATATTGTATTTGTTTTTACACATCCTTCAATTTGGAAATTTAAATAAAAGTTTGAAAATATGAAACAACCATAGTGTCTAAATAGACACGGGCTGGTTGCAGTGCCTTGATGTTTCTTACCAATAAAAAGAAGGTTAGGAGGTGAGGGAGGGAGGTGGGATTGGTAGGGAACGAGGGAGGGGGCTACAGCTGTAAAGTGTAATTAATTAAAAAATTAAAATTTAATTTAAAAAGGTATGTTTCTACTCTAGGTGATAACAAGGTAAATTAAAAACCATGTTTATTTGTGTTTCTTTGATATAATTTTTAAGAAAGTGTACATAATACCAATCTCAGAATATTGTAAGAAATAAAAAGAATAGTAAATTCTATTATATTTAAGGGATATGTATATATACACACACACAGAGACACACACACATTTATATATAATTAAAATAATGAATGATTTTCTAAATACCGGCCTGTGCTGCCAGTGTCTGTTATATTCATTTATTCCTTCCAGAATCTTAAAATATATGTTATATTATACTAGATAAAATATAATACATTCATCATCATTGAGAGACCAGAGACAAGAGATATTGGTTGTTTGCTTGTAAATGACATCGCTTGCCAATGGCTGCTGTTGGGTCCTTCGGACATGTGCACAGTGTCCATTCTGTATAAAGAGATTTCCCGTTGCTTCCCATCATCAAAGTCTAATTTGTTCACTAGAGTATCTGTGAAAAATCTTCTATGATCTTGATATTAAAGTTCTTAGATTATTGAAAAGCCTAGAATTATAAATTTTAAAATATGATGTAGTTATTAATTCATAATATGTTGGTATAATGTTTTAATTTAAAATTATATATTCCACCAAAATATTAGATTTCAACTCTAGGTTAGCATTTGTCATATTCCCAGCATCCCATTATCTACTACAATTACACATTGTGAGTTCATGTATCTCAGGCCGCTTACTTGTATCCATCTTAAAAACAGGAAGAGAATAACTTTACTTGAAACCAATAGGAAATCATTATGCTATTGATTTCAATTGTAAATTGAACTAAATTCATTGTCATATTATAATAAAAACAACAAAACCAATGACCTATTATACGGAAAAATTCTGAATTTAGTTACAATTAATAATGAATGGCTCATGGGAAGGTCTTTAAACTTAATTTCATTAAACACTTCCTGAAAAATTAATTTCCCATAAACACTGAAAATGACACATGAGTAATTCTAGTTATAACTACATATATGTTCCATTTTTATAAAGTATCACTCATTCTATTATGTGAATTTTGCTTTTTGTTCATGTTCTGAAAACAAAAACAAAAACAAAAACAAAATCAAAGATAGTATACCCCAAACTAAGAACTAGTTGCTACAGTCACAATGCAGTCTCTCAGGGCTCATTCCTGCTGCTGTCAGAGGCCTTCAAGATCCTCAGTCAGGACTTGCTGTTATGCTTATTTGTTTTCCAAGCAAGAATTAGTGGAGTTAAAATATCTATAGACACTTACGATAAAGAACTGTCTTAAAGGAACACAAATGGCATTATACAGCCTTATACATAGTTAAGCATTATTTACCTCAATATCTCCTACAGTAAGTTACAATTTCGAGTGTTCTGAAGATGAGCTGGACAAGGCAACAATAGGGAAAGAGACACACGATGATAAAGGAAAATAGAGGAATGGCACCGACCAAGGTCTATTAGTCATTAGTGTGGAATCCAGTGAAATATTTAAAAAACACCTCGAGGCTTTACAATATTTAATGCATATAATGCATGTTATGTAATTTATTAAATGCTCACATTTAAACATTTAATGTAATATATTAGAGTAGTATATGAAATGAGTTCAAGATATTTTTCTAAAATATCTCAATATTTTTCTTATATATATATATTGTTATAATTGTTTCTTTTATTCTTATTTTTTAATTAAATTTTCATTTTTTATTAATTACAATTTATTCACAGTTTATTCCCAGCTGTAGTCCCTCTCCCTTATTCTCTCCCAGTCTCACCCTTCCTCTCTCATGTCCTCCCATGTCCTTCTCCAAATCCCTTGATAGGGGAGGTCCTCCTCCCCTTCCATCTGATCCTAGCCTATCAAGTCTCATGAGAACTGGCTGCATTGTCTACCTCTGTGGCCTGGCAAGGCTGCTCCCCTCTCATGGAGGATGGTCAAAGAGCCAGCCACTGAGTTCATGTCAGAGATAGTCCCTGTTCCCTTTATTAGGGTACCCACTTGGAGACTGAGCTGCCATGGGCTACATCTGTGCAGGGGTTCTAGGTTATATTCATGAATGGTTGGAGTATCAGTTTTAGAAAAGACCCCTGTGCTTTTGGTTCTGTTGCTTTCCTTGTGGAGTTCCTGTCCTCTCCAGGTCCCACTATCTCCCCCTTCTTTCATAGGAATAGCTGCACTCTTCCCAAACTTTGGTTAAGAGTCTCAGTATCTGCTTTGATACAGTGCTGGGTAGAGTCTTTTAGAGGCCCTCTGTGGTAGGTTCCTGTCCTGTTCCTTGTTTTTCCTTTTTCCAATGTCCATCCCATTTGTCTTTCTGAGTGAGGATTAATCATCACACCCAGGGATCTTATCTTTCTCTGTTTTGTTTGTTTGTTTGTTTGTTTGTTTCTTCTCGTTATATACTTCCACATACCTCTACCTGGTCTTTTATCAAATTCATGGTCTCTTTTTGTTTGTTAATTATTGTTACATGAATACATGCTTTTGTATATACATATATATTCCTTAATATAACATGCCCAGTCTGAATAATGTTCTTTGTATGTGTGCTTTCATAGCTGACCATTTGATATTTGATAACTAATTAATGTGCCCTTACTTGGGAAGAATATTCTTCCCACTCTCAGCATTTCTTGATTGCCTTTGTGTAGGGTTCAGACCTCATGGTTTCTCTGGTCCTGTCCACTTTCTCTTGTTTGGTGCTGTCATTTTTCAGCTCACTGCTAGGCACTCATGTTGGTGATACTTCATGGGTGTAGATCCCGATAGTACAGGAGACACCGTCTCACAACAAACTCTTTTATCCTCTGGCTCTTAAAATCTTTCCATATACTCTTCCTTTATATCTCTGAAAATACCATGTACTTCAAATGCAGGACACAGAGATCCCTGAGGTAGAATTTACTTGAAAACCTCTTTCCTGAGGACTAGCTTTTAATGACACCTGAAGACAACATTCAACCTTTCAAAGAAGAGAAGCAACTAAAAGTACTACCCAGCTATGCTTCCAGTGAACCAAAACTATGGCCAGTGTGACATAATAACCTTAAGTGTACATAGAGTAGTAGCACACAATCTTGGCAGTCATCAGCCGCTTTTTAACAACTTAAGTTTGTCCTTCTATCACAGATCGGCTATATTGCTCCCATCTCTCATCAAGGAGAGAGTAGAGAGTACAGAGTATCAGACAGAGTACATTACAAGAAAACACAACCAATCAAAACACAGAGGTGTCGAACCAAGTCCCAAATACCTATGAAACAATTCCTGCACTTAGGGATAAAAAAAAAAAATCAAACATTAATTACAAAATTTTCACAAAAGGAGAGATAAAGTAGTTAAAATCAAGAGATGAATAAAAATAAAAATAAAAGTGGTGAATAATAAGCAATAAATAGTGGTACCGTTTTGTTGATAACTGCAAACTTCAAATAAGGAACCGTTACCAGCCAAGGAATCAATCAGAATTGGTGGCAACTCTTTCTGGACATATTGAAAGTTATTAACAAAGAATGTGGAGGAATTGGGAGTAGAGGTGTTTGAGGAGGGGCTTGGAGGAGGGCTGCAATCAGGATATAAAGTGAATAAATAAATTTATAAATAAAAATAAAAGAATCATTAACAAAGATGTGTGAAATTTACAAAACAACAACAAAATCTACCATCACAACAATAAAATAAAGCAAAAATAATTAGAGCTACTATTATCTAGTATTTGAGTTGCAAAGAAAAGAGGAACTTGAGTATTTACTGAAGTTAAGCAGAGCCTTAGACATAAGACAAATTGTATAGCATAGCCAGCTGAGACATGACACAGGAGAAGATTAAGTAACTACCCAGACCTCGTTCCTTTATGTGTCTAGCTTACTATCATCTATAATATGAGGGGAGTTTTGGGGGAGTCCATGATATTTAGCCTTCTGTAAGAGCATGGAAATTGAACCCAGTTACTTTAGAACCCAAAGTGAAATGATGTCAAACCCCAAACACTGAATAATTAAGACCATTTTTCAAACCTTTGGTGACATTTAAGAGAAGAGGAAATAGAATCTTTTTTTTTTTATGATTAGACCATTGGGGAATATTCGGAGAATATTTGAAAGGAAGGTAGGATGCTATAGCCAAAATGAAAATACAATGTTTTGGGTGGGGTGTGTGTGTGTGTGTGTGTGTGGTGTGTGTGTGTGTGTGTGCTTCATACACTCCTGAAGCAAATATAGTACTGTAAATGAAGACAGGAAGGGCACAAACTGTAAGATAAAGAATATTGGGTTTGGAATGGAATTGTATATGAGAGTTCCTTGAGAGTGGTACTGCCATGATCAAATTTTCAAACTACACCTGTCTCCATACCTGGATTACCCTGAAGTCAATGGGAAGCAGACTTTGGAAAGCAACAAAATATTAAAAGTCAATGTAAACAAGAGCTGATGTGGCACTTAGAATAAAAAAGAGCGAGAGAGAATGTTGGATAGAGAGCAGAGTGAGCTTTAATGTGAAGGTAGGTTTGTAATTGTTTTATGACTTGTGAGGGTATAGTCAGTCCATCTGAGTGCTGCAGTGAACACCAGGTTGAATGGGTCTTGCAAACGAAGGCACATGGGTGAGGTTTTGTATATCATTGTGTTGGATGTAAAATTTCTATTAAGCTTTTCTACTATGTCATATACCAAGACTCGCAGCCAAACTTTGGGCAGAACTCAGGGAATCATGGGAAAGAGTGGGGAATAGAAGGACACAGAGTGGACAAGTGCTCCATAAGAACACCAACAAAGCCAACAAATATGGCCCCAGGGGGACCTGAAGAGACTGATGCACCAACCAAGGACCATGCACAGAGAGGAACTAGACTCCCTGCTCAGATGTGGCCCATAGACAGCTCAGTCTCCATGTGGGTTCCCTAGTAAGAGGAGCAGGAGCTGTCTCTCTCTTGGACTCTGTTGCCTGCTCTTTGATCACTTCCCTCTGGTAGGGATGAATTGCCAGGCCAGAGAAGAAAAGGATACAAGCACTCCTAATGAGACTTGATAGGATGGGGTCAGGCAGTAGGAGAGGAGGGCTTCCCCTTTCTGAAAAATAGGGGAGGGAAATAGGAGGGAAGGAGAGAGGGTGAGAGTAGACAAGGAAGAGGGCTACAATTGGGATGTAAAGGGAATATACTATAAAAAAATAAAGTTAAAAAATAAAATTAAAAAAGAAAAAATGTAAGAACATAGATGAATTTATACAAAGGTACACAATTTGCATTCTTCCCCTAGTTCTTCTATGTCTCAGCATTCTAGCTGCTGAATTCCATCCTAATCCACAGCTAATGAATGATATTTAGTTAAAGATGAATGATAAGTAGGTGTAGGTCTGTGTGTCATCTCACAAACCTGAATTACTAAGATCTGATAGCTCTCTTAGTACCCCCCCCTTTTTTTTTTTTGCCTTCCTATATCTAAATATTTTTTTCCCTCAAAGTTTCAAAGGCAGTTTTAGGGCATGATCAAGGAGAAATGGTTCCTCAAAAATGGTTGCCGCAAAAAGCCATGAATAATCAACTGTGCAAGAAAATTTAAAACACTTTATTGAACTTTTAGTTTTCCTCATTTCCTTGATAGCTTGAAATTAGAATTTTCCTGTTTTTCTTCAGTCTGGCTTAGAACATACTTACTGACTAACTGCGTTAAAATTTTTTCTAAATAGTTTTAGATGTTTCGGAAAATTTTAGTGTTGTGATGTTTTTAAATTGAAGTCTACTTTTGAAAATTGTTCTAGTGTATTTTAGATCATTTTGTATGCTGTTTCACTATTACTTATTTCAGCTTCAAACGATACACACATTGAAGCTCTCCACAATAGATAGCAAATTACTGTGGAAAAAAGTAATGATAATTAAAATAATAGTGATACAGTAACTTAACTTTGTCACGGTTTTGTTTATATTACCCTTTCCTAAGGCCCTACACTGGAACAGTATTGATTTTTACAACAAATGTAATATCTTAGTCTTGAGAGATCTTCTTAGATGTCTATTTTAATGATTATTTAGTTAGACATGGATGATTGTAGGAGACTCTTTTGCATTATTTATTTTTACCTGACTAATATTTGACTAAAGCAAAGATTAATTTTGTCATAGGTAACTTGTAGCTAGAGCCAGAACTGGCAAGTGTGTGTGATCAAGATACATTTTTTCAGAGAGTCTTGAAATATTATCTGTTTTTTTTTTCTTAAAAATATGTTGTCACTTTATATATTAAAAATGAGAGACAATGTCTTTTTTAAATACTATATATCATTTATGATTCTATTTTAAAGGACTTTTATGAGAATATTTTACTTGGATCTTCAAATTGTGCATTTGTTGGACTGGTTCACCTACTGGTACATATCCGCATAACTCATGCCTTAATGTCATAGACTGGGTTGACACAGAGAAATAGAAAATGATGCATTGCCTGAATTTAAAGGAACATGGTCTATTTCTGGATCTGCCTCGAAGCATGAGATCTGTATCATATCTGAAACAAAGCTAACCAAGCAGACAGAGCCAAAAGAGGTCTATAGCATCCATTAATCAAGGTAGAGTATATATAAATAAATACTCAATGTGCTTCCTTGACATAGTTTTAAAACCTGAAACAGGACAAAATTAGCCTTAATAATCATTCACACTGATACTTACATGACCATACTTGGAGAATTTTCCCTGGAAAAAAAAGCAAAGAAAATCTACGATAGTTGAAATTTATTCGATGGTTAGACCTCCAGGTACAGCCCATTAGTTTCACACGTTCTTGAGTAAAGGAATGTTTTCCAATTGTGTGTATAGGGCTAACTGTTCTACTTTAAGGATCATTAATTTCAGAGTAAGATAAGACATGGTTTATAAGTACTACCAACATTAAGTTATTTCAGATTTAAACTAATGCAAGCAAACAAATAGAAGAACAAACTCATGAAAATACTTCCATAGTTAAGAATAAGCATTGTTTGAGGCAGAATTGGCTCATGTACCTTATGACAGTCAGTTATAAATTTCTAAACTCTAGGATGATCTTTTCTAGTTCCCAACATTTGCCTGCAAATTTTATGATTTCTTTGTTAATTGCTGAGTAGTATTCCATTGTGTAAGTGTACCACATTTTCTGTCTCCATTCCTCAGTTGAGGAAATCTGGGTTGTTTCCAGATTCTGGCTATTAATTAAAGCTGCTATAAACATGGTTGAGCGAATGTCCTTGTTGTATACTTGAGCATCTTTTGGATATGTGCATAGGAGTGGTATAGCTGGATTTTGAGGAAGCGCTATTTCTAATTTTCTGAGAAAGTGCAGGATTGATTTCTAAAGTGGTTGCACCAGTTTACATTCCCACCAGCAACAGAGGAGGGTTCCCCTTTCTCCACAACCTCTCCAGCATGTGTTGTCACTTGAGTGTTTGATCTTAGCCAGTCTGATGGATGTAAGGTGAAATCTCAGGATCGTTTTGATTTGCATTTTCCTGATGACTACAGATGTTGAGCATTTCTTTAAGTTTTTCTGTGCCATTAGATATTCCTCTACAGAGAATTCTCTGTTTAGTTCTGTACCTCATTTTTTAATTGGATGATATGAAAAGATCACAGAAGCAGAAAGATGCATATAGTATACACTCACTTATAAGTGGATATTAGACATATAATATAGGATAAAGATATTAAATCTGTATACTTAAAGAAGCTAAGCAAGAAGGAGGGCCATGGGTAAGATGATCAATCCTCACTTAGAAAGGCAAACAGAACAGACATCAGAAGAGGAAGAAAACAGGGAACAGCACAGGAACCTACCATAGAGGGCCTCTGAAAAACTTTACCCAACAGGGTATCAAAGCAGATGCTGAGATTCATAGCCAAACTTTGGGCAGAGTGCAGGGAATCTTATGAAAGAATGTGAGATAGAAAGACTTGGAGGGGACAGGAGCTCCACAAGGAGAGCAACAGAACCAAAAAATCTGGGCACAGTCTTTTCTGAGACTGATTATCCAACCAAGGACCATTCATGCAGATAACCTAGAACCCCTGCACAGATGTAACCCATGGCAGCTCAGTCTCCAAGTAGATTTCCTAGTAAGAGGAACAGGGACTGTCTCTGACATGAACTCAGTGGCTGGCTCTTTGATCACCTCCCCCTGAGGAGGAGGCAGGCTTGCCAGGCCACAGAGGAAAACAATACAGACAGTCCTGATGAGACATGATAGGCTAGGTTCAGAGGGAGAAGAAGGATCTCCCCTATCAGTGGGCTTGGGGAGGGACATGGGAGGAGATGAGGGAAGGAAGGTGAGATTTGGAGGGGATGATGGAGGGGTCTACAGCAGGGATACAAAGTGAATAAAGTGTAATTAATAAAAAATAAATTGAAAAATGCCTACACTCTGGAAGATATTAATCATTCTCAAGCTCTAGCTTTATTTTCTCTTTCCCAAGATTTCTCTACATTTCAAATCCTTAAAACAAGAGGCTTGAATTTGAGTGAGAGGTTTAGAGAAGTGGGGGTGGATATTGAATTCCCAAAGTATCATTGAAAATATTTGTTTAAAAGACAAAACCAAACCAAACAGAAAGTCCAGAGAGAAACAGGACCCCGAAGCTTTGCAATTCCTCTTTCCAGCCAGCACCAAGCAGTGGGCATCTCTCAGGACAACTGGCACAAACACCTCAAGACCTGGAATAAGAGAAAGCCGTACCACAAGCAGCAGAAGAGCCAACACTAAGATTGGCCCTTGTCACATTCACACATTCTGAGTTTGAGGAAGCAATAAGAAGTACCTTGCCCTGAGATTGGATGTGGGGAACTTTTCCTGGGGCTCTAAGTGTTGAATTCCAACACGGATCATTGATGTTGTGTCCAATGCATCCAATAATGAGCTTGTCTGTGCCAAGGCCATGGGGAGGAGCTGCACTGTGCTTGTTGACAGCACAGATCACCAACAGCAGTGAGCAGTGCCACTGTGCACTGCCCCTCCGCCTCGAAGGGGCCAAGCTGACTCCTGAGGAGGAGGAGATCTTAAAAAGCAATGGAATAAAATTCAGAAGAAATACAATGAGAGAAAAAAGAATGCCAAAACCATCAGTCTTCTGGAGGAGCAGTTCTGGCCAGTGTGGCCAAGCAGGTGGCTCTGTGCTAGAAGACAAGGAGCTGTGGTTCTGTCTGAGGAAGATCAAAGCCCAGAGAGGCAAACAAACAAACAAACAACAAAAAAACCCCATCGTTCATAGCTCATGTAATAAAGGTCCTATATTTATTGTCCTATATTTAAAACAAACAAACAAAACATTCTTGGAAAATGGCTCAGAGGGCAAAAGTACTTGGACCGTGGGTTCAGTTTTCAACACTCAGGTGGCAGCTCTCAGCCATGCAAAACTCCAAGTGACTTGCTGTCCTCTTCTGACCTCTGCGCACAGAAAGGTGTGCGCGTATGTGTGTAGACATAATTATAACACATAGAAAAGAAAGTAGGTAAATATTTTTAATTAAAAAATCCTTGACATTGAGCCATTGTTCAGCCATTCAGAGTACTTATCCAGCCGAGTGCAGTGATGTCTGAATGGTCGAGAGCAGAAGGACGTATTTGTTTCACCTAGCTGCTCCTTCCTGGATGGAAGTTGTAGCAAAGTGCTTCCAACCTAACTGAGATCACACAATGGAACTGTGTGATTACACCGCTATCAAAACAATGAAATGAAATAATGCGATGGCAGGACAATGAATGAAGCTAGAAAAGACCATCCTGAATAAAATAACCCAGACCCAGAAAGACTCACATAGTATGTACTTAACTTAACTTATACGTTCAGGATAACCATACCACAGTCCACAGCCCCAAAGAAGCTAAGTAACAAGGAGGGCACAAGAGAGGATGCCTGAATCCCAGACAGAAGGGGAAATAGAATAGACATTGGAAACGAATGAAGACAGGGAACTGGGTGAGGATCAGCTGTGGGGAAAGCAGGGATGAGTGCGAGAGGGCTGGGACAGAGAAGAGAAACAAATGGAGAGGCCATCTCTGAGACAAGCTGGAGGCCTTCGACAGGGTAGGCTCTTGGGAGGATATGGGGGTGACTGTAGGTGAGAGCCCTCGCTGCGGGGGACATAGAGACTGTAGTGGCCACTTCCTAGCCAGGCATGACTTCTAGTGGAGGGAGGGGACCACCAACTGACCCACAAAACTTTCAACCCAAAACTTGCCTATAAGATGTGAAGGGATAAAGATGGAACAGAGATTGAGGGAAGGGCCAACCAATGACTGGCCCAACCTGAGACCCATGAGAGAGCCAACCCCTGACAATATGAATGATACTCTGCTATGCTTGCAGAAAGCAAACTAACTGTCCTCTGAGAGACTCCACTCAGCAGCTGATCAAAACAGATGCTGAGCTCCATAGCCAAACAACAGGCAGAGCTCGGGGAATCTTTTGGTAAAGGTCCTGCAGGAGACAAGAACCCCTCAGGAAGACCAACACAGTCAATTAATCTTTGCCCATGGAGGTTTACAGAGACTGAACCACCAACCAAAGAGCATGCATGGGCTGGACGTAGGCCGGAAACACATTTGTAACTGATGGGCAGCACCTTGGTCTTCATGGGGTCCCCTAGCAATTGGAGCAGGGGTCGTGTCTGACATGGACTCTGTTGCCTGCTCTTGGATCACTTTCCCCTAACGCGGCTGCCTTGTCTAAAATCGGTAGAAAAGGATACGCTTAGTCCGGATGTAACTGGACGCGCTGGGGTGGGTTTGTTCGGGGTGGGGATCTGCTCCCCTTTTATGAAGAGGAGTTGTCGGGGCAAAGGGAGAAGAGTGTAGGAGGTTGGGACTCGGAGAAGCCCCAGGTAGGTGCTCTGATTGGGAACTGAGAGAATAAGCAAATAAATAAATGAATAAAATACACAAAACAACAACAACAACAAAACCCCAACCAACTAGCAAGAACAAACTGAAGCATCTGTAACATCAGGTCTGTCCTGGCGTAGATTTTATTAATGCTTTGCCGTTAGCACTGTTTTCCCTCTTTTATGCCAGCGCGCCGTCTCCTCTACCGATAATTCCTGTCAGGTAGTTATTAGGTCTTTTGTTATAAACAAACCCCAAACTTGATTTTTTAAAGCTAGTTCTCAAATCTCCATTCTCACCGATGTCGGGTTTCCCCGCTGCATTTAAGTCACGCGAGACAGAAATCAGCCGCGTATGTTAGGCCCTGTGCATGTCACCACCTAGAAGTAATTATCCACCCAGCACTCCAGAGGTCCTGTTAACATCGCTGCTTTCATGGCTGGCTCGGAGAATGACGCTCTGCTGGTGTCTCATCTGTTGAAATTACCCTCACCGTGGAGAAACAGCATTTCAGCAGCTTTGCCACAGCGTCTCCCAGTCTCCCATATTCGTTCCTGCTCCCAGTCTCCCGACTGAACTGGAACCAGTTGCTATTTCAGTACGCTACGCCTTGTCTGCCCTCTCTTCCTTTTCTTGTTATAATCTGCTTCAGGCCCATTGTGGGAAATAATTTCTAATACATCTGAGATGTTTATTTTTTCCTTATTGTGTCAGAATAACACTATTTTATTTTACTATGTGTTTTTCTTAATAGACTTAGTAAAAACATCACTCAAGTCAAACCCTTGTTTGCAGAGAAATATAAATGGAAGAAAATTGAAATAACAAATCCACTAATTGTCTCCACTTATCCCCTGTTACTTTCCTTTCCTTCTATTGCTTCCTGTTCCCGTCTCTCTCCTCATGCACCTGCTTCTTCCTGTACTCCTCTGCCCTTACCACGCGTTTATTTCCCTTCTAACCCCTCTTTCTATGTCTTTACTTTCATTCAGTAAACATTTTTTGAACACATGCTATGTTTAGAGTTAAAAGGATGTAATTCAGAAATAATTACATTTTAATATATGAGGTCCAAATTCTTACAGCAGGATTTCTGAGTGGATGAGCAAACCATTGTGCCTTCTTTTGGGCTCTTTTTCTTCTGTTGGTCTGTTCTGTCCAACTCCAAACTGATAGATTTGTTTTATCTAATTATATTTTATTTTGTTATATTTAAGAATAATTAAATGAATGAGCGGATGAATGAAAACCTAGCCACTAGGGTAAAGATTAACAACTGAACTCTCTTTTATACTTGCTGGGAGAGGGAAAATCAGTTTTCTCCAAAAGAGAGACAGTTTATCAACCATTCCACAACAGGCTTCGTGTTCAGGAGCAGCTGACTAATGTGTAAGGGGCTTCACATATATTTTGTTTACTTGTTTGTCTGTGTGCACATGCTTTAATTTGGTTAGAGTCTGCTCTGCTTTTTTGGGTGGGGTGTGGTTTTATTTTGTTTTCTTGTTTTTTGGGGGAGGGGTAGTTTCATTGGGGTTTGTTTCCTTTTTAAAACTTTTTTATATTAATTACAGTTTATTCACTTTGTATCCTGGCTGTAGCCCCCTCCCTCATCCCCTCCTTAATCCCACCCTCCCTCCCTCTTCTTTTCCCTTTCCCCTCCCCCAATTCACTGATAGGGGTGATCCTCCTCCCCTTCCATCTGACCTGTGAGGCTTTAGCTTATAGTTTTTTTATTAAAATTCATTCACTTTGTATCTCAGCTGTAGCCCCCCCTCACCCTCATCTCTTTCCAGTACCACCATCCCTCCCCCCCCATTCCCCTTCCCCAGTTCAGTGATAGGGAAGGTCCTCCTCCCCTACTACCTGACAGTAGCCTATCAGGTCTCATCAGGACTGGCTGTATTGTCTTCCTCAGTGGCCTGATAAGGCTGCTCCCCCCTCAGGGGGTGGTGATCAAAGAGTCAGCCACTGAGTTCATGTCAGAGACAGTCCCTGTTCCCCTTACTAGGTAACCCACTTGGAGCCTGAACTGCCATGGGCTACATCTGTTCAGGGTTCTAGGTTATCTCCATGCATGGTCCTTGGTTGGAGTATCAGTCTCAGAAAAGACCCCTGGGCTTAGATTTCTTGGTTCTGTTGCTCTCCTCATGAAGCTCCTGTTCCCTCTAGGTCTTTCTATCTCCCTCTTCTTTTATAACATTCCCTGCACTCTGCCCAAAGTTTGGTAATGAGTCTCAACCTCTGCTTTGACACCCTGTTGGGTAGAGTCTTTCAGAGGCCCTGTGTGGTAGGCTCCTGTCCTGTTCCCTGCTTTCTTTCTCCTCTGATGTCAGTGCCATTTGCCTTTCTGAGTGAGAACTGATCATCTTTTGTTTCTTTTCTTTTCTTTTTAGAAAGAACTTAAAATTGGCATCAGGAGAGAATCTGGAAGGCTCTGAGGGAGGGAAAGAATATGATCAGTATATATTTAAATCTAATTTTTAAGTAATATAAAATGTAATAAAAATAAAGCTTAAGGACCTGAGGAGAACAACAGAGCCAAAATACCTGGGCCCACAGGGCCTGAAGAGACCGATACTCCAACTAAGGACCATGCATGGAGAGGACCTAGACCCCATGTTCAAAGGAAGCCCATTGGCTGCTCAGTTCCCAATTGAGTTCCCTAATAATGTGTACAATGGCTGTCTCTGACATGAACTCAGTGGCCAGTTCTTTGATCACCTCCCCCTAGCGTGTGTGTGGGGATGCAGCCTTGCCAGGCCACAGAGGAAGATGATGCAGCCAGCCTTGATGAGACCTGATTAGCTAGGGTCAGATAGAAGAGGAAGAGGTCCTCCCCTATTAGGGGAATAGAGAAAGGGCGTAGAGAGAGAAGAGGGAGGGTGGGTGGGACTGGGAGGAGATGAGAGAGTGGGCTGCAGAGAGGATACAAGGTTAATAAACTGTAATAAATAAATATATAAATAAAATTAAATTAAAAAAACCTGAAAAAGAAATTCTCAAAACACATTTTAAGAATTAAATATTTCACAGTGCAGAAAACTAAGATTGGAGAAATTTATTTAACATGAGGTTAATAAAGCATACATCAAATTGAAATACTAGAAATTTTCAGTTTTAGAAAACATGTATTTCTTCACAAAATGACCTGAAATTCAAATCAAGGGAGTTTAAATCTAGGCTCTGAGAGACATATAGTGCGGAAATGAACTGCAGGACAGAAACAGCAAGTATGTCGTATGTCTAGAATGCAGAAAAAACATGAATTTTGTGAGATTATGGGAATTGATACTTGAGCATGTATAGTCTTAGGCTATGTTCATCAGAAGGTTCTTAAATCTATGGATGATGGGAAATCACTGAGGTGTTTTACTAAAAAGGTGGGAAGATAGGATTTATACTCCACAACATTTGCATTGTGGTCTGGAAGAGTGTGGGTAGACTAGTAGAACAACTAAAGCAAAAAAGTAACTTCATGCGATTAAAATATTTAAGTAAAATTAAAAATATTTATATTACAGTATTTTCTGTGGATTTGCTGTGTGAATTAAAGGCTGATAGGTTTCATTTTCCACTGTTCATACTGAGCAGTATCTATGTTTGATTTAGAGTAGTATGAAAATAAACCCTAACTGTCAACTTGATATAAGCTAGAATCACTTTGGAAGGGAATCTTAGTGATGGACTGTTTACATTGTATTGGCCTTTGGCAATTGTCATAATTAATTTAAATGATATGGAATGCACCGCCCATTGTGGGTGGCATCATTCCCTAGGCAGAGCTGCTGACTTGTATAAAAGTGGAAATATTAAGATGATCACAGGTGAGTGAACAACTGGCCATGCATGTGTTCATCCTTATGTCGTCGTAACTGTGACTGTGATATGCTGGGTGTCTCAGGCTCCAGCCACTGTGACTCCCATGAAGTGATGGATAGTAACCTGAAATTGTGAGCAAGAATAAACTCTTTCTTCCTTAATTAGTTTCATGTCCATGTATCTTATAACAGAAACACAAACTAAACTAAGACAGAGGAATGAAAAGTAGAAGGTTAGTTTAACCTATTGCATGTATGAACAACTGTAATCATGGAAATCTTATAGAGGGAGGTCATATTGGACAAGTTACAATGAGTGTATCAGTAGATAGAAGTCATGTCAAGAAAGGTGGAATTGGGAGGGGAGGTGGTAGGGGGCTAGATTGGGATATATAATGAACAAATAAATAAATGAGTAAATAAATAAATAATTGGAGATAAAAGAAATGTAGAAAATTATTAAGGGTGATTAGTGGAGTAAAATATTTTTCTGTGTGTGAATAGATGTATGTGTATGATACATGCATGTTCCACTGTATGTGTACGTATGAATAGGTCAGAACAGGATGTTGAGGGTCTCCACCTTATTCTTTTGAAGCAATATGGTTACTCTGGCTGGCATACAGACACTCTCCTAGCACATAGCTTTAATCCATTTGGCTGGAATACAAACATGCCCTGAGTACATACTTTAATTCCAAACAATGAAGGTAAAGTTAGTTGGTAGAATGAAACAGCAATGCTTGAAAGTGATGCCTAATTGAGAGGCAGACAAAGTGATGAAACAGAAAAATTTAACAGAATTGGGTATGCCCAACTCTCATGAGTATAGAGAGGAAGGAGAGGTGACTTAAAAAACAGCAGCACAGAGAAAAAAGGGAAAAGGAACTTTTACCTGAAGAGTTTTACAATGACAGGTTGAAGAGAAAACAAGCTAGACACAAATGAAGATAAAATAAGCCATTTTATAGACAACCATTTGATAGAATGTAATAACACAATATGAACATTATATTAAAAGGGAAAATTAAGCTTCACTCATCAAGCAAAATGTTAAAATTGTTAAGACGGTAATTAACTGAAGTATTTGATTCTTTTGGAGGAGCAACATACATCAATTAAATGTCACTATTAAGTTTTACTTTGTGCAAAATATTATAAAAACAAGGATTCTCTGTGTTCAATGTCAAATTCAAAATGCTTAGTCATGTCATGTAAACAGATGAATTGGTACCTTCACTTCTGGTGAAAACCTGCTTAAGACATTATTTCTGATTATTTACTGCCCAGGCCAGTATCCGGGCAGGGCGGAAGGAGGTAGGCATGGCAAAGGTTCCTGGTCTGGGGGGGGGGGGGCTCACTAGGAGACAGAGAGCCAGGAAGAGAGCAGAGAGGAGGAAGCCAGGATGGGTTGACATGGGAAAGGAACTTCGTGAGCGGGGAGGAAGGACTCTGAAAGTGTCATGAAAAGGAGTGATCCAGATGAAAGATAAGCAAGTATATATGCAATTATGGATGGGAGTCAGGCCAGATCGGAATGGTTCAGGGCAGATGGCCTTGGTTGGAGGCTTGGAGGCGGATGGGGGAGGGAGCCATTATTGAGATAGCGTAGGTAGAATTGTTTGCCAAGCCCAAGGTGTTTTAAGGCAATTATTAAATCTAATAGTTGTCTGGTCTTTATTTGAGTGTGATAGCAGTTTCGATAATACCACTGTATTAATGATATACCATTAATTTACCACAACTCATATTAAATACTTTTCTCAATTAGGAGCATTTGTATTCAGTTGGCTGGAATATACATGGAGGCAGCAGTGAATAAGAAGCTCACCATCCTCATCCATAGCACAATACAAAATCTGAAGTTCATTATTGTTCATATGATACCTTTCATAGGTTTGAACTGTCAATAACACAGGAAAGTTGACCAAGAAGAATACATTTATATATGTGTAATTGTAAACCACAACAGTTTAAAATATTAGTTTTATTTAATAAATGAAAACATTTGCTACAAATTTCAAGTCACATATTTAATATGCTAGCTTTATTTTACTTTTCCATAGAATTCTATGAGGAGATGTTAATTATAATCCATTACCTCTGCCTTTAATGTTTTCCCTGTGAAGTCACTCTACACTATATAATATTCTTGAAAACAACAACCCACTGAAAATTTAAAGATAGTCTCCTTCTGGCAAGAAGAGTTTCTTCAGAAGTAGAACCTTTCCCAAACATATTAATATTTTCAAAAGGATGATAACCATGTCAGGGATTAGACTGTCTCCAGGGTTGAAACTATAATCTGGTAAATAACTTCAGCAGAGGACTACTTTCTCCCTAAACAGGAAAGCTGCTCATGAGGGAATCCCACAGACACACATTGCTTCAAAGACAGGACCGTTAAAACACGTCAGATCTTCAAAGTGGAAAACATGCCACCCCTTAGCAAAGCCAAGTCCTTTAAAGCAGGAGCCCAACAGCACTCTGAGAATTCTGGAGGAAAAACTCCCCAAGCTTCACAAATACTGCTTCTCGGACCCAGCCTTCAAATTTTAATTTTAAAGTGCTTCGCAGATGGTATATAATCTGCTCTTTTTGATAGATTATATATATTTTAGAGCAGTTTCAGGACCCTAGCAAAACTCGGTGGATATAGAGAGATTTCTTTATATACCCCTGCTTCTACAGATGCATAAGCTTCCTCATTGTCTGTTTCCCTACCAGAATGGTGCATTTCTTAAAATTAATAACCCCTCCTGATATGTTGTTCATCTTCAGCCCATGTAATGCACTGTGTAGATTTAAAAAAAAATGTAATATGTATGAATTCTTTGTTCTACCTAACATATCTTCTCCATTCAGTCCCTGGAAAACATGAATCTTTGACTTTCTACAATTTTATTTTATTATTTTTTTCTAAAAAAATATTTTATCCCATAGTTGAATTCAAACAATATATGGAGTTTTCATATTGGATTATTCACTTAGTCATATACAACTAGGGTTCTTCCATGCATTTTTATAGCTTTGTGGCTCATTTATTTCAGCACAGAGAAAAATCATAAGGTCTGAATAAATAGTAATAGTTTATATTTAATTACCCTTAAGGATGTTTTGTTTTCTTTTGAATTATGAATAAAGGTAAACTTCATGTTCAGGTTTCATTGTTCATTTATAATTTTTAAGCTTGTTGTGTAAAACCAAAAAGATGATATGCTTAAGTTTGTAAGAAATTTCAAGCTATGCTGCAAAGTGGCCATGCCTTTTGCTTCCCAATCAACAACAGATAGATATCTAGTCTCTGTTGTTGTTAGTAATTGGCGGTTTTCATTTTCTAAATGTTGGCCATTGTGATATGTATGTTACAAATTTCCAGTTTTTCTTAATTTGCATTTCTTTTTAAAACTTGTTTTCACTTTACATCCTTGTTGTAGCCCCATTCTCCCTCACCTCCCAGACTCACCTTCATTTCCTCCTTGCCTCCACCACCTCCCTTTTTCCTCAGGAAAGGGAAGCTGCCTTTCCCATCCTCCTCAGCTCATCACATGGCATCAGGACTGAGCATGTCCTCTTTCCCTGTGGCCTGGCATTGCATTCTCACCAGCTGGCCAGTGAGTCCCTGTCTGATGCAGTCCCCACTTCCCTTACTAGAGGACCCACATGAGGCCTTATCTGCCATCTGCTGTATCTTTGCAGGGGTGTCCGTCCAGTTCCTGCATGTTTCTTGGTTGATGCTTCAGTCTCAGCAAGCCCCTTGGAGCCCTGGTTAGTTGGTTCTGTTGGTCTGCTTGTGGAGCTACTGTTACCTCAAGGTCCTTATCTCTTTCTTCCCACTATTTTCCAAGCATTGTCCAGGCTGTGAGTCTCTGTTTCTGTCCCGAGGCACTGGTAGTAGCCCCTCTCAGGGGACAATCTGTCAGGCTCCTGCCTGCAAGTTTAGCAGAACATCCTTCATAGCGTCAGAGGTTGGCATTCTCTGAGAGGGTGGGTCTTTGGTTGGGGCAGGCATCAGTTGGATAGTCCCTCAATTTCTGCTCTATCTGTTCTATTTTTATCCATGCACATCTTGTAGTATATTTTGGGTTGATGTTTTGATAGATGGGTTCATGTTCCTCTTCCTCTGAGAGAAGACTAGTTCAGTTGGAAGGTGTCCTCTTTAGTGTCTATGGCCTCTGCTACTAGGAGTCTCTGCTTGAATGGCCCTCATATCCTCTCAAGAGCCTACCCACCCTGACTTAGGCTCAAACTTGCCACAGCACCCTCAGTTCCTCTTTTCTCTACAGGTCTTGGTCTTCTCACCTTCACTCTCCAAGAAAACTTCCAAAAAAAAAAAAAAAAAAACACTTCAGGCTCTAAGATCAACAATTAATAAATGGGACCTCTTAAAACAGAAAAGCTTCTGTAAGGACACTGTTAATAGAACAAAACAACAGTCTACAGATTGGGGAAAAAAATCTTCACTAATCCTGTATCTGACAAAGGGCTAATATCCAAAATATATAATGAACTCAAGGAACCAAACACCAATAAAAAAAATAACCCAATTAAAAACAAGGCACAGAACAAAACAGAGAAATCTCAACAGAGGAATCTCGAATGGTGGAGAAACAACTAAAGAAATTCTTATGTTCCTTAGTTATCAGCTAAATGAAAATCAAAATGACTCAGATTCCACCTCCCACTGGTCAGAATGGCTGAGATCAAAATCTCAAGCCACAGCACTTGCTGGCAAGGGTGTGGAGAAAGGGGACCCTCCTTCATTGCTGGCAGTGGTGTAAACTTGTGCAAGCACTTTGGAAATCAATCTGGCACTTTTTCAGAAAATTAGGGATAGATTTACCTCAAGGCCCAGCTATAGCACTGCTGAGTATATACTCAAAAGACACTTCACTATATGAGGACACTTGCTCAGCTATGTTCATAGCAGCTTTGTTTGTAATAGCCAGAATCTGGAAACAACCTAGATGTCCCTCAATGGAGGAATGGATACAGAAATTGTGAAACACTTCCACAATGGAATACTACTCAGCTATTGAAAAAAGAAATCATGAAATTTGCAAATGATAGAACTAAAAAAGATCATCTGCAGTGATGTAACCCAGACGCAGAAGGACACTCAGGATACTCAGCTTAAGTGGACTTTAGCCATATACATGCTACAAAATACAGACCCAAAGAAGATACGTAACAGAGGATCCAAGGGAGGATGTATAAATTTCCCTTCGAATGGGAGATAGAATAGACACAGATCTATTCTGAAGAGAGGAAACAAGGTGGGAGAGGGGTGCAGAGAGTTAAGAGGGTGTAGGTGAATTTGCATTTCCGTGATGACACGTTTCATTCCTCTTGGAGGGTGGCAGGGATGAAATCTAGCATACACTAGACCAGACACAAGTGCTCTACTTCTGAGCTTCACTCTCAACTCTTGAGTTACCTTTTCAGCTCTGCATTTGGCATCTTTATATCTTTGTTTATATACTATATACTTTTTGCTCTATTTTTAATCCAGTTATTTATTTTCTTCTGAGGTTTTTAAAATTATGCAATATTGTATTTTTCTCCATTAATTAATTAATTAATTCACTTTATATCTTCCATCCTCTCCCAGATTTACCTTCTTACCGCCTTTCCCCAATTTTCTTCTCCCTTTCTCTGAAGAGGTGAGGTCCTTCATGGATACCAACCCACCCTGACACATGAGGGACAAAGCGCATCCTCTCCCACTGACACCAGACAAGGCAGCCCAGCTAGGGGAAAAAAATCCAAAGGCAGGTAACAGAGTCAGAGACAATCCGTGCTCCAATTGTTAGGAGACCCACATGAAGACCAAGCTGTACATCTCCTACATATATGTAGGTGGTCTAGGTCCAGTCTATACTGGCTTTTTAGTTGTTGGTTCAGTCTCTGTGTACCCCCATGGGCCCAGGTTGGTTTTCTCTGTAGGTCTTCTGTGGTTCCCTCCATCCTTCCTCCCACTCTTCCACAAGACTGAGCTTTGCCTGTCGTTTGGCTGTGAGTTTCTACATTGTTTCCATCAGCAGCTGGGTAGAGCCGCTCAGAGGACAGCTATGCTAGGCTCCTGTCTGCAAGCAAAGAAGAGTATCATTAATAGAATCACGGTTTGGCTCTCTCCCATGAGGTGGGTCTTAAGTCAGGCCAGTCATCTGTTGGCCCTTCCCTCAATCTCTGCTCTATCTTCAATCCTGCACGTCTTGTAGGCAGGACAAATGGGGTCAGGCATCTTTGCATGATCTGTATGTCTACACAGTCGTCCATTACGCGCCTTCCGATCATGGAAACTTCATACTTGGAAGTTGGACATTTCCTGTCTTTTTGTGCTTCCACTCCAGTTTATTGTTGGCTATTCCATACTATCATGATATAAACCGCTTAATAAATTTGCCAATATGCACAGATAACTTGTGGGTCTTTGTATTACGGAGTCTGCAGATCAAGTTAGGAATACTTTTATCTTCATGTCCAATCTGCTTTTGAAATACATTTAGCTTTGAGTATTTTAACCGACGGCATAATGTTAGAAACCTAATGACCAATTTCAAAAGCCTAAATACAGAACACTTGCCATCAAAAGGTTAGTATTTATATTCCTTAATTCAAAAAACAATCTGAAATAATTAAAATGGTGAACAGGACCTAAGGCATTATATTCTCCAGTTGCCTCAGTTCCTGTTATGGAAGATTCAGCATAGCACCTGGAAGAACACATTCTTTGACAAAAAGTTACACATCTTGATTACTATGCTCTTCTATTTAGGCAAAATGATCATTTGAATTGTTTACTTGATAGCAACATTGTGTGGTGTTCTGTGGAAAGTGGTGAATGTGGTCATTGCCACAGTTATCATATTTATCAGTTACGTGGCTGACACCATATTCCATTCCAGATTTGTATGTTACCATAAAATAAATCCTCTTGGGAAAAGTTCAAATTTAAATAATTTCTGTGATTAGATGAAATTAATATGGTAAATCCATATAAATAGAGTTCTAAGAAAAGCTACTAGAATATATAGATATTGAGGTAAAATATAGAAATCTTTATTTTTCCTTTTAAATGATCTATATAGTTACCCTAGACATTGATTAAAATATAAAATATAACTGAAAATCCTTCCTATGACAATCAATTTCCAGAATTAGTCAGAAGGGATTTATTTTAAGATTGTAAGCATCAGGACTATGAACTTGATTGTGCTAATTCTGTTTATTATAATCAGTAATTTATTTTCCCAAAAAAGTGATGCAGTTATTCGTTAAAAAAGGACCCAAATCTTATTATTTGTTTGCATAGATGCACAACACATACATAAGACTTGAAATTATAGAAGAACAGAACTAGTATTATGTTAGGGTTCATAGTAGATAAACAGGTCAATAGTTAAAGTTTTGCCATTTAAACTTGAGAATCTGAGTTCAAATCTCAAGAACCTACATAACATAGGCCCAGTACCATACATTTAGATGAGAGGTAGAGACAGAAGAATTCTCAGCAACTTGAGGGCTAGCTTTGTTGGTATACTCAGCAGCAAACATCAAGGAGATTTTATCTTAAACAAAGTAGACGTTGAAGACTGATGCGTAAGTTTGTCTTCGTTTGTCTTCTGGGCTCCATATGTATGCCCTGCCTGGAGTGTGAAAAACACAGTAGATTTTACTCTCACAGAGTTTGCTTGGTTACAAATTTGGGGAGTAATATACTATTGTTCCCTGCCTGCTACATCTTCTTCATAATTGGTTGACACCATTCTGCAAAGGCCATTTTCTTCATATGCTTTTTTTTTAATTTTTAAATTTATTTCTTAATTTATTACATTTTATTCACTCTGTATCCCAGCTGTAGCTCTTTCCCTCACCCCTCTCAATCCTGCCCGCCTCCCTCTTCCTCTCCCATGCCCCTCCCCCAGTCCACTGATAGGGGAGATCCTCCTCCCCTTCCACCTGACCCTAGCCCACACTCTTAATGTCACATGTTATCAACATTTTGTCACACAGCTCTGAGCAAATGCTTTTCTGAGTTCTCAACAGTTTTTTGATATAACCTTCAAAGTTTCATTTGAAAGAAAGGGCTTATGTCTCTGGGAAGCTTAGCTTTGGTGCCTCTACTGTGGCTATGATGGAACAGGCTAAATATACATCGGTTTTCCTTTATCGCAGGTGCTAGAGAGTGATGAAGAAGAGTTTATGGCCATTGCTATAAATCTCCATTATAAGTAGTCTTGGGCTAGAGAAAAAAATGAGTAAAATTAAACCAAATTGTTTAAGCAGCTATTATATGCTAGGTATTTTATATGTTTTAGTGCTCATCCCTTTTAGGTCCTTAGGTTTCTCTAAAGCATATGTCTGATTAATCTTTTTATTTATGCACTATAATCTAATTCTTATAATATAATTATAAGAATTAAAGTTTTGAGAATGTATACAACATAATTTTGACTTATATTTTAGCAATAAATGAAAATGTTTTAACTAAATTGTCAAAATGGATTCCCTGGAAGACTTCTAGAAAACACTTATGTCTTAAATAGAATTATATAAGAATCAGGAATTGTAAGTAAATTTGCTTCAAATAAGACTTCAAGAACCATCCCGGTCCTTAAAATTTTAGAGAAAATAATAGTTAAGAGTACTTTAAATATTAACTGGGGACACTGATTTCTATTCTACAGGATCCCCTGTGTTGGCTTAATTGCCATGTAAAAAACCTATGTGCTTCTGAACTTCAATTTTTTTTTTCATTTTAAATAAAAGGAATCTGTCTTCTTTCTTGATGGTAGGCCACAAATATAAATGACCAGATTTACTTTACCGTTGAGTCCTTTTAATTTTATGAACAAGTTAAGGTTAGTTCAATAAAGTTGCCAGGAGTCCCATAAAAATTATATAATGAGGCAGAAAATTTTTTTATTTTTCTGGTTGAAAAGTAGCGGACACATCAATAAGATGGGGCCACCATTAAGGTTAGACTTCTTCTAATGTCACAAATGATGCCTAAAAATAAAATACAAAGACCATGTACTAGACTGCTACTTCTTAAACTTTTTGGTCTATTCCCTTTTTGGTGGGGTAGATTTTATACCTATTTTATTGGTAATATTACTTGTATATAGAAATTAAAGCAGAAAAATCCAAACATTTAAAAATAACATATTTGAGAATAGCACCAATAAACTTATTGCATGCTAAAATAGATTCAATATTTTTATTAAAATAACTAAAATACAACATGTCCTGCTTGCAAGATGTGCTGGGGAAATGGTGGTATATAATTTATGGAAGTAGCCAACCAACGAATGGTCCAACTTGAGCCCCATGCTGTGGAGAAGGAGCCCACACCTGACACTGCCTCAACGACTGGGGACCAGAGGCAGGATAGCCTACAGACCTAAGGTAGAACCAAACACAACTGGCAGAAAAATGGCAATAAAATTATTCACAGTAGTATTCTGCTAAACTCACAGATCAGAGTCTAGACCAGTTGTCATCAGAGAGTTGTCGTCAGCAACTGATGGGAACAGATGCAGAGACCCACAATCAAAGCCTAAGCGGAGTCAGGGGGAGAGGGAGAGGAAGGATTGTAGGAGCCAGAGGGATAGAGGACACCGCAAGAACACAGTACACAGAATGAACTGAGCAGGGCTCGTAGGACCACAGAGACTCGCAGGACAGCCACTGACCCTGTCTGCGTCTGAGCTAGGTCCTGAGCATATATGTCATGATGGTTCTAATGGGACACTTAACCGTGGGGGTAGGGGGTAACCTGATACGTCTTCCGGCGCTAGAGACCGTTTTCTCCTACTGGTTTGCCTAGTCCAGCCTTGAAACGAGGATTTGAAACAAGGATTGAGGCTAGTCTTAGTGTATCTTGTTAGTCCATATTTAGTGGAGATTCCTGGGAGGCTGCTCAGCTGTTTCCTGAAGGAAAATGGAAGAGAGGAGATCTAGAGGAGAGTAAAGGTGGGAGAAGCTGTGCTTGAGAGGTAATGAATGAGCAGAGAATCAAAATGTTTAATGCTTCTGAGATCTTTTAATATCTGAAAACAATTGTTAATGTAATGTTCAACTCTTTTATGCCTGATTATTGTGTATGCTGTAATGCATTTTGATTGAAATATATGAGTCGACTCAGCTTACATAAGCAGTTGTCTTTACAGATATTTTTGACTACTAGTATTTGTTTGTTTTATTGGAAAGAAAATTTTCCATACAATATATTCTTTAATTTTAAATTTATTTTTTTATAAATTACAGTTTATTCACTTTGTATCCCAGCTGTAGCCCCCTTCCTCATGCTCTCCTATTCTCACCCTCCTTCTCTCATCTCCTCCATGACCCTCCCCAAGTCCACTGATAAGGGAGGGCCTCCTTCCCCTCATCTGACCCTAGTCTATCAGGTCTCATCAGGACTGGTTTCATTGTCTTCCTCTGTGTACTGGTAAGGCTGCTCCTCCTTTAGGGGGAGGTGATCAAAGAGCAGGCCACTGAGTTCATGTCAGAGACAGTCCCTGTTCCTGTTACTAAGGAACCCACTTGGACACTGAGCTGCCTTGAGCTACATCTGTGCAGGTGTTTTAGATTATCTCCTTGAATGGTCCCTGGTTGGAGTATCAGTCTCAGAAAAGACTCCTGGGCCCAGATATTTTGGTTCTGTTGCTCCTCTCCTCTTCAGGTCTTTCTGTGTTACCCTTCTTTTATAAGATTCCCTGCACTCTGTCCACAATTTGGTTATGAGTCTCAGCATCTGCTTTGATACAATGCTGGGTAGAGTCTTTCAAAGGCCTCTGTGGTAGGATCCTGTTCTATTCCCTGTTTTCTACCTTTTCTGATTTCCATCCTGTTTGCCTTTCTGCATGAGGATTGATCATCTTACCCAGGGTCCTCCTTCTTGCTTAGCTTCTTTAGGTATACAGATTTTAGTATCTTTATCCCATATTATATGTCTAATATCCACTTATAAGTGAGTATATACCACATGTGTCTTTCTGCTTCTAGGATACCTCACTCTGGATGATCTTTTCTAGATCCCACCATTTGCCTGCAAATTTCATGATTTCCTTGTTTTTTATTGCTGAGTAGTATTCCATTGCTAAGGACACTGTCATCAGAACAAAATGACAGCCTACAGGCTGGGAAAGGATCTTCACTAAGCCTATATCTGACAGAGGGCTAATATCCAGAATACATAAACAACTTAAGAAGTTCAACACCTATAAACCAAGTAATCCAATTAAAAAATGGGGTACAGAGCTAAACAGAGAACTCTCAATAAAGGAATATCAAAAGGCAGAAAAACACTTAAAGAAATGCTTCTCAACATCCTTAGTTATGAGGGAAACGCAAATCAAAACAACCCTGAGATTTCACCTTACACCCATCAGACTGGCTAAGATCAAAAACTTAAGTGACAACACATAATTGAGAAGATGTGGAGGAAGTGGAACCCTCCTCCATTGCTGGTGGAAATGTCAACTTGTACAACCATTTTGGAAATCAGTCTGGTGCTTTCTCAGACAATTAAGAATAGTGCTTCCTCACGATCCAGCTATAGCACTCCTTGGCATAGATCCAAAATATGTTCAAGTATACAAGGACATTTGCTCAACCATGTTCATAGCAACTTTATTTGTAACAGCCAGAATCTGGAAACAACCCAGATGTCCCTCAACTGAGGAATGGATACAGATTTTGTGGTACATTCATACAGTATATTCCAATTATTATTTTCTCCTTCCCCAAGTCTTTCAGGTCCACTCCACCTCCCCATTCCAGTGGCTTCGTAGGCTTTCTTTCTTTTATTTTCTTTAAAGTAAGCAAACAAACAAAAAGGGCAAACAGACAAATATAAACAAGAAACACATAAATATACACAAAGACATAAGAATGGAAACTAAAATATCCAAGTAAAAGATAAAAGATTAAAGATAAAAATGTTCAAACAAACCAACCAACCAATTCGAGTCAAAAAGTCTACAAAAAATACTGTTGCGTTCCTTTGTTATTGGGCAAGAACTACCTTACATATGCATACAATGAAGTATAGATAGTATACCCAGTGACATTTAAAATTAAAAAAATTCCTCTGCTAGTGGGTATCAGTTGTAGATAGCTTCTCGGTTTGTGGTCGTGCTCACGTCTCCCTGTCAGTGCAGTGACCTCCATCTACCTGAACATGATCATGCCCTGTGCACGCTGTGTGGCTTTGTATCACACAGAGCTCAATAACTGCGTGCATTAACTCACTGTTGTCAGCAGCAGTTCTGTCTGAGAAAAACCTGATGTTAGCTGAGGTACATTTGATTGGCAGCAAGTTTTGTCAGTTGTTCTCTGACAGTTCCATTTAACCCTTTCATAAAATACACACCAAACACACACAGCCAAATACCCAGACTCACAGTCAGTCCTTAAAAAAACAACACAGTTTGTAAAAGGCTGTTTAATTAGTCCCGGTTTTCAGGTTTTCAGCTAGTGCACCTGTGCCCTCCTGTCCAGAACCATCACACCAGAGGAGAAGCAGCAACTGTTTTCTAGATGTCCGTCTTCATGAGGTTACTCAAAGTACCCTGCCATTTTCAATGACTCACTCAAAAAAGGCTGAAGGGAAATCTCTGAATTCAGTGAACTATTTCTTCCTTTTTTCATTTTTAAAGTGTGGTTTCATGGAGGTAAAAACAAACTGACATGAAGGAAGATAGCAATGATTGCTAATAAAGTTTGGAACAAAATGGCAAACGTTTGGATCACCTTTTATCTTGCTCTGTAAATGCAGCTGTGAGCGTTGGGAAAGGAAGAACACTTCTCAGTGTCGTGGCGTCAGTGTTCACCCTGGCATCTGAATGATCCGCAAAAGGTACTTCTTATACTTCCGCTCAAAATGTAGGTTACTGATTAACGAGACTGCTCTGGAAGTTATTTGAGGGCAAGCATGCGGGCATATACCCAAAATACGTTCCATCATACCACAAGGACACTTGCTCAATTATGCTTATAGTAGCTTTATTCATAATAGCCAGAAACTAGAAATAACCTAGATGTCCCTCAGCTGAATAATGGATAAAGAAAATGTGGTACATTTACACAATAGAATACTACACAGCTATTAACAACAAGGAGATCTTGAAATTTGCAGGAAAATGGATAGATCTAGAAAAGATCATACTGGGTGAGGTAGCCCAAACTCAAAAAGACAAGCATGGTATGTACTCACTTATAAGTAAATATTAGCCATAAATTACAGAATGACCATGCTACAATCACAGACCCTCTGAAGCTAAGTTACAAGGATGGTTCAAGATAAAATGCTTGACTCCCACTCAGAAGGGGTAATAAAACAGGCCCTTGAGGTGGATGGAGGAAGAGAACTTGGTAGGACAGGGTATGGGAAAGGACCAGGGGTGGGTATTAGAAGCAGGGAGAACAGGGGAGGAGGGCCAGGTGAGAGACTGGAGTTGGGGGACATCCTGGGACTTGGCAGAGACCTGGGTTAGGGGAGGCCCCAGGAAGTCTCTGGAGTTCACTGTAGCTAAGATACCTTCAGCAGAGGATATGAAGCCTGACGTAGCCACTTCTTATAGCCAGGCAGGACTTCCAGTGGAGGGTTAGGGACACAACCCACCTACAAAGCCTTTGACCCTAAATTTATCCCGCCTGTAAGATGGGCTATGAGGGAGCAAAGGTTGGCCCTACCTGAAATCCATTGCATGGGAGAGAACCAGCTCTGCTATGCCTGTTACTTATGTATTCAAAGTGTTGCAAACAGTCAGCACATGATGTCTGTACAAGATCCTCAGCAAGGAAGTAGGAAGGGAAGGGCGAATGTTTGACGTTTGGTTCCCCTCTTCTCCATTAGCTCCATAACATGAGAATAACTGAGTCATTTCAGCTTTCACTCTCTCCTGACAAACCATGTACACATTGGTGTCCATAAGAAAGAGGAAATGGTGATTTTTGTTTAAAGTACACAAGCTGGTCATCTTTTAATCAAATTTCTCAGAAATATCATAAGTTAAATTTCATTTGCAACAAGGGAGGAAGGGGAAGACTGGCCTTTTGTCTATGTATTGGTAAAAGTCAGCTCTTATTCTAAGGAACAGGAAATGGTCTCTGCTCCTGCTGAAAACAGTTATCTGGTGCTGTGGTGTAAGGTGAAGGATAGAGATACGTACAGCTCCTGTGTGGAGGTAACAATTACTTGACCTAGCACTGAACCTAGCACCTCATCAACAGCCTTCATCCTTATGAAGGGTATCAGGCTGCGTGTTGTTCTGTGATCTTCCCAGGACCAGGCACTGGAAATTTGTATGTGTAGTGCATCAGATGTGATTGAGCTGCGCTGATGACTAACCATTTCAGGCTGAACTGAGAGCACTGCAGCCTCTTTAAGTTCCTGAATCTTATCCCAATTATATTTCATTTAATAATACTCAGTGAAATATCTGGTGGCAGGGGAAATGAAACTACATGCTTTTATGGGATCATTCATCAAGAACTAATTGAAGCTTTCATACAGTTTAGTGCTGATAAAACAGTGTAACAATAAACAATAACAAAATTCACTGGAGAAGGATTTGTTTTGCCGTGAGGAAAATGGTTCTGTTTCATCCTGGGATTCCCGGTTAAAAGAGTCTCCAATTTACAAAGGGATAAGTGCAGGCTCCTCTGCATAAGGCCGGGTGGGAGCTGTGTCAAACGCATTAGTGTTGCTCCACTGGAGCCATTCTAGTCCTAAGTATCTGCTATTGTGTGGGACTCTGGCAGGAGACTGCAGCACCAATAGGATTTTTAAAAGTTTCTTTTTGCTACTTATTATTATTGTGCTGGAAGCAGCTAGCTCCTCCATGGCTTATTCCTGGAAATTTGAACCATCTTAAAGAACACTTTCAAAAAATTTAGATCTTTAAATATACTTTTAAAATAAGTCTTTGAAAGAATGTTTCCATGCAAGAAGTTCAGTTCCTTTTCGTCATTGGTGTCTCTGTTTTTCAGTGCACCCTGAACTGAAAGAGAGAGAAAGACAGAGACAGAGAGAGAGAGAGAGAGAGAGAGAGAGAGAGAGAGAGGTATCTTGGGGGAAATGGTAACAAGTGAAATATATGGGAAGGGTATTTATATCTACGGGAAAATTGAAAATTTCCTTAAAGAGCAATTGTGACTCATATGAGCTATGTGGAACCAAGTACTTTGTTATAGCTGCAGTATTTGCTTATTAACTACTCTGTCTCTTACGTAACAACCACAGATTTTGTTGGAAAAAATATCCTACCAAGACTCAACTTACTTTGAAAGAATACAACCATGGGACCTTCCATTATTGTTTTTTTTTAAATATCATAATAACATTGAATATACGGTGCACATATATGACCATCATAAAATAAGGCCCACAAAATAAGACACAAATGATATTGCCTAGTAATTGTAGATCCTACTTGCAAAAGAAGAAACGGATAATATAATCAGTTAAATATAATTTTTTATTGCAATTTTTTTTTGCTCAAGTTTACTTTGTATTTTAAAAGGCAACTCTTGTAAGGATTTTTTACACAGTGGCTTTCTAAGAATCTTAATGCATCTTAAGCAAACCACTGACAGGCTTACATCATTCTCTAGAATGAGAACAATTTAGGAAAACCAAAGACAAATTAATGCTTTGTTTACTTGCCAGTCATTTCAGTTAATTTTTGCAGCACATTTAATGAGTGAAGAATATCTTCATACCATGACATCTAAAAGGTATTGATATAATAAATATATTTGGGCAGAAAAAGGTAATAATGGGCTCTATGGTTTTCCTGATATAGAGCATATTTGACTTTCTATTTAGATTTATTGAACAGTATAATTTTATAGCAAAGTATCTGAAAATGTGAATCATAGTAGGTTAGCTCGGATTCATTTAGCACCATAGTGTAAATCCTTTACTGCAGTTCTTTGACACACTAGGCAGCTTCTATACCAGGATTCCCTCATTGTGCTCGACAGTTTTCCATCAAGCTGATATAAAGTCATCGGAGAGGAGGGAGATTCAGTTAAGAGAATGCCTCCACACAGATCCCTCCCTCATGGTTTCTTTTCTCTTGGCAGGCCCGCTGTCCTACCTATCCCTCCCTCCCCTGCTTCACCCCCAGTCCTGCTCTTCCAGGTCTGATCACCACCCCCATTTCGCTCTGAGCTCCCTCTCCCACCTAGTTGCTTCTCTTCAACCACTTATGCTTTCTATTCTGTTATCTGTTATCTGTGAGATTTAAGCAAGCTCCCTTAGAAACTCCTTGTTATTTATGGTTTTGGGGTCTGTGAATTTTAGTATAGTTTATATAGTTTAGTACTATATGGCTAAAATCTACTTATAAGTGAGCATATACCATGTGTGTCTTTCTGGGTCTGTGTTAACTCACTAAGGATGATATTTTCTAGTTCCACCCATTTGCTGATAAATTTCATGACTTCCTTATTTTAAATAGCTGAGTAGTATTCCATTGTGTAAATGTACCAGTTTCTTTATCCATTCTTTGTTTGAAGGGCATATAGGTTGTTTTCAGATTCTGTCTATTATGAATAAGGATGTTATTTACAAAGTTTAGCAAGTGTCCTTGTTGTATGATAGAGCATCTTTTGGGTATATGCCAAGGAGTGGTATAGCTGGGTCTTGAGGTAGAGCTATTCCCAATTTTCTGAGAATGTGCCAGATTGATTTCCAAAGTGGTTGTACAAGTTTACATTCCCACTGTCAAGGAAGAGTAATTCCCTTTCTCCACATCCTCACCAGCATGTGCTGTCACTTGAGTTTTTGATCTTAGCAATTCTGACTGGTGTAAGATGGAATCTCATAGTCATTTGAAGTTTTATTTCCCTGATGACTAAGGACATTGAGCATTTCTTTAAGTGCTTCTCAGCCATTAGAGATTTCTATCTTGAGTACTCTGTTAATCTCCATAGACCATTTTTAAAATTTGATTATTTGGTTTGTTGGTGTTAATTTCTTTTTTTTAATTTTTTATTAATTACACTTTATTCATTTTGTATTCCCCCATAAGCCCCTCCCTCCTCCCCTGCCGATCCCACCCTCCCTCCCCTTTCTGCATGCATGCCACTCCCCAAGTCCACTTATAGGGGAGGTTCTCTCCTTTCTGATCTTAGTCAATCAGTTCTCATCAAAAGTGGCTGCATTGTCCTCTACCATGGCCTGGTAAGGCTGCTCCCCCTTCAGGGGGAGGTGATCAAAGAGCAGGCCAATCAGATTATGTCAGAGGCAGTCCCTCTTCCCATTACTATGTAACCCACTTGGACACTGAACTACCATGGGCTACATCTGTGCAGGGGTTCTAGGTTATCTCCATGAATAGTCCTTGGTTGGAATATGAGTCTCTGGGAAGTTCCCTGTGTTCAAATTTTCTTGTTTTGTTGCTCTCCTTGTGGAGACCCTGTCCTCTCCAGATCTTACTATTTCCCGCTTCTTACATAAAATTCCATTCACTCTGCCCAACAGTTGGCCATCAGGCTCAGTATCTACTTTGATAGTCTGCAGGGCAGACGCTTTCAGAGGCCCTCTGTGGTAAGCTCCTTGTTTGTTTCCTATTTTCTTCTTCTGGCTTTCAGAAGCCCTCTGTAGAAGGTTCCTAGGTTGTTTCCTGTTTTCTTCTTCTTCTGATGTCCATCCTCTTTGTCTTTCAGGATGGGGACTGACCATTTTAGTTAGGGTCCTCTCTTTTGCTTAGTTTCTTTAGATGCACAGATTTTAGTGGGTTTATCCTATGTTGTATGTCTATATGAGTGAGTATATACATGTGTGTCTTTTTGCTTCTGGGACAACTCACTCAGGATGATCCTTTCCAGGTCCCACCATTTACCTGCAAATTTCATGATTTCCTTATTTTTCATTGCTGAGTAATATTCCATTGTATAGATGTACCACAATTTCTGCATCCATTCTTCAGTTGAGGGCATCTGATCTTCGACAAAGACGCCAAAACCATACAATGGAAAAAAGATAAAATCTTCAACAAATGGTGCTGGTCCAACTGGATGTCTACATGTAGAAAAATAAAAATAGATCCATACTTATCACCCTGCACAAAACTGAAGTCCAAGTGGATCAAAGACCTCAACATAAAACCGGACACATTAAATCGGCTAGAAAAAAAAGTGGGGAATACCCTAGAACTCATTGGTACAGGAGAAAACTTCCTGAACAGAACACCAACAGCACAGGCTCTAAGACCAACAATCAATAAATGGGACCTCATGAAACTGAAAAGCTTCTGTAAAGCAAAGGACACTGTCATCAAAACAAAGTGACTGCCTACAGATTGGGAAAGAATCTTCACCAACCCTTTATCTGACAGAGGGCTAATATCCAGTATATATAAAGAACTAAAGAAGCTGAAAAGCAGCAAGCCAAGTAATCCACTTAAAAAATGGGGACCAGAGCTAAACAGAGAATTCTCTGTAGAGAAATATCGAATGGCAGAGAAGCAGCTCAACCTCATTAGCCATTAGGGAAATGCAAATCAAAACAACCCTGAGATTTCACCTTACACCCATCAGAATGGCCAAGATCAAAGACTCAAGTGACAACACATGCTGGAGAGGTTGTGGAGAAAGGGGAACCCTTCTCCACTGCTGGTGGGAATGTAAAGTTGTACAACCACTCTGGAAATCAATCTGGCGCTTTCTCAGACAACTAGGAATAGTGCTTCCTCAAGATCCAGCCATACCACTCCTAGGCATGTATCCAAAAGAGGCTCAAGTACACAAAAAGGACATTTGCTCAACCATGTTTGTAGCAGCTTTATTTGTAATAGCCAGAAGTTGGCGTTAATTTCTTGAGTTCTTTATATAGTTTGTATATTAGCCCTGTGTTAGATGTGGGGTTAGTGAAGAGCTTTTTCCAATCTGTAGGCTGTTTTTGTTCTACTGACAGTGTCCTTTGCTTTGCAGAAACTTTTCAGTTTCATGAGGTCCTATTTATTAATTGCTGATCTTAGAGCCTGAGCTGATCCTCAGTTTCTTCTTTAATAGATTTAGTGTTTCTGGTTTTATGTTGATGTCATTGATCAATGTGATAAATAAGGTTAAGCTTTGCGGAGGATAGAGGAGTGACTCTAGCTGAAACTCCTAGTAGCAGGAGTCATGCAGACTGAAGAGGACACCCTCTAACTAGACAGGACTCCTAGTAGAGGAAGGAGAACACTAACCCACCCACAAAAACTTTGATCCATAATTTATCCTGCCTACAAGACGTGAAGTGATAGAGATAGAACAATGATTGAAGGAAATGTCCAACCAATGTTTGGCCCAACCTGAGACTCACCCCTTAGGAGAGAGCCAAGCCCTGACACTATCCATGATACTCTGCTATTCTTGTAGACAGGAGGCTAGCATAGCTGTTCTCTGAGAGGCTCCATCCAATAGTTTATTGAAACAAATACTGAGACTCACAGACTCTTAGAGCCTGAGCTGTTGGTGTTCTGTTCAGGAAGTTGTCTCCTGTGCCAATGAGTTTAAGGTGCTTCCCCACTTTTTATTCTAATAGATTTAGTGTATCCAGTGTTCCTTTGAGTTCTTTGATCCACTTGGGCTTGGGTTTTGTGCAAGATGGTAGATATGTACCTATTTGCTATTTTTTGTAAGTAGACATTCAGTTGACCAGCACCATTTGTTAAGATGCTGTCTTTTTTCTTTTGTATTCTATTGGCTTCTTTGTTAACAAACAAACAAAACCTAAGTGTTTGTAAGTATGTGGGTTTATTTCTGGATCATCTATTCAATTCCATTCATCAACCTGTCTGTTTCTATGCCAGTACATGTACATTTTAGTATTGTTGCTCTATAATACAGCTTGAACTCAGGGAGGGCGATACCTCCAAAAGTTCTTTTATTTTATAGAATTATTTTAGCTATTCTGTTTTTTGTTTTTATTTTTGAGAATGCCTCTTTCAAAGTCTGAGAATTGTGTTGGTATTTTAATGGGAATTGAATTGAATGTGTAGATTGCTTTTGGTTGGATGACCATTTTTACTATGTTAATCCTACTGATCCATAATCATGGGAGATCTTTTCTTCTTTTGATATCTTCTTCAATTTCTTTCTTCAGAGTCTTAAATTCCTTGTTTTCCAGATCTTTCACTTGCTTTCACTAGACATAAACCAAGATATTTTATATTTTTTGTGGCTATTGTCAAAGGTGTACTTTCCCTATTTCTTTCTCAATACATTTATCATTTGTGTAAAGGAGGGATACAGATTTTTTGAGTTAATTTTATATCCAGCCACTTTATGGAAGGTGCTTATCAGCTGTAGGAGTTCCTGGGTAGAATTTTATGGGTCACTAATGTATACTATCATATCATTTGTAAATAGTGATACTTTGAATCTTCCTTTCTAATTTGTTTCCTTTGATCCCATTTGGTCTTATTGCTCTAGAATGAACTTCAATACTACGCTAACTAGACATGGAGAGAGTGAACACCTTGTATTGTTCCTGATTTCAGTGTGTGCCATGCTGACAGCCCCTCTACATCAGGATTTGATGGCAAGTAGGTAAAGTTATAGGTTCAAATGCTGACTCTACTTGATGATAGACTTCTGGTAAATCATGCATTTAAGTTATGGTTCCTTTAGTTATAAAAATGGGAACATTAAGGCTCAAAATGTATCTTAAAAGATAGGTGAATAAATGAAGCTATTAATTTTGTTATGTGTGAAGTGAGACCAAGGAGAATTTTCACAAACACGATCCTGTTAGCTTGGGGAAATATCAACCATATAGGGTCTATTGTGGTGAATCAACAGTCAATTTGAGATCTGGAGTTGCATGGGAATGGTCTTTCCTATATGAGGTTATTAATAGGTTTATTCGGGTGGAAATACCTGACCACTTGAGGGTGACCCTATGTCCTGGAATGGAAATTTGGACCATATGAAAGAGGAAGCTGAGTCGAGTCTAAGAATTTCATTGTTCTCACAATGCGACCACTCGTTTCCTGCCATGACCCACATCATGACCGACTGTGAACTGTGAGACAGCATCAGCCCTCCTCACTGAAGTTGTCCTTTTCAGAGTATTTACTCACAGTCATCAGACAAAACAGAAGCCCAGCAAAGGTTTTAGTAATGAGAAGTTACCAGGGTGCTATGGGGGCTTGAGAGCGAAAAGAACACAATGATGTCTCTTCATCAGTGTTTGCCTTTGTTAACCACACGCACGGGCTGTCCAGTAAGAAAGAGTTAGGTGTATGGTCCAGAATAATTGTCATTGGTATAAGTGTGAGGAAACTGACCATGGCCAATGTTTTTATAAAAATATAAACGTTTATCCTGAGAAGACTCATAATTAATAAACTCAACTCTAGTGTATCCAAATAGAAATACATAAACATCTTGGTAGGCACTTATGAATTCACTTATTTGCATTACCCATTCCTTTATTTTGTTAGTCTATATCTTGCCCACCAGTGCTATCTATATTGTGGCAATAACATCAGCCATATTACTGTTGTATAGCACTACTGAGCAGATGTAGAGTACTGAATATTTATAGGTCGAGGAGTTGCACTTCAGTGAGGGGCTATTGGAATATGCATGTCACTTCATGAGTTGGTGTGGAGATCAGGGAAGATGAGAGCAACAGCATAGAAGGAAATAAAATGACACAGAATCTCCAAGTAGAAAGGGCTGCTGGTTTCTGTTGATACGTTCGGCTTCATTTTCCCCAAGATCCAAGGCTGATGTTATCTTTATGTTCAGTGAAATATGTCATGTACTATAAATTTTCACTTCAGTTGGGTTTCTGTCACGTGCAACTTCAACAACAGTAGCTGTCGAGTCAGAAGTTAGGTTTGAAATTTATGTAGCTAACAAGGAAATAAGGCAGGGTCTATATCAACATTTGAGCCTAGCTGATACATAGGAGAAGAAGGGAAGATTTGAGATTTCTACAGTCAGAATGAGCAGTAGTTGGAATTCACTGGAATACACTTGACTGTTAAAGGTAACTCGTCAGTTCACAAGAAAAACATATTCATCCAAAGCATAAGTGCAAATGATAAAGAATATATGTGTATCTATAATAGTTTCAGAAACACCAGATTGTTAACAAGGCTGTTTTTATTAAGTCCTTCTGGATGTGATTTTTGTAATGTGGACTAACATGTAGACCTCATATGGAATGATTTTCATTTCTCTTTAAAATATTTCATCTTATTATGAAACGATTTGTGATAGAAGGGAATTTGTTATTTTGTTTCCTTTGGCTGGTCTTTTATACGAGCAGTCTGGAAATAGTTCAGAAGGGAAGGCTTTACTGCAGCTATATTATTCCTCTTACATCCCTGTTGTTCTGTACCCTTCCAATACATTATTGTTATGATACTATTGAAAAGTACTAACAGGGGTTTTAATCAGTCATGGTAATTGGTCATTGTCATGTTGTATCAAGTCAGGTAAGAGAGAAAGATGGCTGCTGTTGCTTAGCTCACTTTTTCTCTGGGGCCATAACCCATGGGTTGGTGCTGATCACATTTAGAATGAGTTCTGCTGCCCCAATTAACCTAGTCTAGAACCCATTTGCCTCCTAGAGCGTTCTAGGTCCTGACAAGTTGAGTCTCTTCTTGCACTCTTTCAATATTTTCTCTCTTGCTTCCAACCTCCGCATCCCTAAATCAAGAATAGATCACAGAGCACAACCTATGCCTAATACACACTCATGTATTGACACTGCATGCCCATACACATACATTACCATACACACATCCACTTGGCAAATTTAGAAAGACATCTTTCCTTATCATGTTAGCATGCTATGCTGTTGACGTATCATAGCTTTTCATGTCTAAATGTTAGATATAAGGCACTTAAATTTTTGCTAACATGATAATAAAATTTTTATATTTTGTTTTGATTTATTTCATATTATGTATCAGATCAGGTTTCATACAGGGTTTTAATGCTTCTCTCTTTTTTATGACAGTTCCTGTTGTGTCACTGATTTTTTTTTAAATTAAAACATTGCTTCTACTAACTACTAAATATTTTCTTCATTTTATTGTACTAATTATCTGTTCTCTATGTAGTTAATATCAGTTTTAGCCAAGTTAGCCCTTTGATTTTAGTGTTCATTTTGAAGAATTCCTCTAGTTATTTTAAAAGTTATTTATTTTTCACTCTTTTATTTATTTTTCATACTTTATTCACTTTATATCTTGATTGTAGCCCCCTCTCTAGTCTTCTCCCAGTCCCACCCTTATTTAATGTATCTATTTAATTAATTGGTGTCACACAAGATCAAGCCACCAAAAAGTCCAAACAAGGCTAGGGAAGGTGCTCAAGAATTCCCACCCCTAGATGAGATGCTATTGGCAACTAATGGCTGCTAAGAGGACCCAAAGTTGTCCTCTGTTATCGGGATTCTTACACACACACACACACATACATACACACACACACACACACACACACACACACACACACACACACACACGAGTGTCAGGAGGTGATTACAATGATTGTAATCCTGCTAAAGATAGCTTCAGAAGTGGCTGCTCTATTGCATACCAATGGTAGTGTCCCATTGGTACAAATGTCTCCTTCTCCACACTGGATCCATTCTTTCTGGGCCCTAACACAGTGAGGTAACTATGCTATGTACTTTTGCTGGCGGCCATTTTAATTTTATATTTCAACTACCTTGCTAGGGTGCCCTCTCCTTGAGTTTCAAAGCACTGTACATGTCTTTTTCTCCACATTTATATTTTGAGCTATGACTTCTATGACCAAAATTTCCATTTAAGTTATTGGATAGTTTATAACTATTTCAAACTTCCTATGTTTGAATGCAAATTCTGTGTTTTGTTATCTGACTTCTTTATCTTTCTCCCTCAGGCTCCCAATCTCTTGTGCAGGCATTTATGGGAAACTAGCAGTCATCCATGTTTTAATCTCCAAGTGTCTTATCCTTGCATTTCCTATTAAACACTTAACAGTCAAAATGATGTGTTAAAAAGGTAGGTTTCGTCTTTCAAATCTACTGCTGTGTTCTATCAAGAGCACAAGCTTCTTTTGTAATGGCATTTGGAAGAGCTAACTGGATCTTAATTTAACCCACGGGTTCTTGTGTGTTCTTATACTTCCTTCTCCAAGCTCATTTTTTTTTTTTACCCCGCTCTCTGATCTGCCCTGTGCTCACACTCATGTGCCCATCTCAGTAGCGGTGGCTTCTCCGCACAGGCCAGTTGTGTGTCTCAGTTCTGCAAAGGGAACCACAGCTCTTAATCAACTAAAACTTGAGAACAACTTTTCTCTCAGTCAAGGAAACTTTCAGAACTAGCAACTCAAGCAGGGTGTGGTGGTGTGTGCCTGTGATTCTATCACCTGGTGCATGGAGGTTCAAAGCCAGGTTTTGCTATATATCAATTTCAAGGGCAGCCTGAGGTATACAAGAATGTGTTTATAAAAGGAAACAACCCAAACCAGTAATTATAACACAATGTTAAACTGAAAAATGAAGGTGAGCTGAATCCCAGGGTAAATACTAATTGTACAAATATATCTCCCATAAGATAAAAAGGAAGATAAGGGGGGAGGTTATTGCTTATTTTAATCAAGTTCATTGACTGATCTGGCAGCTACTAAGTGAATAGGCAGAGCTCAACAGCTAGACTCAAGAAAATGTTCTTTCTTTCTTCTTAAAACAGTACTCTTGCAGGTGTGCTTTGCCTTGGTCGCCCTAATGCCCCACTGCTAGCACCCGCATTAAATACACACAAGAGTAGCTATTTGCATAACAAAATAGTGTGTGATTTTAAACAAGGTTCTTTTTTTATATAATAAGCTTTCTTCCAAGTTTGCAAAATTGGGAGTCAATTTGTAAAATGTTAATTATTCAGCCTTTTAGGATCACAACTGTTATTTTTTTTTCTGAGTTTAGTTTCCCTTTAAGATGACTGCTTCACTGCTTGCCATCTTTTTTTTTCCTTCCGAAAAACAGCAATTAGTGAAAAAAGATCACTTGACTGTAGCTTGAGAGCCAATCATGTTGATAGGGAATAAAGGCTTTCCCAGAATCTACTGCTTCCTGCTTTCTTAGAAGTGAGCATAATTGTGTTTGTGCTGAAGTATTGTGATCAGATATTTGAGGTTTTCTATGCCTTCACACATTAGCCAAGTCTGCACTCATGTAAGCAGCTAAGAATAAAGATGATAGGTAGGCCAGACTATAATGAATTATGGTACTCCTACCAAGAAATAAGGAAGCGCATCTAAGAATGCGTCTGTCCCTTGGAGAGTCAGTGAGAAATATTCTAGAAAGTCTGCTCGGATGATTATAAGATGACTTTGTATCCTGATTAATATGGACATCAAAATCAAATCTCAGAATCTAAAATCAGCTCAATATTTTTAGCCTTGGGACACTGGAAATACTAGATATTAGATGGGAAATAAAGAAATAAAGAAATAAAGAGAAGTATAAAGATTGATGTTAAGGAGATCCTACAGACAATGATATATTCTCATCTACATTTTATTTTAAAATGTTGGATAACATTCAAACCTGAACATACAGAGACTGTTATCTGTTGTGCAGAAAGTCATCATGAGACTCAAGGAGGCATAGAATAGAGCTAAGTGTCATCTTAATGTCTGATGGAGAAATCCATTGCTTCTAAAGCTAAGGCTCATAGTAAATGAAGAAACACAAATAAGGAACCATAAACATCCATTTCACAAATCAAGAAAGCCCACACATGTTAAAATCACAATTCTTATTAGACCTTAACTTCATGTTCATGAGACTGTATGAAGGATTTCATATCAAGACTGTCCCTCAAAGGATATAGTCCTGCCCTCCCTAACTTAAATTCCATAACAGAATATATAGTATGGTTGGTTTATGAGTTATTACTTTTATCACTTTTTAATTTCATACAATCCCATGAACTTTTACCTATTTGTATTTTTGTGATTCCACAACAAGGTTAGGAAAATGATATTTATATACCAGTGGAGGTGGGTGGCCATATTTAGAATTCTAGAACTCTGTGGGCCACAATCTGTCAAAAATTGTTAAAATAAAAATACTATTTAAAATTATTATGCATTCAAGGTGTTTGATAATGAGACTTTATTTTGTTTTTAAAAATATTTTTCTTTTTATTTTTTACAATTTATTTACTTTATCTCTCGATTGTAGCCCCCTACCTCAACTCCTCCTGGTTCCTGCTCCTTCCGTCTTCCCGCATCTCCTCCCTTAGTCCACTGAAAGGAGGAGCCTTCTTCCCCTACCCTCAGACCCCAGCCTATCAAGTCTCATGAGGACTGCCTGGATCCTTTTCCTCTCTAGCTTGTCATGGCTGCCCCGCCAAGGGGAAGTGATCCACGAGTTTTGTGTACCAACAGAAGGAGGTAAATTGAGATAGAGTTTGTAGTCCTGGAGTTGTGGGGCGGACTGTGTCCACACAGTCTCTCTCTGAGGTTCGTGGTTTCTGCAGCACAGTAGCATGCCCTGGAGGCCGGAACCGATTGCCCTTCTACAGGTTGCTTACTGATGACAGGAAGGTATTTTGAAACATTTTTGAATTAACAGAAATGTCTGTCTGACTCTCTCTTTTTCACTCTGTGTCTTTGTCATGTCTTTCTCTTTCTTCGGCTTCCTTTCAGGACTCAGATAGCATGCGTCTTTTTCACATGCTCCAATAAAGGTGTTCTCAGATGGGTAAGGAGGAGCTTGTGCATACCCGCAATGTAGATACTATTCAAAACACAAGCTGTTTCCTGTTGTCTCCTGATTCAAAGCTATCTGGAGCTCTCCTGAGCAGCAAATTAATGCTTAATTTGTTTGACCCCTGCGCTATCTATGTATGCGTTTCCTCAGGCAATACATTGAACTATTAACAATGACTACGATTAGCTGAACATTTCCCCTTCTTCTTTAATAAGGTCCGCGCTTTGTTGAAATTCTCAGAGACCTCTCAAGTAGCATGATGCAGATTAAGACTCTGCCTTGCCACTACTCGTGTAATCTTAGATAGTTCCTGCAAGTTATATATTTATGTTCATAACATCCTGTTCGGTGTGACTCATGATCATGTGTGTCATACATATTAAAAAGCTCTTAGTGCTACTGATTTTATTTATATCTTAAATTAGAAGTTTTGTTTCACTAATGCACTTTGTTTATATGGTGTTACTTATTTTTCACATGGCATTAAATTTATTTTGTTTATATGGTATTACTTTAACTGAAACATTTTTGGCAGTGTTTTCTTAATAAATAACATTTTGGTGAATTGTTAGTCCTAATCAATCAGATATATTCATATATGAGATATAAGCACAGAAAAGGTCACCAAGCATTCTGTTTACTATAGTTGAATTTCAACTCATTGATTTTTATGCCTCAATAAAAGACTAATTTTGTGTAGGAAACTCCTCACTGTGACATTAAGTGTTTTCTTGATTATTTCGGATCCCAGCAAACGCACATAACAGGAGTGCATATTCCAAGGAAAGGCAGCATCTATGGAGCCATATGATCTTAAACCCTTTGCATCACACCTCTCCCATCCAAGACTTCATCAGGAGCTATAATTGCAGTGTTTCAGGCCTGTACCACACTCTTTAGCTTTGCAGTTTGGAACAGCTAATATCATCACCTGATTTTATAATGAATACACCAATCTTTCATGTTTTTAAAAGAACATTACACACGTGATAGTCGCTGCAAAAGTGGTCATATAGCTGTTAATGCTAAAGCGTTGAAAAAATGTTGCATTTGCATTGTTTATAAAAGAAGCTTAATCATGGCTCATGTTGATATCATCTAGGTTTAAGCTTCTGAACACAATTATAGGTATATTATTTAATATATTTTATCAGTACATTTTTAAAGCACCACTGACAGACAATCCAGTAATAAGATCATTTCATAGTGTCAATTTCCACAAATACATGTTCTTAACTATATTCATAGCAGCTTTATTTTTTGTAATAGCCAGAACCTGGAAACAATCTAGCTGTCTTTCAGTTGAGGAATGGATACAGAAATTGTGGTAGATTTATACAATGAAATAGTACTCAGCAATTAAAAACAAGGAAATCATGAAATTTGCTCGCAAATGGATAGTACTAAATAAGATCATCCTGAGTGAGGTAACCCAGAAGCAGAAAGACACACATGGTACATACTTACTTATAAGTGGGTATTAGACATATAATATATGATAAACATACTAAAATCTACAGACCTAAAGAAGCTAAACAACAAGGAGAAACCTAGGGAAGATGCTTAATCCTGATTCAGAAGGGCAAACAGGATAGACATTGGAAGAGAGAGAAAGCAGGGAACTGGACAGGAGCCTACCACAGACGGCCTCTGCAAGAATCTACCCAGCAGGGTATCAAAGCAGATGCTGAGACTCATAGCCAAACTTTCAGTAGAGTGCAGGGAATCTTATGAAAGAAGGGGGAGAGAAAAAGATCTGGAGAGGACAGGAGCTCCGCAAGGAGAACATCAGAACCAAAAAATCTGAGCACAGGGGTCTTTTCTGAGACTGATACTCCAACCAAGGACCATGCATAGAGATAACCTAGAATCCCTGCACAGATGTAATTCATGGCAGCTAGTGTCCAAGTGGGTTCCCTAGTAATGGGAACAGGGACTGTCTCTGACATGAACTCAGTGGATGACTCTTTGATTGACTCCCCTTGCATGGGGGAACAGCCTAACTAGGCCATAGAGGAAGAGGCTGTTGACAGTCCTGATGAGACCTGATAGGCTAGGGTCAGGTAGTTGGGGAGGAGAACCTTCCCTATTAGTGGACTAGGGGAGGAGAATTGGGGGGGTGGAGGAGAGGAGGGATGGTGGTACTGGGAAGAGATGAGGGAGGGAGCTACAGCCGGGATACAAAGTGAATAAATTATAATAAAAAACTATAACCTATTTTTTATGTAATATTTAAAAATATTTTAAAGTCTTTCTAAGGCCACACATTTTTTAAAGTAAAATTTTACCATTGCAATAAGAAAATTTCCCTTCAGTCTAAGGTACACTGTATAGAATATCTGAAGTAGATATGCACACCACACTATAGTTAGTTAAATCACAAAAATAAAAAAAAGTTTTATTACCTCTTGTCTACTATTGATCTATTCTGAAGAGATTTTATTTAAAATATGCTGCAATTTTTTGAAAAATTTTCTAAGAATTTCATAGATGAGTATTGAATTTACATCATTTCAACTCCTCTTTCTTCCCCTCTCGACTTTTCTTGTCACCCTCTCCTGCTCAAATCCATGAGTTCTTCTATTATTATTGCTATTACACACGCACGCACGCGCACACGTATTCACACAAACATGCACAGACACAGACACAGACACAGACGTGTGCACACTCACGTATATTTCACCATGCTCATTCACTGCTGCACACACGTGTATATAAATATGTTTTTAGTTCTGATCGTTTGGGATTGGATGGCTGATCAATCGGCTCCTCCCTAGGGAAAGTGGATTCAGTTTCTCCCAGCAGCTATTGATTGCCTGCAACACTCCATCTATTAGCTGACTTTGTATTTAAAGTTTGAAATGTGAGTAGCAAAACCTCATATATCAGATACTATACTACTCTATATTTTGTACAGAATACTTTTTAACCTTCCTGCCAGGTAGCGCTATCTTCCATGTTGATCCAAGAATAAACACATTTACATTTACAATATTAAGTATATTAAGTGTGTTTTCTTAACTATATTATCTTTAAAATTTTTAATCATAGATTCAAGGCAATACCCAGTTATAAACTTCCCCTTTACAGGTGGTTTTGTTATCACACCTTCTGTGTTTTGTTCTCTAGTGGTGCAAACTTTTGATGCTCCTATACTCTAAGAATTAAGTGTTTAGAAAGGAGAGAAAGATGGTGAATAAATAAATACATGTGCATCTAAAGGTTTGCAGAGTGTGTTTGCTTTCTTAATCTTCACAAAACCCCTCTTGTGAAAGAAACATTGTTATCACTGTTTTTCATTTCTGGGAAATGAAGCTTAAACACACAGTTCAAAAATGTATCTAAGGTACGTATTCAACCGTTGAAAAGACTGAAATGTGATTTGAGTGGTACCACGGGCGATGCGTTTTCTCAGCCTGTACTAATCTTAAGCCACACAGGGAACAATTAAAAGGAGAACCTCAGTCGATTCCCAGGAGTCAGATATGGAAACTGTTTCACTGACATAGATCCAGTAGAAGTTAACAAATATGAAAATATTTTTCTTGGTCAATATATACAAAACGATCCGAATGGCTAAGAGTACATTTGCCTTCTTACTGCTTTAAGATTTACTTATTCTGTTTTATGCGTGTGAGTGCTTTGCTTGCTTGGATGTTTGTATACCGTGTGTGCCCCTGATGCTGGTGGAGGTCAGAACAGGCTATTAGATACCCTGGAGCTTGAGTCCTAGGTGTTTGTGAGCCACTATGTGCATGCTGAAAAGGAAACTCCGGCCCTTTGCAAGACCCACAGGGCTCTTCCCCACCAAGCCAACTCTCCAGCCTGAACAGTTGTTTTCTGCTCTGGTTTGTTTCTGGAGAGAAAGTTTCTCTGTGTATCTGGGCTGATTTTTAACTCATGATTTTTGTCCATTACATCTTTCAAGTGTTGAGTTACATGCATCTACTGTGAGACCTGTTTTATCTTAATAACTAATAATAGAAAAGGAATAATTTTTCTAACATACATTGTAAGGATTTCTAAAAAAGAAGATCAACATATTGTTACTGATATTTATGTTATTTTGAAACTTCCATTTAGATTTAAATGTCCCTTGGCTTTATTTGATAAGGAGGCACTCTGCATGTTGGTGAGATGGTCGCTGAGAGACTCCTTGCAACTCTTTCTTTCTTTCTTTCTTTCTTTCTTTCTTTCTTTCTTTCTTTCT